>NC_139715.1:24679715-24742215 GCF_964188405.1 Protomyctophum parallelum | reverse complement strand
CAGTTTATTTTCTCTCTACACTGACCTATCTGAAACAAAGCAGAACAAGTGAGAAGAATGGCTTAGAAAGATACGTTTTCAAGCTGCCTTTTGGGGCCTTTTTCAACCCTTCCCTGCTGTTTATTGATTGACACAGCAGGGGCAGCAGGCAGCTCACTACTGGTGCAAACCTGAGCCATAGTATAGCGTGGTGACATCGCAATGCGTAATATATTCCACTGTAGCAGGAAACACAGATCCAGATATGGACAGTTTGGACATGCTTGAAAGTATTTTATAATACGTAATAATAACAGCCCAGAGCCTTATTATTATTATTCCATTCAAAGCATTTCAAAACCATCTTCTTGCCAGATACGAGGCTATATAACCAAACAAACACTGATATTTATGTAGGTATTCAAAGAGCAGGGAGGTATGGAGATGAGATAAAGAGCGAGAGAGGGAGAGAGACAGATAGAGAAAGCCAGAGAGAGAGAGAGAGAGAGAGAGAGAGAGAGAAAGAAAGAGGGACTCATTAGTTTGGAACTGCTTCGCTTTTTGGGTTTTTTATTTTTATTTTTTATGTTTTTGAAGTCATGCACCAGTAATGTTGAGACTGGGAGCAAGCCTCTCGCCCTCTTCTCCCAAACCCAGCTCCTGTGGGGACGGCGTTAAGAGAATTATTAGCAGAATCCCGCTGAAGGGAGCAGAAATTCAAATGATTACCATGACAGGCCCTTAGCTTCTGTCTGTGAATAATTCATCTTCAGCCCCATTTTACATGCTGAAAGAAGAGGTTTGGCTGATAAAAACCTAATTATAACCTCTGGAGGAATTGGTCAAACACAGGACACAGAAGAATTATAAGAGAGAGAAAGAGTCCAAAACCAATACAACTTGCATGAACAACTCTGCCAAAACGAAACCTCAAATTCAAGTACTTTTTGACCCTCTCGGCTCGTTGGTGATATTTCTTTGTTCTGGGCAGATCGCTGCAGTGTTGATTTCGTCGACTATGACGACAAATGTTCGTCGACTAACCTTTTTTTTCCAGCGAATACAACTAAATGGAAACTAAATGAAAACTAAACTACGGTGACTAAAACTAACACTAAATATACTAGACAATTTCGTCAACAAATAAAAACTAGACAAAAAATGGAAGGGACTAGTGGACAAGAGATCCAGTATAAGTAAAAGACACAAGTCATTTTACACTTGGTTGCATCGGCTATTTTCAGCAAGTTTAAGATCAGCCATTACGACGCCATCAGGGCCCGCTAAAATACACTTTACTCGACTAAATCAACTGTAGATTTACTAGTAGACAAAAAATCTCATGATATTTAGTCGACTGAAACTAGACTAACAATGAAACATTCCAGGTGACTAAAATGTGACTAAAACTAAATGAAAACTATTCAAGAGACTAAAACTAAAATCTAAATGTGTGTACAAAATAAATTCTCATATCCTTCTGTTATTGTACCATCACACACACACACGATAAAAAAGGCTTCTACTGTAAATCCTGACAGTTTTCTGAAAAACGTATGTTTCTGTGTCAGTGGTGCTCAACCTTTTTTGTGTCAAGGACCCCCAAAAATATATGTATGTGGCCACGAAGCCACATGTAAAAATTAATGCTGTCAAAGTTAACGCGTTATTAATGCATTAACGCAACACCTTATCAACGGCACAATTTTTTTTATCGCATTAACGCAAAAAAAGCAATCACAGCGATTGGCAGTCGGGATGTTGAGGAATATTGGTTACTGCAATGCACTCCCTTCCTTGTTAGCCTGTTAGGATGTTTTAAGTGGAGTAACAGGCAGCCTTCCATTTACATTTCACAAAGGTTTTGCTCGTGTCGTACGCTCCAGTCCAAAAAGAAACCTGTGCAATTCATCCATTCCAGAGCAAAAGCAAAACCCCCGCTGTTAATGTTGCATCGCATTGTAAACAGCTGTGCCTCGTTATAGCCACACACGTTTCTAACTTGCGGTCACAGTCGTGATACTTTTCAGTTGTGTGGTACTTTTAAATGGATTTAACTGTAACAGAAAGTTTTATCCAGACAAGTATCCACAGTCGGACAGTCCCATCTCCCAGTCACGGAGCTGGGACTGACACACAGAGAGACGAGTCGAGAGCAGCACAGACCAGCTAGCAGTAGCTGCTAGAAGCTAGAGGTGTTGCCAGTATAACTCTATGGCAGAAACAAGCAACCTAGGTCTATACAAAATAAGCCAAAAAGAAGCAACACTGGTCGTTTCTCGCCAGTGTTGCCACATCTGCTGTTTATAAGCGATTTTGGGATTATTTTTGTAGATTGAAAAAATATTGGGGGTCCTTTGCTCTTGGCATGAAAATGTTTGAGAACCACTGCTCTAAAACAATATTAGACAAAGTTTGAGCCACAAACACATTGCTCTCTCTCTTCTCCTTTTGTATAAATTAAATAGGCCTATTCATGATTCTGCTTATAGAGAAGATGCCCATGTTAGTTTGTTTTATGGAAACAGTTGTTTGTGTTGAATTTGCCAATTGCACAGAATTATTCAAAAGAGAGAAAATGGGCAAGCCATAAAATAATGCACATTGCACTTACGTCATTTTGCCATTTTCATAATGTGGCCCACATGTTCAGCTATTTGAGTATCCCTGGTTTACTGTGTCAGAAAAGGACACCAAACTCACAGTTTGCAAGGTGTGTGATTTCACGACGCTGTGATCGGTATCGGCAGTTACTGCTTCCAGTGATCGGTCGCAAAAAACCTGATCGGAGCATCTCTACAATACACCGTTTTCTTTCAGTTCAACATTGAATTTAAAGCAAAAAGGTTTTTGCGATTAATTGCGATTAATCGCGCGATTAACTACACAAATCATGCGATTAATCGCGATTAAAATTTGTAATCACCTGATAGCACTAGTAAAACTATGTCGTTGTTCTGGACACACTCAGAATCAAAGATTTGAGTTAAAAACGCTCTCTCACTACGAAAGAATATATATATATATATATATATATATATATATATATATATATATATATGTATTCAATATATTATATTTTTGTTTTTGTTTTTCACAAAATAGCAGATCTACAGGCTCCTAGTGCTCATGCCGCGCTATGAGCTCGTAGATCTGCTATTTTTCAATAGCTAAAGTAATCCCTAATCCCACAAGACCCCATCCCCAACACGCTGGACACTCTCAGAGCTATTCAGCACAAAATAATTGACTGTCTCTGTGTTTCGTTCACTCGACACAGAAACCACCCACGGATGACAAGACAAATGCACCGTCCTATATTTGGTTTATTTTTCCAGCCAGTCTCGCATAGCCAGACTGTTGCCTCCCACACATTTACAATGATCCCTTCCCTAGAGCAGGGGTTCTCAACCCGTGGGGGGGGGACTGTGAAGTTTTGTCTTCACAGTCGCGCAAATGCATCCTATCCCTAATATAAATCTAAATCATCGAAGCATTATGTAGCTTGCTGCTCAGCAGTAATCAAAATTAAATAAAAATCACACCTGTGTGAAGTGAGAGGTGCTAATATATCAAAGTCTAACTCATGTTGATTAGGTGATGTAATGGTGATGTAAAACAAACGGTGCCAACACATACATTAAACGCCATTAACAATGAAGACACAATATGACAAAAACGACACAATGACGAAAATTGTCCCTTCATTGTCAATGCGTTTACAAAACAAACTTTGAACTAAAGACACATTCAACCTGTGTGTATAGGAGGGGCTAGCACCCCTCAAAAATACAATGTTTAAAGACATTTTAAATATATTTTCGTAGTTTCAAGTCCACCAGTCAACCACACAAAGCACCTGTCTGTGTGAACCTAGAAAGATCGGACCCTTCCTCGTGCAAAAACTGGACACAAGCACATATAAAACAAGCACACATCAAACAAGCACACATAAAACAAGCACACAAAACAAGCACACATAAAACAAGCACACATAAAACAAGCACACATAAAACAAGCACACACAAAACAAGCACACATAAAACAAGCACACACAAAACAAGCACACATAAAACAAGCACACACAAAACAAGCACACATAAAACAAGCACACATAAAACAAGCACACATAAAACAAGCACACATAAAACAAGCACACACAAAACAAGCACACATAAAACAAGCACACATAAAACAAGCACACATAAAACAAGCACACATAAAACAAGCACACATAAAACAAGCACACATAAAACAAGCACACATAAAACAAGCACACATAAAACAAGCACACATAAAACAAGCACACATAAAACAAGCACACATAAAACAAGCACACATAAAACAAGCAAGCACACATAAAACAAGCACACATAAAACAAGCACACATAAAACAAGCACACATAAAACAAGCACACATAAAACAAGCACACATAAAACAAGCACACATAAAACAAGCACACATAAAACAAGCAAGCACACATAAAACAAGCAAGCACACATAAAACAAGCACACATAAAACAAGCACACATAAAACAAGCAAGCACACATAAAACAAGCACACATAAAACAAGCACACATAAAACAAGCAAGCACACATAAAACAAGCACACATAAAACAAGCACACATAAAACAAGCAAGCACACATAAAACAAGCACACATCAAACAAGCACACATAAAACAAGCAAGCACACATAAAACAAGCACACATAAAACAAGCAAGCACACATAAAACAAGCACACATAAAACAAGCAAGCACACATAAAACAAGCACACATAAAACAAGCAATCACACATAAAACAAGCACACATAAAACAAGCACACATAAAACAAGCACACATAAAACAAGCAATCACACATAAAACAAGCACACATAAAACAAGCACACATAAAACAAGCACACATAAAACAAGCAAGCACACATAAAACAAGCACACATAAAACAAGCACACATAAAACAAGCAAGCACACATAAAACAAGCACACATAAAACAAGCAATCACACATAAAACAAGCACACATAAAACAAGCACACATAAAACAAGCAAGCACACATAAAACAAGCACACATAAAACAAGCACACATAAAACAAGCACACATAAAACAAGCACACAAAAAACAAGCACACATAAAACAAGCACACATAAAACAAGCACACATAAAACAAGCAAGCACACATAAAACAAGCACACAAAAAAAGAACACATAAAACAAGCACACATAAAACAAGCACACATAAAACAAGCACACATAAAACAAGAACACATAAAACAAGCACACATAAAACAAGAACACATAAAACAAGAACACATAAAACAAGCACACATAAAACAAGCACACATAAAACAAGCACACATAAAACAAGCAAGCACACATAAAACAAGCACACAAAAAAAGAACACATAAAACAAGCACACATAAAACAAGCACACATAAAACAAGCACACATAAAACAAGAACACATAAAACAAGCACACATAAAACAAGCACACATAAAACAAGAACACATAAAACAAGCACACATAAAACAAGCACACATAAAACAAGCACACATAAAACAAGAACACATAAAACAAGCACACATAAAACAAGCACACATAAAACAAGCACACATAAAACAAGAACACATAAAACAAGCACACATAAAACAAGCACACATAAAACAAGCACACATAAAACAAGAACACATAAAACAAGCACACATAAAACAAGCACACATAAAACAAGCACACATAAAACAAGCACACATAAAACAAGCACACATAAAACAAGCACACAAAAAACAAGCACACATAAAACAAGCACACATAAAACAAGCACACATAAAACAAGCACACATAAAACAAGCACACATAAAACAAGCACACATAAAACAAGCACACATAAAACAAGAACACATAAAACAAGCACACATAAAACAAGCACACATAAAACAAGCACACATAAAACAAGAACACATAAAACAAGCACACATAAAACAAGCACACATAAAACAAGCACACATAAAACAAGAACACATAAAACAAGAACACATAAAACAAGCACACATAAAACAAGCACACATAAAACAAGAACACATAAAACAAGCACACATAAAACAAGAACACATCAAACAAGCACACATAAAACAAGAACACATAAAACAAGCACACATAAAACAAGCACACATAAAACAAGCACACATAAAACAAGAACACATCAAACAAGCACACATAAAACAAGAACACATAAAACAAGAACACATAAAACAAGCACACATAAAACAAGAACACATCAAACAAGCACACATAAAACAAGCACACATAAAACAAGCACACATAAAACAAGCACACATAAAACAAGCACACATAAAACAAGCACACATAAAACAAGCACACATAAAACAAGCAAGCACACATAAAACAAGCACACAAAAAAAGAACACATAAAACAAGCACACATAAAACAAGCACACATAAAACAAGCACACATAAAACAAGAACACATAAAACAAGCACACATAAAACAAGCACACATAAAACAAGCACACATAAAACAAGAACACATAAAACAAGCACACATAAAACAAGCACACATAAAACAAGCACACATAAAACAAGAACACATAAAACAAGAACACATAAAACAAGCACACATAAAACAAGCACACATAAAACAAGAACACATAAAACAAGCACACATAAAACAAGAACACATCAAACAAGCACACATAAAACAAGAACACATAAAACAAGCACACATAAAACAAGCACACATAAAACAAGCACACATAAAACAAGAACACATAAAACAAGCACACATAAAACAAGCACACATAAAACAAGCACACATAACTGCATAAAGCTAACAGAACATCTTGAAGTTTGAACTAGATTTATAGCTCAATGTGGGAGTGGTCACTAGTAACTAGTCACTAGTCACTAGTCACTAGTCAGTTGCTAAAGTTAAGTTCTGTAGAGATTTAATAGTGATGTATTCTTTGCTCCCGATACGATTCCGATCATTTGATTTTGAGTATCTGCCGATACAGAGTTTTCCCGGTCCGATATTGACATTTTTATAGAACACTTATGCCACATCACAATAGTACAATATCCAAAATCACAGACAATATCCAGTCCAATATCATGATATGGATATAAAATTGATACTATAGGTAGGGATCACCTTTTCCTGCTCTCGATCCGATTCCGATCATTAGAAAATGACGCGATCGGCCCCCGATTTCCGATCACGCGTTCGGATCGGAGAGAACTATCGTGGGCTCGCTATACTCGAGCCGCCCACAACGCGAAAAGCATATGGGAGACGCAACGCAAGACGCAGAAACGACGCCGGCGACAAACGACAGAAAGTTGAAACATTGACCTTGTTTGCCGGGTTGGGCGACCACGGCGGCCGGCCGCGGCCGAGCGCCGTGTCCTCGCCGTCCTCGCCGTCCTCCTCCTCGGGGGGTCCCCCCCCCTCCCCCTGCTCCAGTGCTGACTTGTAGCCGTAGTAGCCGCAGTTCCTCCCGAGGATGGAGCGAAGCCCCTGGTACAGAAACACGCTGGGGGTGCAGCCCATGGCGGCTCTCCAACCCGCCCCACCACCACCATGCAGAGGGGGGGGACAGACAGTAACGCGGCCCCCCACCCACCACCACGTCAATCACACTCCTTCACAGAGTCCTTGCAGAGGGCAGACAGGGTAGGGGTCCAAGGTTTTGACGTGATGTTCTCCCCCTCTTTTGCACTAGGTTTGGTGGCGTGTGGTATTTTAATGTTGTACGTACGGGTCACTACTGTGTGCCTTTGTTGTCTTGTATTGTGTATCTATATCTGTATCTGTATGCTGCAGGGCGGGTCCTTGGGGGGTCCAAGACAAAATGTCTCCCTCGGGGAGACGAAAACGAAGAAACCTTGAACCTTGACTCCGTCCACAGTCACGTATGAGGAAGCAGCACGAGGTATAGGTATAGGTGTCCCACGGTTTCAAGATCATGTGACCTTGTGAAGTTCAGAACTATACTCGGAAAAATTCTTCTTCTTCCAGTCTTCTTCTTCCGAATCGTCTTCAACGCCTTGCACGCACGCCGCGCGCACGGCTGCACTACTACTACTACTACTACTACTACTACTACTAGGCGATGTCAGACCTCACCGTATTTCGCCGAGGTGCTGCTGCTGCTGCTGCTGCCGAGGTCAGTTGAGAGGACTTGTTGTAAAACAGTCGTTCTGGATTTACAATTTACAAATGTAGGACCTTCGAGCAGACGCTCTTAATCCTGCAGAGAGCGACGGACTCACAGTAAGCAGGAAGAAGATAGAGATAGTCCTCAAAAGGCACGCCGCGGTCGCGCTGCGCTGCGCTCACTGCCTCAGGTCACTGAAGGTACAGAATGATAATCCCCGTTGCTCCGCTCTGACAGTCCTCCCGCTGGGAGGGATGGACGGAAGGATGGATGGATGGATGGATGGAGGGATGGAGACAGGCGGTGTGTGGAGGAAAGAGAGAGAGTCTGCGTTCCTCATTAAACCGGCGAAGGGCGTCGACTCTCTTCTCCTCCCGTCATCCTTTACTCCGGAGGATGCTCGAGGCACTCTCTCCCTCACTTCCTTCTCTCTCTCTCTCTCTCTCTCTCTCTCTTCCCTCTCTCTCTCTTCCCTCTCTCTCACTTCTCTCTCTCTCTCTCTCTCTCTCTCTCTCTCTCTCTCTCTCTCTCTCTCTCTCTCTCTCTCTCTCTCTCTCTCAGACCTGAGTCATTTCCCTGACTGTACACTTCGTCAACAGTGAGATTGCACTGTAAATGGCAACAATGCTTCACAAAGATGCTGCACACACACTGCGACACGCACGCATGCACGCACGCACACGCACTCACGCACGCACGCACACACACGCACACACACCCTCACGCACACACACACACACACACACACACACACACACACACACACACACACACACACACACACACACAGACACACACACACACACACACACACACACACACACAGCCACACTGACTTGGAATGAATGTTTTGCTCTCTTGTCACTGCACTTACTCGCACACGTCCATGTGCGCCCACAGACACACATGAACGCACACACACACGCACACATGCATGCACAGACACGCACACACGCACACACACGCACACACACACACACACACACACACACACACACACACGCACAAAGTTACAAGGGATGCAGTCATCTCTTTCTGATGTCATCTGCATGCCCTCTAAGACATGTGATTCAACCTTGCCTCGGCGTGCGTTGCCAAGCCCACAGCCGTTAATAAGCTGCCACTTAACACGTCACAGAAAGTGACCTAATACGCATAATCTGTCACGAGGAAAGCCAAGATAAATCGGGCAACATATCAAGCAAACACTCATTAATCAGAATGTGGTTACAGTGGTTACAGTGACACCATAACGGCTCTGCAGAAGAAGCACGGATGAAAAGCACAGGATATATAAGCGTTCTTATTTACAGTGTGCATGGATTATGTAAATGATGAATAACTATTTTTGTTTTCTTTACTTGCAAAAGCTTGTGTGAATATTGTATCGGTTCTTGGCACAATAATATACTTTTAAGTGGGCTATCGTAGCAAACATTATGATGGCAGCAGCAGGGATGCAAATGAACAAAGAGCACACACAGAATTAAGGATGAGTCAAACTAAACAATTATGCATCATTATGATCAATCTATGGATCTATCAGTCTGTCGGACGGTCGGGCGGTAGATCTATCTGTAGATATATAGATAGATGGATTGGATAGATATACTGGCAGGGCTGGACTGAGACAAAAATTCGGCCCGGACATTTTCGCGTTATAATGCTTAATGTTAATCGCTCTGGATTAACCCATTCTGACCTGAGATCAGATTCTAAAAATGTCTTCTACGTCCTGACAGTTTTCTGAAAAAGCTATGTTTCTATGTCAGTCGTTCTTCGATTTAAAAAAAATAGCAGACCTACAAGCTTGTAGCGCGCCACTCGGTGGCGCGCTATGAGCTTGTAGATCTGCTATTTTTTCCACACAATAAGGGGTTCCCGCCAAAAATGGGTTAAGAGCGTCTGCTAAATGCCTAAATTGTAAATTGTAGCTTTTATTATCAATACAATGCTTCTGAAATTCCTATGCCTGTACGCAGAATCGCAGATATGTGTGTGGGATGGGATGGCAGTGCTTTACAAGCTTTGACAAGGACTTGACCAAACTTGTCTCGAGATTTCACCACTTTTTCCTCCCTTCAAATAAAAGCTATGAACTACTAGAATGTAATATAATATATAGTAATATAATAAAAGCTATGAACTACTAGAATGTAATATAATATATAGTAATATAATAAAAGCTATGAACTAGGATGGCTGCGTGTGTGGGGTGGGGGGGGGCGACTGGCTGTCATCATCCCACAACTGGAATCGTTACGTTCACTTAAAGCACCGGCATGCCTCTCTAGTTTTGCTCAAGAGTCGTCGCATCCCAGCACAGACCAGCCCACTGCAACCTCCCAGAGGCGCCCAGCCTCCCACCACCATTACATTAGGGTCTGATTCCAAATGCAACGCATTAGCTTAATGAAGGACACACCAGAGCCAAACTGCAACCCCACGATGCACCCAATAACCCCTCTCTCTCTCTCTCTCTCTCTGCAAGATGTGCCAAACCAGGATATTAAAGCTATACCCAAGTCTAAAACTGATCCCTGATCTGCCTCTGCAGATTCAGACCATGCAGGTCCCCCTGCCTGCGCAAGCTTGTGCTGATCAGGAGTCAAGCACAGTAAGCGTGAGGGTCGTAACTAAGGACCCCTCCTTCCTGGCCTGCGTGTGCGCGTGTGTGTGACGTGACCCCAATCAGCAGCAGCTGCAGGGGTCAATAGGTCGTACTCGGACATATAGGAACATACAGACAGACAGACAGACAGACAGACAGACATACTCTGTCACTTAAAGGAGCACATGGCACTGCTCAAACATACAACTTTAATCCTGCTGTCCAACGCTAGCATGACTGAAGTCAAATGTGACGGAAGTAGCATGTAGCTTAACCCATTTAGGCCTGATGTCGAAATAAAACAAATGTCAGTGGTGCTCAATATTTCATGTCAAAGACCCCAATGATTATATGTAATATCCCCCCATCCCCCCCCCCCCCCCATTTGAAAATATGTAGACCTCCCCAGAGTTAAAATGTTCACTCTGTAATAATATATATTCAAAGATTTGAGGCACATTTTCACGATTCTTCAAAAATAGCAGACCTACGAGTTCATAGCATGGTACTCGGTGCCGTGCTATGAGCTTGTAGATCTGCTATTTTTCAATAGCTAAAAAGTATAACCTAATGCTTTAAAACACCAAAAGGGGTTACATTCATATTCAGAAAATGTTTCGGTTGTCAAACATTTCTGAGATGATGGAACGGTGATGGATGGTGATGGTCATGGAAGAGTAACCTTCTGACAGCTTCATGGGCCAAAGATAATCAACTTCAAAATGTAAAACAGAATCGGTCAAAATGACCTCTCAGTCATGCTGGTGTTAGGAATAGAATGGCTCTATAGAAGATACACAACACACTTAATTGACCTGGCAGGAGGCCGAGAGAGAGAGAGCGAGAGAGAGAGCGAGAGAGAGAGAGAGAGAGAGAGAGAGAGAGAGAGAGAGAGAGAAAGAGAGACCCTCTGAAAGTTCAGAGAAAATTAACTGAGCGTTACACAAATAAACAAATAAACAGACGTGTGTGTGTGTGTGTGTGTGTGTGTGTGTGTGTGTGTGTGTGTGTGTGTGTGTGTGTGTGTGTGTGTGTGTGTGTGCGTGTGTACGTGCATGTGTGCGTGCGTGCTGGAAAATACAAATCCCTGAAAGTCAGCAGAGCAGAATAACCCACTACTCCGATGTCCATTCACTTCATGGATTCAACAAAATAGCACATTCCTCCTAGGGCCAAGTTTTTTTACTTTGTTATTTTGTAATAATAAATGTGTACCCCTAAAACCCCCTGTACTGTTTCATGGGTTCTGAAATGCCCCTAAAACCCCCTGTACTGTTTCATGGGTTCTGAAATGCCCCTAAAACCCCCTGTACTGTTTCATGGGTTCTGAAATGCCCCTAAAACCCCCTGTACTGTTTCATGGGTTCTGAAATGCCCCTAAAATCCCCTGTACTGTTTCATGGGGTCTGAAATGCCCCTAAAACCCCTGTACTGTTTCATGGGTTCTGAAATGCCCCTAAAACCCCCTGTACTGTTTCATGGGTTCTGAAATGCCTTCTCCCAGTTGGGAAAGTCACTGAGCTGCATGCAGGGCTCTGTTCTGCAGGAGCAATCTGGATTTCATCGACGGATCTATTAAACAGGAATGACGTCTCTCTCTCTCTCTCTCTCTCATTTCTTTGGAAGAAAAGGACCAACGCCAGTGTTTAAGCTCTGTCTCCTAGCAACAAAGATCTGTCATTTTAGACGCACAACGTGCAGAGGAAGGGGTGGACTGGGGGCGGAGGGTGGGTGTTTAATAATGCACAAAAAGCCGTGCACATGCACGCACTCAAAAGAAATCCGGTCGAAATGACTAAACAATCAGGAAGTAGACAGGCAAATCGACAAATGACAAAGCTTCTAGGAACACACACACACACACACACACACACACACACACACACACACACACACACACACACATACACACACACACACACACACACACAGCAAGTTCAGTTTAGATGATGCATCATTGCCGCCCCCTACAGCTCAACCCTATTAACTGCAATAACAGAAACATTGGATGACTCACTGGGGGGGGGGGGGGGGGGAAGAGAGAAAAAAAGAAACACAAAGCTGCCAGACAGAGCTGGTTTACTTAACCTTTCCAAATGGAAACATCTCTAAAGGAATGCTCACTCACGCGCCAAAATACTACCAGCTAAACTGCAAGCCTGTGCTGCTGTATCAGGCAGGGCTGGGCAACGTTGACGCTCATGGAGAGCCTAGGGCCACTATAACTAAAAAACATTGCATGGATGCACCTGGGACGTATCCTCAGTGATGTATCCTGAGGTCAACGGGCTTTCGGGTCTCTCAACATCATACCCCTCACTCAGGTGACCCAGCCGGGAGTGATCAAGTCCCGACTTACGTCCCAGTAGCTAGTAGCTACCCCCACCAAGGACCCCTGGTGGTCCCCCAGACCACTGGTTGAGAACCACTGGTCCATAGAGTGTAATAATACATTTTCATACTAACCTAGTTTTTTTTGTCTTTGCCCCAAAATGAATCAGCCTCAGAAATCTGTTTTTTTTTAAACAACACAGAATATATTAAGGTCAACCACGAAGTCAGAATGAAATGACATTTAGTCATATTCTGTGCATCTCTTCAGATTCATTATAATACTAGGGGAATCATTAATTAATACTAATTAGGAGAATCATTAATTCATACTAATTAGTGGAATCATTAATGGTGCAACATTACTGCTAGTTTCTAGGCCAACAAGTTCATCAGAGACCTACATTTAGAGTAGACCAACATAATAATTAATGAACATCCCAAAATAATCTGGGTTGCTCTTATATGGAATGTGTGATATATTGAGATGCTCATTACGAGTGCCCTGGCTGTAGGTAATGACGCAGACTGGGAGAGGATTCTTTTTGATTAAAAAGCAATTAAAAGCTCCAGCGAGCCCACTAGGGTTTATCTGTGTTGAATAGCCTCCGTCCTCCTGGCTAACCAATAATCACAAAAGCACTACCAGCCAGTCTACCACACTGCTACCATGGTCTGGCTTCCAGAACTAAGCCACTGGGTGCTAAAGGTCCAAACACCACTAGACCACTGGGTGCTGTCAGTAGACCAGGTCCAAACACCACTAGACCACTGGGTGCTGTCAGTAGACCAGGTCCAAACACCACTAGACCACTGGGTGCTGTCAGTAGACCAGGTCCAAACACCACTAGACCACGGGGTGCTGTGGACCAGGTCCAAACACCACTAGACCACTGGGTGCTGTTGACAAGGTTCAAACACCACTAGACCACTGGGTGCTGTGGACCAGGTCCAAACACCACTAGACCACTGGGTGCTGTCAGTAGACCAGGTCCAAACACCACTAGACCACTGGGTGCTGTCAGTAGACCAGGTCCAAACACCACTAGACCACTGGGTGCTGTGGACCAGGTCCAAACACCACTAGACCACTGGGTGCTGTGGACAAGGTCCAAACACCACTAGACCACGGGTGCTGTGGACAAGGTCCAAACACCACTAGACCACTGGGTGCTGTGGACCAGGTCCAAACACCACTAGACCACGGGGTGCTGTAGTGACCAGGTCCAAACACCACTAGACCACTGGGTGCTGTGGACCAGGTCCAAACACCACTAGACCACTGGGTGCTAAAGGTCCAAACACCACTAGACCACTGGGTGCTGTCAGTAGACCAGGTCCAAACACCACTAGACCACTGGGTGCTGTCAGTAGACCAGGTCCAAACACCACTAGACCACTGGGTGCTGTCAGTAGACCAGGTCCAAACACCACTAGACCACGGGGTGCTGTGGACCAGGTCCAAACACCACTAGACCACTGGGTGCTGTGGACAAGGTTCAAACACCACTAGACCACTGGGTGCTGTGGACCAGGTCCAAACACCACTAGACCACTGGGTGCTGTCAGTAGACCAGGTCCAAACACCACTAGACCACTGGGTGCTGTCAGTAGACCAGGTCCAAACACCACTAGACCACTGGGTGCTGTGGACCAGGTCCAAACACCACTATAGACCACTGGGTGCTGTGGACCAGGTCCAAACACCACTAGACCACTGGGTGCTGTGGACAAGGTCCAAACACCACTAGACCACGGGTGCTGTGGACAAGGTCCAAACACCACTAGACCACTGGGTGCTGTAGTGACCAGGTCCAAACACCACTAGACCACGGGGTGCTGTGGACCAGGTCCAAACACCACTAGACCACTGGGTGCTGTGGACAAGGTCCAAACACCACTAGACCACGGGTGCTGTGGACAAGGTCCAAACACCACTAGACCACGGGGTGCTGTAGTGACCAGGTCCAAACACCACTAGACCACTGGGTGCTGTGGACCAGGTCCAAACACCACTAGACCACTGGGTGCTAAAGGTCCAAACACCACTAGACCACTGGGTGCTGTCAGTGGACCAGGTCCAAACACCACTAGACCACTGGGTGCTGTAGTGACCAGGTCCAAACACCACTAGACCACTGGGTGCTGTGGACCAGGTCCAAACACCACTAGACCACTGGGTGCTGTCAGTAGACCAGGTCCAAACACCACTAGACCACTGGGTGCTGTCAGTAGACCAGGTCCAAACACCACTAGACCACTGGGTGCTGTGGACCAGGTCCAAACACCACTAGACCACTGGGTGCTGTCAGTAGACCAGGTCCAAACACCACTAGACCACTGGGTGCTGTGGACCAGGTCCAAACACCACTAGACCACTGGGTGCTGTGGACAAGGTCCAAACACCACTAGACCACGGGGTGCTGTCAGTGGACCAGGTTACCTACCTATACCAGTGGTTCTCAACCTATTCAGGACATGATCCCCCCAAAATAATCATATTTGAACCCCCCCCCTCCCCCCCTCCAAAAAACGACGTCTCCCTATACAAACACATTTAATAGGAGGGTCGCAAATCATAAAAGAGGGCAATAACAAAACAAGTTCAAGTTCAATTCATGAAATTATTGTGCCACTAAGCACTTTAACCACTTTCAACCCTATTTTGGACAATCATTTTTCAATCATTTTCAAACATTTTACTACTATGACTGAGGCTTTAATGCATGGTGAAGTTGCTTACAAACTTTAGCTTACAACCCTATAACTGCATTCCTGATTAAGCTAAACAAGCTAAGCTAAATATGAACTCATTACTTTCTAGTGGTAGAGAAGTTAGATCCATTGCTTCACAGACAATCTAATGCTATATAAATATATAAACTTATATAAATACTGTCTTGTGAGCATGTACTTAAGAGTTGCTAATGCTTTAATTCCATGCAGTGTGCAATACTGTATGTTCCCGCATTCAACACATTCCTACTCTTACACACAAATGCACGCATGCACGCATGCACACGCACACGCACATGCACACACACACAAACTGCGGGAGTGCAAACTCGCTCATCCAGACAGACGCACACATGCGCTGCACGCATTCCAATTTTCCATAATGCATAAAAGTATTGTCACAATGCTACACATCCGGTTCAAAATGTGAAACAACATTACCATGCATTTTATCCGATGGTAGAACCTTTACTTCTGATGATTTTATTCAAAATAGGACTCGGAGATACAAACCCTCTTAAGCATCCGTGCCATTTGAGATTTCTTTGACTATTCAAAAGAAATAGCAGATCTATGAGCTTGCAGATCTGCAATTTTTTGAGAAATCGTGAAGATTTGTGAAATCTTTGATCATTATCATCATCATACTATCATCATCATCATACTATAATTCTAACAATGTCTGTGTGTGTGTGTGTGTGTGTGTGTGTGTGAGTGTGTGTGTGTGTGTGTGTGTGTGTCAGAAACCGCATTATCTCCTCATTGCCTGCACCAATCGCTCCCACTTTTCACACATTGACCATATGAATATGGAGGGCGTAACGGAGCCCTTTTTTCGATTTGACACATTAATGATTAATAATGAATTTATTAGTGAATAAAAAATGCGACCCCCCGCGGGGCAAATATCTCACAACGGGTAAGGACTAGTATCCAATAAATGCTAACATTTTAATTCACATCTTTGCTTCTGGGGGTCCCTGGAACTAAATATATTTTAGATGGGGCTCCGCGGCCAAATACATATTATTTTGGGGCTCAGAATGTGTCGCGTTTGTAGCTCGGCTATATTTTATGAGAGGCGGAAAAGAACATCGGTAAAGTCAGTGTTGATTTCATCGACTAAAACTAAGACGAAAAATGTTCGTCGACTACCTTCTTTCACTGACAAAAACGACATAAAAACTAAATAAAAACTAAGCCATGATGACTAAAACTAAGACTAAATATACTGTCGATTTCGTCAACAAATAAAAACTAGACTAAAATGTTAGGAGGGACTAGTGGACAAGAGATCCAGTAGAAGTAAAAGACACAAGTCATTCCGGGTGACTAAAATGTGACTTAAACTAAATTAAAACTATTCAAGAGACTATGACTAAAACTACTAAAACTAAAATAGAAATGTGAGGCCAAAAACAACACTGTGGTAAACACAATATTATAGTTTAGTGGTAAAAAGAAAGTCCCAGATTTCATCTTTATAAAGATGACCCATTTTCTGAAAGGTTTGTATCGAAAAGTGAACCAAGTTTCAACCCTAGTATTTTGTGTTAAGTGGGTTTGTAATGTTTTGAGGGAAGAGAAGAAGGCAACACAAAGAAAACACAGAATGGAAGCTGAACTTTGACTATGACTCTATTGTCTCATGAAGCAAACAAGAGACCTAAAGAAACCTCACATAAGGATGTTGCAATGAGCTGAAATGAAATCTCCCATATTCACACATCATAGAGGCACTCAGCATAAACCCCTCAAGGCCTTCGCGCTGAGGTTGAAAATAAATTTAAAAAAAACGCAGCCAACTCCCTAATAACAAGAAAAACATGTGACATAATATGCAAACTGCAGAAACATGTCTTTTGCACGCCCGCTGGCTGAATAAGGAGAAAAAAAATAAAAGGAAAAGAAAATGAAAATGCTGATGAGCAAGTTCTCCAGATTCGACTGTGATTGGCTGGAGATGTGCCCAAATCTGATTACTTGGTTCTCACAATCCTTTAGTCACTTCAGATGGTGATCTTTATTACGTTTATATTGATCGTTTTCGAGGGCATTTAACCCATTTTGACCTGAGACCAGAAAAAGCTATGTCATTCTTTGATTTTTCAAAAATAGCAGACCTACAAGCTCGTAGCGCGCCACTCGGTATTGTACACGTGACAACTAAAGTCTCTGTAATGTTTATGTTGTACTATTACTAAAAAAACTATCTAAAATAAAGGGATTTAAGATCATTAAAGCTGGGCTGTTGCCCTGAGTCCAGTGCATTCTGCCAACTTCCGGACCAGGACATTGTCACTCTTCGCTATGCTCTTCGCCAATAGAAGTCTATGTAGGAGAGCCGCCTTGGACTGAACCCCCATGAAGTGACCAATAGAAGTCTATGTAGAAGAGACCGCCATTGGACTGAAGCCCCATTAAGTGACCAATAGAAGTCTATGTAGAAGAGCCTCCATTGGACTGAAGCCCCATGAAGTGACCAATAGAAGTCTATGTAGAAGAGCGTCCATTGGACTGAAGCCCCATGCATGAAGTGAACGGAGTTGTCGTAACTCTGTCTACTCTATGGCTCTGGGTGAAACCACATACTACAACAACAATGGCAGCCTTAACCCATTCAGGACGGGTCGGGAACCCCTGGAACAACATATTTTCAGATGGGGGTCGGCGGCCAATTACATATAACTTTTGGTGGTCCTTGACATGAAAATGTTTGAGAACGACTCAGGTCTAAATAGGGATAAATGCATGGATTGAAACCACACAGTGCAGTCAGTAGAGTCCTGGCCTCGGTGAAACCACACAGTCCTGGCCTCTGTGAACAGACAGTCCTGGCCTCAGTGAAACCACACAGTGCAGTCAGTAGAGTCCTGGCCTCGGTGAAACCACACAGTCCTGGCCTCGGTGAAACCACACAGTCCTGGTATCGGTGAAACCACACAGTCCTGGCCTCGGTGAAACCACACAGTCCTGGTATCGGTGAAACCACACAGTCCTGGCCTCGGGGAAACCACACAGTCCTGGCCTCGGTGAAACCACACAGTCCTGGCCTCGGTGAAACCACACAGTCCTGGCCTCGGTGAAACGACAGTCCTGGCCTCGGTGAAAACACACAGTCCTGGCATCGGTGAAACCACACAGTCCTGGCCTCGGTGAAACCACACAGCCAGTAAAGGTCCAACAACGGCAGCTTGAAAGCAACTTGGCCATCAGGCCTGCTTCTAAGTGAGCCCTCTGTCTGTAATCATGATGAATTTATACAATGTTATAACGGGCCTTGCTTTGCAGCAATGTGGCCGATAATATATATGCACGTTATCTGTCCAGGACCACCAGTTATTTATAATGTGCACATTATTATCTCTCCACCAGTTCTTTTCACTTTAATACTATAATCAGGACAAATCCTCTACTAGAATAGACTTGACCTGCATCAGGGGGAAATGGAAATGTGTTAACTAAGTGCTCACGGAAATTGGAGTGAAATGGTGAGGCAAGGCAGCAAGCGGCGATGGCACTGTAGTATCCACTCTGTTAGGTTTAACCCATTATGGGCGGGAACCCCTTTTGGTTTTTTAAACTAGCATTGTTATACTTTAGCTATTGAAAAATAGCAGATCTACAAGCTCATAGCGTGCCACCGAGTGGCTGCAATCCAAGTGGCAGATTGAATCTTGCTCTTGTATAACCAAGAAGACAGTTTTAAAAATTTTATATGTATTATTATTGTTATTTCTAGCCTATATCAATGCGCCGCGCTGCGACGCGTTGTGAGCTTGTAGATCTGCTATTTTCAGCAAGTGTAAAATCAGCCATTACGACGGCCATCAAGGCCCGCCAAAATACATTTTAGTCGACTAAAATCTTATGATATTTAGTCGACTAAAAAATAACGGTAGTGGGTCGCACACACCAAGACTTCAGTTCAAATAGTTTATTTAATATTTCAACAATTACGGACAAACGTTTCGGCTATCCAGCCTTCATCAGTGTCGACTAAAACTCGACACTAAAACATTCCAGGTGACTAAAATGTGACTAATACAACTATTCAAGAGACTATATAGGGCTGTATTTTGCGTGTGGTAAAGGCGTGGTCAATGCTCTTTGGCCACTCAGAATAGCCAAATGGCATTGATCACGCCTCCAGGTCTTTAGTTTACTCAAGTTAGGAAATAAGACCTGGTACTTAAGAAACGCAAAATACAGCCCTATGACTAAAACTAAAATCACAATTTGCTGGCAAGAACAACACTGGAGCGAGAGGTAGGCCTTGACAAACCTCTAAGCCAGCAATTCCTACAGTTGGAAGTGCTTATTAAATCTACAGGGGCCGATTTTCTTTCTCTTTACTGCTCTGCTGCTCGGCTCCATGAGCACTCTCTGTTTACAAGCCGGTAATAGTTGAAATCCCACACAACGCTGTCGTTAACTGCAGTGTGTGTGTGTGTGTGTGTGTGTGTGTGTGTGTGTGTGTGTGTGTGTGTGTGTGTGTGTGTGTTGTGCTCTATCCATATCGCTCCCTCTATTAAAAACAATTCCGTTTGTTTACACTTTACTGTACGTTTAGGCTGTAACTGAAAGCCCACCATGCCTGACATAACAAATGGTGTCTCTGCGGTACCGTGTGTGTGTGTGTGTGTGTGTGTGTGTGTGTGTGTGTGTGTGTGTGTGTGTGTCATTCATTGTAGTTGACAACCCATCACACAGATAACTACGCTGGCTACTGTGCGTGCATGTGTGCGTGCGTGCGTGCGCTAACGTGACCCTACCGTGACCTTTCGATGATGAGATGATAGCCCATATGCATGCGTTCATAATTGATGGGACTCACGGGATCCCAGTGTGAAACCAGTGTGAAACCACTTAACGGCACAGTAAAAGTGTTCACTCAACTCTCGCAGTGTACATTATTATATGGACCACAGTCAGAACGGGGTCCATTTGTACACTGTGAGAGTTGAATTAACATAACACCACCCAAGGGGGTTTTATCATCATGCAGGTTTTAAAAATACCACCTCCCCAGAGTCCCCACCACCCCCTCATTAACTATTAAACAACGACACAGAGAGATACGACAGCCATTGCATTCCATATGTTGATCTGACCTGATCAAACCCTGTACACTCAAGACACTGCCCCCCCACTGCCACTCTTAGATCTCCATATATGGAGCTGACCTGTTCTGACATTCCATATGTTGATCTGACCTCATCAATCCCTGTACACTCAAGAAACGCTCCATATATAGCCAGTACAGAATTCATTCCATATGTTGATCTGACCACCAAATGCCAAAGCGCCAGTGCTCGCCCAGCAGTCTGCCGTCACCCAGGCGGATGCGTGCACGGGGGCAAGGTCACTTCTCGCCCTCAGGGCGTCTTACTGGTCAATAGTAATACTGATTTTGATATCTGTTTCACCGTACAAGGATCAATCATTCCTTAATCACAGGTAGCACAGAAGTTGGTTTTACGAAAGTCCAACCTTGCATTACAATTACAAACAGTCACAAAGTACATTACATTGCAATGTAAGGCAATAACTATTTCCACATCTGTAGAATGACAGCACTGTGCTTCATCTAGAATCTAGATAGTACTTCCTGATATCTCAGTGGTGCCTTTTATGTGTTAAACCATTGCAATCGTACGTTAGTTATGCAGTTTGTTGGTTTTCTTCTTCACCAGCTGGAATGCACTTACTGTACTTACTTACAGAACGAGTTTGATGTGAAGAAAACACGCATGGACTAGAATGACTGTATCACGATGTCAAGTCAAGCTAATCTCCCCTGGCCGGATGAAGCTTGTTTGTAGATTAGCTGTTTTCAGAAAAGAGATATGGCCCTAGATCTTGCGCCACCCCTTACCCCTTATCCCTAAACTTATTTGCCTTTTTTTTACATTTTTAAACAGTACAAATAGCCGATCTACAAGCTAACAACGTGTCGATGTAGATTGGCTAGTTGAACTCTTTTTAAACGTATTTAAAATAGTAAAAAATGGCAAATAAGTTTAGGGATAAGGGGTAAGGGGTGGCACAAGATGGAGCCCTTGGTGTAGACTCAGAGTAGTGGTTCCCAAACCTTTTCATGTCAAGGACCCCCAAATTGACACTAATTAGACCCCCCATTTGAAAACATATGCCAAGGACCCCCATAAGGGAAGATCTTTACGGCTCTAGCAGTGATTTTAACCATTTTCATTCCCCCCCCCCGGTTTGACCTGAATTAGGCTATACGGACCCCCATTTAATGGTATTTCAGTCTCTTGACCTCCTGTCCTCCTCACATCAGAACAATTGGATTCAGGTTGAAACACTGCTTATATTTCCTTTAAGCCCCGAGACCAGTATATAATTGTTTCCAATGAGGGTAAAGCTATATAGCCTCAATCAGCCCTTGAGTCTTGAACAGAGGGCCTCTTATTTACAATTTAGGCATTTAGCAGACGCTCTTAATCCAGAGAGATTTAGTTACATTAAGCAAGAACAAAAAGCATGACAATACATCATACTGTATACATAAAAAGTAGTTCTCATGAATCATACGTAAGCTAAGAACGTAACACTGGAATATCTATATAATGAAACTATACATATATACTTATATACATATAGTATAAAGTGCTATGACTACATCAAATGCAATTCTAGTGCTGTCTACGTAACATGCTATAGTATATAAGTCTGTATAAAGTGCTATCTAAGGGGCTAGGGCAAGTGCTACGGGCCATGATGGAGTCTGAAGAGGTGGGTTTTCAGACTACGGTGGAAGATTGGGAGTATTTGAAAGGCTGGACAAACTGAGAAAACATGGGTGAGGAAAGAGGATGACAGATGTTGGCCCCCTTCCTCAACAGCTATACCTATCCAATAAAATAGAACAATACAGACGCTAAATAGTCTCTGGAAAGTACACTCGCATTTATATTGAGAAACATCAGCTGCTAAACGAACGACGCTGCATGGATGATTTTGGGCCCATTTCACTGCAGTGTGAGTAACCACATCAGTGTGAAGACACGTGGTGCTGCTGGGAGGTGTGTCTAAACTCAGTCACCTTTCCTCAGATATGTGTTAAAAACAAGGAGCATGATGTGCTTTCACTGAAGGTATAAAACAAGCCTTCGTTCGACTCTAGGGGATTCACAAACGGTCCAAGAAGCAAGCTGATGAGAAGGACGCACAGAATGTTCGGCCGCAGAAAATATTCGGCAGAAAATGGCTAAAAATTCATTTTCGGCCTATTCGGTTTTGGCCCGAATAGGCCGAAAATATATCACAGAATAGTGTATGCAATTAATGCATTCAAAAGAGCTGAATAAATGTTTTATGGACCCATAATAGTGATTATTATTATTATTATTTGCCAAAACCATTTATACTGCCATGAATCAGGTATAGCTTTAAGGTACGGTACATGACAGCATTGGTAGGAAAAAAGATATATAATATTAATCATATTCGGATATTCAGTATTCGGCCAATACTTTTCCTTTCGGTGTCGTGGTCAGAGGATGTTCTGGTCAGAGGATGTACTGGTACTGGTCAGATGATGTTCTGGTCAGAGGACGTTCTGGTCAGATGATGTTCTGGTCAGAGGATGGACTGGTCAGAGGATGTTCTGGTCAGACGAAGGACTGGTCAGAGGATGTTCTGGTCAGAGGATGTACTGGTCAGAGGATGAACTGGTCAGAGGATGTACTGGTCAGAGGATGGACTGGTCAGAGGATGTTCTGGTCAGAGGATGGACTGGTCAGAGGATGGACTGGTCAGAGGATGTACTGGTCAGAGGATGTTCTGGTCAGAGGATGTTCTGGTCAGAGGATGTTCTGGTCAGAGGATGTTCTGGTCAGAGGATGTTCTGGTCAGAGGATGGACTGGTCAGATGATGTTCTGGTCAGAGGATGGACTGGTCAGAGGATGGACTGGTCAGAGGATGTTCTGGTCAGAGGATGTTCTGGTCAGAGGATGTTCTGGTCAGAGGATGGACTGGTCAGAGGATGGACTGGTCAGAGGATGGACTGGTCAGAGGATGGACTGGTCAGAGGATGGACTGGTCAGAGGATGGACTGGTCAGAGGATATTCTGGTCAGAGGATGAACTGGTCAGAGGATGAACTGGTCAGAGGAACACGACGTGAGAAGAAGTCTGAGAAACTGTAAACAGACCAGGTGGTCTCGAGTATCATCACTCGTCAGCCTCTGCACTTCCACAGACACGCTAAATGGCTTTGATTATTGCATTACGTGAATTAACCAACCAGAGGGGCACTGGGGCCGGAAAGGATGCTATAATTGATGAGTGACATGGACATATATTGATCATCATTATGCAAACACAGACACAGAAAAGATGTTCAACTAGGCCCGCTGACACCTGGCGGGGCCCCTACTAGTGATGTTAGTTAAACTTACACGTTCCTGTTGCGTTCTCATTTTTTTATTGGCCAAATAGACCAGTCACCAAGAAGAACCCCTTCATGCAACCCTATCGGAGTTTTGCTTCCAGAACACAGCGTGTTTGTGGCCGTCGCTCGCTGCCTGCTTTCTACTAACGCATCGAGGTGACAGACAGGCTGTCAGGCAGCCCAGAGCATGCATGCAGGCAGAGCGCTCCACGGGATGGTTACTGTATATATTTTACAATACATTAGGCTACATAAACGAAGGCTTGTTCAGGAACTCCATTATATCATTATATGGCTCTGCATCAATGTAATAAACATATGCGCTGTGAGCCAACGTGAGCCACGATGTCATAAGTTTTGCGGATTCACCGTTTTGCCTCTTTACACGGAGAAGGGATAAAACGGCGTTCTCAAATATTTCCACTCTGGGAGGTGGTTTCACTTTGTTGCGTTTTCACCTCCTGAAAACACCGTTCTCGTCTAAAGGGACCACAGCAAACGATACTTTATTTTGCCGTTTTCTATGAACACCATTCTTGTGTAAAGACCACCTAAGGATGCAGGATGCAGGCTATTTGAATCACTGATATAGTTCCATGTACTGTGACTATAGGCCTTACTGTACTGTAGTAACATCACGTCAGAATGGAACAGTGAATGTTTCACTGTCTGTCATTATACTTATACAGCAGTCATCTCATCACTCGGCTGCTTCGGATCCTATCGTGTTGCAAGGTGCATTCTATTGCACCATGGGTGGTCAGATGACACATGAATTAAAGAAGAGGTGTGTGTGTGTGTGTGTGTGTGTGTGTGTGTGTGTGTGTGTGTGTGTGTGTGTGTGTGTGTGTGTGTGTGTGTGTGTGTGTGTGTGTGTGTGTGTGTGCGTGCGTGCGTGCGTGTGTGTGTGTGTGTGTGTGCCTAGGAGATGGAGATAGGCTATACATTTCAGTTACCTGGCAACCCTCTTTGTGAAAGTTGCAACAGGCCATTTGCAGAATATTGTCTACCCACACATAACTGTAGGATAAACGGGCTAACAAGCTAATAACTGTAGGCTTATGTATCCTATACAATTAAAACAGTGGTTCCCAAATTGTTCATGTCAAGGACCCCCAAAATGACACTAATCAGCCTGTGGACCTCCATTTGGAAAGATGTATGCCAGGGACCCCATAAGAGAAGTTTCTTAGGGCTCTAGCAGTGATTCTCAACCTGTTCAATTTCAAGGACCCCCAGTTTGACATGCATTAGTCGACGGATGGACCCCTATGTAATGGCATTTCTATCTCTGGGACCCCCAATTTATATTGTAAAATCAATGTTAGTTTAACTCTGAGAGTGTATGGGTCCATTTGGTTAGATTTGTACACTCTCAGAGTTACAGACCCATTAAGGGTCCTTTTGGTTCCAAACTATCATTTAGCTGGGGACCCCCTGGAACTCTCTCAAGGACCCCTGGGGGTCCCTGGACCCCACTTTGGGAACCACTGTATTAAAAAGCTATGGTTTGCCTCCTTCCACACCCACCTCCCCCCTCTCTCTCTCTCCAATTGATGAATTGAACAAGGTGGACCCTCTTGGAAACAAGTGTAATGCTTAATTGGGTCGACCACTCACAGTTAACAGTCTTTGTATTTATAGTTGGTGCTTGGAAATGTACTGTAATTCACTAATTCTGCACAACTGTTAATACATATTTCAATCAATCAATCAAAGCTGTGACTGTGTGAAAAGACGGCAGTTGGCATAATAATAATAAAACAAACACACTCGTGCAGACAGTGAGTTGTGTGGCTCATGGCTGGCTCCATATCATGCTACAGTCAGCAGTATAATGATATGACTTACCATCAACACCGACGTCCTGACGACCTCCGACACGCTCTGCCGTAACTCCGCGGCGGTGCCCGGCTTGTTGAGACCCCGGGTGAACTTCCTCGCCTCCGGAGGGGGAGCAGCCGCAGCCATCATGATGTCGAGGAGGAAGCCCACCGTGCATCAGACTGAAATATAATGCGTTGAAGAGAGAGAGAGAGAGAGAGAGACAGAGAGAGAGAGAGAGAGAGAGAGAGAGAGAGAGAGAGAGAGACAGAGTGTGAGACTCGGATCTGCTCAGCAAAGACAGATGGTGGTGAATGAATGTGATGCGTTGGTTCAGTTGTTGTCCTTCCTCTGTTGGATTCGCGGTGGCGCTGTTTCGTTTATGATCACTGCCACGATGATGGTGATGATGATGATCAGTATTCTGGCGCCCCGAGGTTATATTTCCATACCTTATAATTCCCAGTCAGTCAGTTAGAATCCGAGAGAGAGAGAGAACAGAACACAACATATTTATATGGCTGTTTAATTCAGACGTCTCTCTCTCTCTCTCTCTCTCTCCCAAAAAATCCTACTGCTGCGGCGCTAGTGTCCCGTCAACGGATCCGTGCGTCCGTGCGCGCCTCGGGAACGCCCCCCTCCCCCCCACACACACACACACACACACAGCTGGGTTTGCTCACTGAGAATGATGGCTGTGCTGATGCAGCATTTTAGTTTAGTTCAGTATGCTAATAATTCATCAACATTCTAAGAAAATACTGTTAATTATAAACATGCAGGGAGTACATGAAACTTGAAAGCAATTCGTAAGTCATTCACCAATCGACTATTTTTTTGTTAGAATACTGTAGAATAAATAGTTGCATACTTTTATGTTTGAAGGCTGTGATTTTTATATATTTATTTATAAAGAAGAAAACTACACAATGACACGCTGCGTGACGTCATCGTCATACACGTGATGATGGGAACTTTGAAAAATATATTTTAGGCGCTATTAAACGCGAGTCTATACTGCCCCCGCGTGGATCAGGTCAGCAATACACCATGTTAATGTACACTAGCTGTTCCATCTGTGGAATTAATTAATATCTAATCACGTTACAAAAGGCAGGCAGCTATATTAATATTGGACCAGATATGAACACACAGCGGCAGTATTATAAAGTATAACAGCAGAGAGAGAAGTTCCGATTTAATATATGTGTTTAGGGTGTCAAAAAACTTGAATGAGTCTGGGGTTAAATGTCTGGTCTTTACAAACTATATTACAAAGTAAGATGAAAGTTGGAACTTGGAAGCATGCAATGTATATATATATATATATATATATATATATATATATATATATATATATATATATACTGTATATGATTTCCCCCAAGGCATGCATTGTTATTTATGCATACATATTAGTATCGAAGCAATTCCATATGGTTTTCTATAAGAAGGCAAATGGATAAAATGCATGCATGACATAGGCTATTTCTTGTCAAACGAATAATGGAATACTTCTTGGCAAACTGTGGCTCGAGCCTCGATAGTATAACCATAACCAATAGTCAGACACAAACAATACATTCCATATATACATAATAGTACATTGGATAGACATTTTACTATACTAGGGGGGATAGCTATAGCTAGCTGTTGTTAACTCTGACTCAAAATATGAATGAAACATTAGTTAGGCTAAAGAAAAGGCTAGGCTATATAGCACTGGCCTATGAATGTCACACCTCAGCTCAAACAAGAGTTTAAATTGATTAAACTTGGCGAAGACTTACCACATAATTTACTCATAGCCACTTGCTCAGCTCTAGTAGTGATGCAACACAGGCATAAAAACTAAACTACACGGTCGACGTTGGACTTTATTAGCTATTAAATCCAAGCACCTTTTTTTACGGAATTCTCGTCGTCATAATTGCTGCTCTGCTCAAAAGTCAAAATGCGCGCCCAAAAAACTCACACAGCTCGAGCTCGCAGTCGCCATGACGACGTATATGTAGCTAGCCAATCCCAGAGCCGTATAGAATTATCTGACTACTAGCCAAGCTAGCTGCTGCCTGCTAACGATGTGTGTGTGTGTGTGTGTGTGTGTGTGTGTGTGTGTGTGTGTGTGTGTGTGTGTGTGTGTGTGTGTGTGTGTGTGTGTGTGTGTGTGTGTGTGTGTGTGTGTGTGTGTGTGTGTGTGTGTGTGTGCGTGTGTGTGCGTGCGTGTGTGCGTGTGTGGGGGGGAATAGCACTAATTTTCGACATTTTACTGTGTCATAAATATATTTACATCTGTAGCCTATAGCCTATTGTGATTGTGCTATCATGCCTTGACTTAATTATAACTTATTGTAGACATTGTTGTTGTAAAGTTCTGAAAATGCAATAAAATAGACTACTTCGATATCCAATAGGAACTATATGTCACCATTAGTTCTAAATTCACACCTTTTTTCCATTACTGGATACATTTTTCCCTTTATTTATTTAGTTCTTTATATGATGATGTCCTGTGTTCATTTCATAGAAGTGTATATCGTTACGTATAAATTGAAACCGAAAGACCCTAATGTAAACAAGTCTTAGTGCTATTTGGTCTGCTTTCTTTTTAAATGTACCCTAGTGTGAAATAACATGATCAATCAATCACAGTTCTAATAGACCTACTTACTGACTGAATTACATCTGAATAGCAAAGCTATTGACACCCCCCCCCCCCCCCCCCCCAACAACGATGATGATGATGGCTACTGCTAATACATATTAGCATGTGAGAAATTAGGCTACAAGTGACCTTAACCATTCAGCCATCTAAGTAAACAAATTAGGAGGGGTCCAGGCAATATTAACATATCTATGGCCAACAAAGTTTGTACATTTCTACATCACTGTACTGTTTCTATCTATCACAAGTAAGACGCGCAAACGTGGGAAGCGAACGCAGCGTTTTTAATTTTTTTTTTGAAGTTACGTTTTTTTTGTGTTTTTTTAAGTTTTTAAGATTTTATTTTTAAGTTAAGTTTTTTTTTAAGTTAAGTTTTTTTTAAAGTTAAGTTGTGTGTGTGTGTGTGTGTGTGTGTGTGTGTGTGTGTGTGTGTGTGTGTGTGTGTGTGTGTGTGTGTGTGTGTGTGTGTGTGTGTGAGTGCGTGCGTGTGTGTGTTTTGTGTGATACAGCTGTGCCCTCTGGTGGCGGGCGGGTGGTGTCACAGCGGGACAGACACACACACACACACACACACACACACACACACACACACACACACACACACACACACACAGACAGACAGACCAGGCTCTCATAGTTAGTGCTCATTGCGTTCGCAACTAAAAAGAGAATATACATTTGCTGAATACCTGAACACTGTAAAAGACCCAAAAGCATTGACTATAGGTACAGACCAGGCCCGGCGCCACGAGGGGTCAAAGGGGATACTTGACCCCTCAAACCCGACCTCCTTGACCCCTCTACAGTTGATTTAGTCGACTAAAATGTATTTTGATGTCGAGGGGTGGCATAACCATCATCACCATCATCAACATGCTGAAGATTGCTTCTGAAGTGAATGGCCCAGACGCGCAAACGCGGGAAGCGAACGCAGCTTGTGTGTGTGTGGTTGTGTGTGTGTGTGTGTGTGTGTGTGTGTGTGTGTGTGTGTTACAGCTGCGCCCTGTGTGTGTGTGTGTGTGTGTGTGTGTGCTACAGCTGCGCCCTCTGGTGGCGGGCGGGTGGTGCAACAGCGGGACAGACACACACACACACACACACATACACAGACATTCAGCCCTTGCTGTCATAGTAAGTGGCTCACTGCGTTCGCAAAAAGAGCTCAAAAAGTATTCAGTCAGACAACTCACCCCGAAAGTGAAGACAACTCACCCCGAAAGTGGCCGAAAGTGAAGACAACTCACCCCGGAAAGTGAAGTCATCTCACCCCTGGTGAGTTGTCTGCACTTTTTGGTAAGTTGTCCGGACAACTCACCAAAAAGAGTAAAAGGGGTGAGTTGTCTTGTTACCCAGTCCCGCCCCTGCTTCTAATTAGCTATAACGTTTCCACCTGTGACATTACCCACAATGAAACGCAATAACGCATCGACAATAAAGTAAAACAAAAAAACATGAATAACTAGAACTGCACTCTGTCGAGTGCAAACTTGCTTGTTGCACACTAGTAGGCCATAAATGGCCTACTAGTGTGCAAGCAGAGCGCGCAAGTACTTTCGACCGCTACAAACTGTCAAATCTCAGTAATGACTACTTGTAACTGATACAGCAGTGGTGCCAGAATGAAACAATGGTAATTGTTTTTATACACTTCAGAAACATAATGTTGTAATGAATACATAAGTGACGACTTTGGATGGTGACGTATATGTCAATCAGTGCCTCCCAAGACTAAAACATATCGTCATTACGTCACCATCGAAAACCAATTACACTCTGGCATTGGGTCCTTTAATCCACATATTTATTACGTCATCATTGAGAGCTATACATATATACTATGTATATTACATATTACATATACATATATACTATGTATATATGTAGGCCTATATGTAATTTGTAAGTTGATTAGCGGCATACTGTGGTTACTTTGCGCCGTATGCAGTCCCAGCCAACCCGTCACTTTTGATGCGTATGCACCGTCCCAGCAAACTGTGCCTGATACGGCAGTGGTGCCAGATTACATACATGTATACACAGGAGCATTACCTTTAATCCTCCCAACACTAAAACATATCGTCATTACGTCACCATCGAAAACCAATTACACTTTGGCATTGGGTCCTTTAATCCACATATTTCTTAGGTCATCATTGAGAGCTAGTTATACATATACACACCATGTAATCTGGTCCCAGCAAATCAGGCACAATTTGCTGGGACGGTGCATACGCAAAAGTGGCGGATTGGCTGGGACGGTGCATACGAGCCGGGCGCTCTGCTTGCGCAAGTAACAACTTTCCAAGTTCAGGACCAACATTTCTTTCTATGTAGAATCCGGTGTTTGCTAGTTGTCGAAACTATGCAAAAAACTATTTTTATTTTTTGGTAAGGGTTGCACCGTGATAACCAGGGTGAGCAGTACTAACACCTATATATACCCGGGTGAGACTTCTCATTATTAGTGGATGGGTGAGATGATGAAGTATGAACATCATAACAGTCACCAACCAGTCCATGGGCTCCATCAGGGTCCTAGCAGATCACCTGTCAGACACAGGGTTAACAGTGTCATACTAAGTTAACAGGAACACACACACCCATAGAAGCTGACAAGGGAAAATGACTGAGAAATACTAAGCTGATCCCCATCCGCAACATTTTATTTTAACCCGCAAAACTGGTTAAAATAAAATGGCTGTTGCTCAGGGGTAGAATGGCTGGATGGTAACCGCAAGGTTGCCAGTTCGAACCTGGGCTCCCTCATCAGAGTTAGTGTCGAAGTGTCCTATTCCTGGGCTGTGTGCTCCAGTTCCTGTTGATTTCATTGGATATCATTGGTCATCTGACCAGTTTCATTGGCTTTTATTGGATCAAATCGACAGGAACTGGAGCACACACAGCCCAGGAAAAGTGTGGATACATACAGAGAGAGAGAGAGAGAGAGAGAGAGAGAGAGAGAGTGAGAGAGAGAGAGAGAGAGAGAGAGAGAGAGAGAGAGAGAGAGAGAGAGAGAGAGAGAGAGAGAGAGAGAGAGAGAGAGAGAGAGAGAGAGAGAGAGAGAGAGAGAGAGAGAGAGAGAGAGAGAGAGAGAGAGAGAGAGAGAGAGAGAGAGAGAGAGACTAAAACTTAAAAACATGAACAACAACTTCGCAAGTTCAGGACCAACGTTCCTTTCTATGTAGAAACCGGGGTTTGCTTGTCGAAACTATGCAAAAAAATGTTTTTATTTATTTCATTTTTTGGTTGCACCATGAATGGCAGGGTCAGGACTACAGACACCTATATATATACCCGGGTGGGGCTGCTCTTTTAAGGTCGGATGGGTGAGATGATGAATTCGCATCTAATCTTACCGTTACCTTGCCAGCTCCTAGGCCTTGGGTGTGTGCTCCTGTTGACCTAGTATGACACTGATAACCCTGTGTCTAACAGGTGTAAGGTGATCTGCTAGGACCCTGATGGAGCATGCGGGCTGGTTGTGAAAGTGACTGAGAAACACTAAGCTGATCCCCATCTGGAAAATTTGATTTTAACCCGCAACCCAGGTTAAATAAAACCTGGGGTGGTGGTGGCTCGATGGTAACCGCAAGGTTGCCAGTTCAAACCTGGGCTCCCTCAGAGTTAGTGTTAATGTGTTCTTGAGCAGGCACTGAACCCCCAATTGCTCCTGATGTGCTGGTTGGTGCCTTGCATGGTTTCTGCTGCCATGTGTGTGTGAATGTGTGAATGTAATGCACAATCTAGTTAAAGCGCATTGGATATAAATGCACCATGTACCATTTGCCACATTTTTAAATCGGCCCCATGGTGGCGCTGTAAGCCCACCTCCCGTGTTTTGGCCTCTTGAGGTTGTAAAATGAAATTAATTAAAAGAAAATCAATAATAGCAACACTTTATTGTATTAAATACTTAAGTCATAAAAACAGAGGAGTATTCTCAACATAAATAACAAATAACATTTCAACTATTAAAAAAAAGACCAGATCAGTGGCCTTGTGTTTGAGTGTCCGCCCTGGGACTGGGATGCTGGGGTTCAATCCCAGTCGGGTCATACCAAAGACTCTAAAAAATGGGACCCAGTGCCTCCCTGCTTGACACTCAGCATCAAGGGTTGGATTGGGGGGTAAGTCCCTGTGACATACTAGTGTCTTGTACATCAAGCTGCCTCATGCTACAGAAACAGGAGATAGGCTCCTGCCCTATGGGCCTCATGGCTCGGCAAGGCTACTATAAAAAAAGAGCCCAGACACTCTTTGCGCAAACAGCCAAGCACTCAACTCTCACCCTGAGACAAGTGAGTTGTCCGGACTTTCGGGGTGAGATGTCCGGACAACTCACTTGGAGATGGAAAAAGGGTGAGTTGTCTTGTTACCTTTTTTCACGTCTCAAGCCAGGCAGTGCCCATGCAGGGAGGGGCCCTACCCAGAGCCCGGGCAGAGGACTTTTGTGGCGGTTCTGGAAAAAGGTGGGTGTGAGGTGTCTCAGGTGTGTGACGCTGGGCACTGCACTTATATCGTGATGTCAGCGGTATCCCCTTTTATGCCCATATATGGAGTTCTTTGTCTGGCATGCCCAAATATGGAGTCTATGCAGATGTCAGAATGATGTCAGAAGTCGATGGGACAAACCCGTATTTAGGCCTTGTGATGTCAGGTGTGGCCCGGGCAGAGGCCTTTTGGTGGCGGTTCTGGACAAACGTGGGTCCGACCGACTCGACACCGGGAACTGCACTCCCTGTGGGGGTGTGGAGCGGGTGTGTCGAATTTGAAGTAGGTGAGGCAAACGGTTCTCGAGTCACATGGATTACAGACGTACACACGTACACACAGACACTTGTATTTATATAGTTAGATTGTTGTTTCTTGACGCACCACGCCTTTCCTTCTGCCTTGTTTCTTCTGTATACTACAGTACAGTATTTTTTTATCCTTCTCCTTACTTATATCATGTTGTAACCTTAACTGCAGCTGTGCCGCCTCTCAGCGACTGATTCCTCCTGTCTGTCTGTCTGTCTGTCTCTATCTATCTATCTATCTATCTATCTATCTATCTATCTATCTATCTATCTATCTATCTATCTATCTATCTATCTATCTATCTATCTATCTATCTATCTATCTATCTATCTATCTATCTATCTATCTATCTATCTATTAGCTGTTTCCGTATCCGCTGTAGAGCGGATGGATGTGTTAAAGTTCGAAGTGGAACTGATTCCTACTAGTCTAGCCTGTATGTTTAGGTTTCAGACAGAGAGACGAGGCTGCAAATGAAATGAGGCGTTCCCTCCCCCGTCCCGTCCCGTCTGTGCGTCTGTCTGTCCTGGACGTCCCACTCCAGCCTGTCCCGTCCCAGAGGAGTCAGTCAGTCCTCCCTCCCAAACAGTTACAGAACAGAACAGAAAGAACACACACCACGGTCAACGCCGAATCCAGACGCTGCCCCAGGGAAGGAAGAACAGCGGAAGGAAGGGGAAAAGGAACCATTAAAGAGAGGAGACATCCTCCTCTTGACAGACTTCTACTATTATTTTTTAGACAAAAAACAAACAAAAAAAGTACAGTTATTTTTTATTAAATTTTTGTATTATTATTATTATTATTATTATTTACAAGAACCTCACGACGCCAATATACATGTTTTTTCTTTTTCCGCGTAGAATTTTCTACGTCGGAGTAGGAGCGTGAGAGGGAGGAGGATGAAACGGGAGAGCGACTCACTCCACTTGGATTGGACTCGATCATCACACTCACTACTAGCGGACGGTTAGCTCCCGTGCTAACGCGGCTAACATTCATCATAACATGTAGCTGTAGATGGTTTTTTTTATCTTCCTTCTTTTCTTTATAACGGGTTGTTATTGTTATCATCATCGCTCGAGTTCTTATATTTATTATCCCGTTATTATTTAACACCCCACCACCACCTCCTCCTCCCCCTGGGCGTCGTTCAGTTCATATCACGGCGGAGCTTTTCTTTCAGAAGAAGAAGGAATTTAAGGGGGTCCGTCACCGTCTGCGGTTTTTTTTGTGGGGGGGGGGTGTACACCACGGATGGACTGCCCGTTATGTGTGTGTTTTTTTGTATTCCTTGAGGAAAATTGACCTTCTCTTCCCAAGTTTATAGTGTCTGTGCTCCGCCAGACAGACAGACTGGTCTGGGAACTGGGGGGGAGGCTAGGCTAACTAAGCTAACGCTAGCATGTTAGCTGCTAGCGGCTACTGCTATTATTATGGGCTGCTGGAGACTTTGGGCTGCTGTCTGGCTGCTGCTGAGGCTCAGCCAGGCGAGCTAATAGGAGCTGCTGCTGCACGGTGAACAACAAGCTCTGTCTGGGGCTCAGTGGCTCCACAACAAAACAACACACTGTTGGATTAGAACAGAACAAAACAAAAATATACATATATATATATATATTTATTCATTGCTTTTCCGATCACGAAAATCCCACCCAACGAACGACGGGCCAGTCCTTCACTTATTCTTATTATTCCACCTCCTCCTGGGTCTGGACTCAACTGTTTTTCTTTACTCGGATGATGTGCTGTTGTTGACTGTGTTGTTGGAGGAGGAGGAGAAGGAGCTCCATACTAAATAAAGTCCATGATGTTGTACAACAACAACAACAGTGCCATTCAAATGGCCGTGGGCCGAGGAATCACGATGCTGACATTTAATGCCAAAGTGTGGCTCTGCCTGATGGTTCTTCTCGTGACCCCCGTGGCTGGTAAGTGTTGCTTGTTGTTTACTAAGCTAACTATTAAAGCCCCCTGTTGTCCATTCAACCCGTGTGTGTGTGTGTGCGCGCGGTGCGTGCGTGTGTACTGTGTGTCCACCGTTTGTGGATTGATTTGAGTGAGTGATTGATTGATTCAGCCCCTTGGGGACGAATACACTTTCTTATTGAGTGTGTTGGTTGCTTGTCTTGTGTTTTTTGTTGTCAACACACACACACACACACACACACACACACACACACACACACACACACACACACACACACACACACACACACACACACACACACACACACACACACACACAGGTGGATGTGTTGTTGCCTGTCTGACAGTGACAGATAGGTCTGGCCTAGGTTTGGTTTGTTTAGTTATGCAGCCAGCTTATACAGGCTTTGCAGACAGACGGAAAACAATGAATTGTTATTGTTATTATTCCCCACCACCACCACCACCTGCCACAGACAGGAATACAATACTAAAGACTTGTTGTTGCATATATACATTTCTCCCTCATTCTCTTTCTCTCCCCATCCATCAGCTATTTGGTGAGACGTGACTTATGGCTGTCTATTCCATTTCTGTTATCTGTCTTTCCCTCGCTCTCTTGTCTGGTTCATACAGTACGTGGAGTTAGGGCTAATTGTTGTAGTTAAGTAAAACTTAACAGATATTCCTTGTTCACAGCGGTAGCTAGCTAGCTAACTGGCCCCTGTGATTTGCTCTGAATCGGTCCGTGTAGTCAGAGTGCGTACAGAGGTATGGAAAAACACTGCCAGAACACTGCCACTGCCAGCCAACTTGTGCCCCCCTGTTCTTGACTTTGGGCTTCAGCCAAGCTTCTGTGAAACCTTGAACGAGATAAGATAATGACTGGGTCTGCTGCTGCTCTGCACAGCAGTAGAAAAGAGAGCTAGATTGGGGGGGCAGGGAGCGAGCAAGGGAGGGAGGGAGGCGCAGAGGATGGGGCGAAAAAAATCAACGGAATGCGTGGGAAGGCAAGAGAATTGCTTGACAAGATAGGTAATTTTAGGCTGTGGAATCTTTGACGCCGTGGTTACACTGTGTGCGTGTGTGTGTGTGCGCTGGGTGGTCTTGTGGAGATTAATTTGCCCTCCACGTTGAAGCCCAGTGCGAGTGCTGTCTGTGTGTGTGGGCGTGAATACGTGGTGTACTGCACTACATTTTGGCCTCCTTAATAGTTGTGTGTGTGTGTGTGTGTGGTCAGACAGGAACCCCTAAATAACAATTTATTGGTTTGTACTGAATATGTCGGATGGATGTACCCGCCGTGAGTCGTGAGGTGGCATGATTCAAGGCATGTTGTGGTGGGTGGGTAGGTAGGTGTTGGCAGTTTGGCACCCAGAGCCGGCTTCTTTTTCAGACCCTGTTCCGAGATTCCAGAAGTCCAGAACCGTTTGTTTTTATTTTTTTTATTTTTTAAGATTTTTTTTAGTTGGGCTTTTTCTGCCTTTTTTATTGATAGGTTGAAAGTAGATTGACAGGAAAGGGGCGGGAGGGGGGGGGGAAACACGGTAAAGGCCGCCGGGATCGGGAGTCGAACCCGCGGCACGCCGTGAGGCTGGCTCAGCAGCCTATAGGTGCCCAGACGGTTGAGCTAACCGGGCCTTGAAACAGTTAAGGACCGTTAAGAAGAGGGAATCGTTAACCCATTCATCATGTTATGCTTTAGCTATTGAAAAATAGCAGATCTACAAGTTCATAGCGCACTACTAGCACATTTTAACTGAAATCTTTGATTCTGGGGGGGGTACCTGGAACAACATATTTTCAGATGGGGTCCTCGGGTCTAAATGGGTTAATTAAAGAACCGGAATCGTTAACCCATTTTGGGCGGGAACCCCTTTTGGTATTAGCATTATGTCATGCTTTAGCTATTGAAAAATAGTAGATCTATCTAATCGAAGAACGACTGACATAGAAACATCAGAAAACTGTCAGGATGTAGAAGACATTTTTTTAATCTGATCTCAGGTCAGAATGGGTTAAAATCCTAAAGGTTCCCCAGCCCTAGTGGTGGACCTCCCATTCCCGAGGGGAATGGGAGGCAGTGACTGTGTGTGAAGGAGCAGCACCAAACTGCATATCAGAGTCAGTGCTGAGCCCGAGGCGAGCCGAACAGAATCCTTTCAGCTTCATCTGCTCTGGCCCGCATTGTCGGTGTCCAGTCTGTCGACTCCACCACTACTACCTTCATCTGCTCTGGCCCGCAGCGTCGGTGTCCAGTCTGTCGACTACACCACTACTACCTTCATCTGCTCTGGCCCGCAGCGTCGGTGTCCAGTCTGTCGACTACACCACTACTACCTTCATCTGCTCTGGCCCGCAGCGTCAGTGTCCAGTCTGTCGACTCCACCACTACTACCTTGGCTGGGTTGTTCTGTCAAGCAGAGCACCTGATAGTTACCACGCCTGATTTGTACACGTCGAGACTGCACAATGAGGAATATTATAGTGGGGAGGAGGGAGAGCAATACAAATTACAAAACCACAACATGTTTGGATGCTTTAGCACAGTTTGCCAGTCACGTGGGGAGGGGGGGGGATGCATGAAAAAGGTGTTCCAGAACAGATGGCCGTGGAAATGAATCAAGAATATTTACGGAGCGGTGCAGAACAAAACCTGGCTTGAAAATTAGATTAATTGGACAAAACACGTATTCAAAGCATGTGCGTCAGTATCTATCTAGTATCTACACACAAAACGATCAATTTACAATCTAGGCATTTAGCAGACGCTCTTAATCCAGAGCGAATTACATTAAGCAAGACGAGAACGACACAATACACAATACAGAAATAGTCATAAGCAAGCTACTAAGAACCTAGCATCTGTCACAACACTAGACAATCTGTACAGTAACGCTACGAGTGTACACTATAGAGTGCTATGTCTACATCAAATGCTATCTTAATGACATAAGTTTAGCCTTGGCATCCGCCTGTGGGCTGTGAGGTCATTGAGGCTAGTGCAAGTGCTGCGGGCCAACATGCAGTCTGAAGAGGTGAGTCGTTGTTGATGTAGAATCCACGGACAAGAAGCTATAATGCTGACGCAGTTTCCTGCCACAATGATAATATGCACTAAAGGTTGTAATATATAATCAATATTGCCCGGACCTGTCTTGCTGCATGGCACAGATTGCGCTGTTGCTCATCTTGAAAAATCGTTGCTTGGACAATATCAACTTTTTATGAGACCGATTCATTGAGACTAAGGAATTAGCGTCCCTCAGGCAGCACTCTGCCCATTAAACACTTCTCGGCACTCAATCATGAATATTTGTCTTTTGTGCTCATCTTCACTCTTCATCACACTGCTGTTGTATGAAAGGCCTGTCAGAGCTCCTCCTAATTGTACCCAGGGCAACAGAACATGTGAGGGTACCTACCCTAGGGGACACGGGGAGAACATGTGAGGGTACCTACCCTAGGGGACACTGGGAGAACATGTGAGGGTACCTTCCCTAGGGGACACGGGGAGAACCTGTGAGGGTATCTACTCTAGGGGACACGGGAGAACATGTGAGGGTATCTACCCTGGTGACAGACCCCCATTCCGAAACACCGTAGGGGACACTGGGAGAACATGTGAGGCTACCTACCCTAGGGGACACGGGGAGAACATGTGAGGGTATCTACCCTAGGGGACACTGGGAGAACATGTGAGGGTACCTACCCTAGGGGACACGGGGAGAACATGTGAGGGTACATACCCTAGGGGACACGGGGAGAACATGTGAGGGTACCTACCCTAGGGGACACGGGGAGAACATGTGAGGGTACCTACCCTAGGGGACACGGGGAGAACATGCAAACTCCACATAGAGAAGCCTTTAAATACGTTTTGCAATATTAACTACTAAGTAAATAGATATTTAATAATAGGATTACCCTTTTGTTGGTACCTTGTACTATTTGAATAGAATTGAGCAGCATTTTGGCTGCTGGCTGGCTGTGTTGTTCACTTTCCATCTCGTAAGCTTGTAGATCGACGGTGTCGGGCCGTATCCACTATGCAGAATCTACGGAAGAAGGGCACTATTGTCACTATTCGTTGTTTTGCATGTTAGACGCAGCATTGTAGGCTAGACAATGACGTCGTACATGCCACAATGAGTTCCATCGCCTGTCAGCACATGCTTTTACATTTATTTAATTATTTTCCTTTATTTTTATTTTACACAAATGCCATCATATACCGTAATAACCGCATACCCTGGCAAAATGTCAGGATGGCATGGAAACAGAAAATATCCACAGCCTTCAAAGCATCAACCCATTCTGGGCAGGAACCCCTTTTGGTGTTTTAAGCATTATGTTATAGATATTGAAAAATAGCAGATATACAAGCTCATAGCGCGACACCGCACTGCGAGCTTGTAGATCTGCTATTTTAGAAAAATCATGAAAATGTGATGCAAAACCTTGAACATATATTATTTCAGAGATGCTTTTAACTAAAATCTTTGCTTCTGGGGGGTCCCTGGAACAACATATTTTCAGATGGGGGTCTGGAGCCAAATACATATCATTCTGGGGGTCCTTGAAATGAAAATCTTTCAGAACGACTGACGTAGAAACAGAGGTTTTTTCGACCTCTACAAATCCTGACAGTTTTCTGAAAAAAAAACCTATGTCACTGGTGCTCAAGCTATTTCATGTCAAGGACCCCCAGAATTATATGTATTTGGCCGCTGACCCCCATTTGAAAATCTGTTGTTTCAGGAACCTCCCCCAACCCCAGAAGCAAAGATTTGATTAAAAAACGTTGGCTCTGAAAGAATATATATTCAATGATTTGCGCCACATTTTCACGATTCTTCAAAAATAGCAGACCTACAAGCTTGTAGATGTGCTATTTTTCAACAGCTAAAAGCATAACATAATCCTTAAAACACCAACAGGGGTTCAAACAAAATCCAATGGCAGTGAGGCAGTCTCTCAGTCAAATTTGGTCACATATTAACCGTTTCCATCCGTAGGATGTGTCCACACTAATACACTAGCGCTTCATTCTTGATCCTCATCCCTCTCTCCCGCAAAATATGAACGCTTTTTGGAAAAATTAAAACGATAGCAATGTAAGCTAGCAATGTAAAGCAAACTGTTTTTAGCAGATTGTTTCCGGGTCGTGGGTTTCTGGCACCCCAGAGCTCCTATTTTGAAGGAATCCCGGCACAGATTGTGTTAATAAATGCCTTCTTTATTTTGTCTGTCCTGCCTATGCAGTTGTCCTACTAATTTGATTCAGTTAAGACACAAATAAAGAGGGGTGAGCAAGCGTGTGACACACACACAACAGACCAGTGTTGATTTTGTCGACTAAAACTATGACGAAAAATGCTTTGTCGACTAACTTTTTTTACTGACGAAAACTAACTAAAAACTAAGCCGTGGCGACTAAAACGATGACTAAATATATTGATAATTTCGTCGACAAATAAAAACTAGACTAGGGGAGGGACTAGTGGAGATTAACCCATTTTGACCTGGGAACGATTCTACAAATGTCTTCTAAATCCTGACAGTTTTCTGAAAAACCTCATGTTTGTGGTTCTCAAACCCCAAAAGTTATATGTATTTGGTTGCCGACCCATCTGAAAATATGTTGTTTCAGGGACCCCCCCAAGAAGCAAAGATTTGAGTTCAAAACGTTCGTTTGGAATAAATATATATTCCAATTTTGCGTCACATTTTCACGATTTTTCAGAAAAAGCAGACCTACAAGCTTGCATGAGCTTGTAGATCTGCTATTTTTCAATAGCTAAATTATAACAATGTTTAAAACACCAAGATGTGTTAAGAGATATTTTGTGTTTGGTTGTGCTCTGAAAATAGCTACAAGCGTGACATGTTGTGAGCTTGTAGATGGACTATTGTTAGCATGCAAACCAAGTATAAAATCTGAACAAAAGGGCCCGACAAAATACATTTTAGTCGACAAAATCAATTGTATATTTAGTCGACTTAGATGAACACTAAAACATTTCAGATGACTAAAATATGAGTAAAAACTATTTTGACTAAAACTATGTCAAATTGCTGCCAAAAAAAACCCAACAGCGTCTCAGACAGTAAGTATACCGTAGGCTGTTTTGAACTGTTCTCCCCAGGTAATCTGGAGTTTGGAGGGGGGGGGGCACAAACAGGATTAGTCATTGTACACTATTATAGCCTGGAATAAAGTGGTGCTTTAATGCTCATTAGCTCTGCTAGTCTGGTTGTGTGTGTGTGTGTGTGTGTGTGTGTGTGCCCCATGCTGTGAGGGTGACCAACCCACAGAGCCCTAGTCTGGCGGTATGTGTGTGTGTGTGTGTGCCCCATGCTGTGAGGGTGACCAACCCACAGAGCCCTAGTCTGGTGGTGTGTGTGTGTGTGTGTGTGTGTGTGTGTGTGTGTGTGTGTGTGTGTGTGTGTGTGTGTGTGTGTGTGTGTGTGTGTGTGTGTGTGTGTGTGTGTGTGTGTGTGTGTGTGTGTGTGTGTGTGTGTGTGTGTGTGTGTGTGCCCCATGCTGTGAGGGTGACCAACCCACAGAGCCCTAGTCTGGCGGTGTGTGTGTGTGTGTGTGTGCCCCATGCTGTGAGGGTGACCAACCCACAGAGCCCTAGTCTGGCGGTGTGTGTGTGTGTCCCATGCTGTGAGGGTGACCAACCCACAGAGCCCTAGTCTGGTGGTGTGTGTGTGTGTGTCCCATGCTGTGAGGGTGACCAACCCACAGAGCCCTAGTCTGGTGGTGTGTGTGTGTGTGTCCCATGCTGTGAGGGTGACCAACCCACAGAGCTCTAGTCTGGCGGTGTGTGTGTGTGTGTGTGTGTGTGTGTGTGTGTGTGTATCTCCGTTGGCTCACTGAAAGGGACAACGGAAGTGTTCATATCAATGTGTGACACACAGGCACACCTGAATGAATTGGATTAGTATAATAATGGATCAAACATTGCGCTGGTGAATCTTTTATTTATTTGTTTTCTTTCTTCTTCCAAACGGGCTAGTCCAGTTTTTACATGCCTTTTTGAGTGTCCTATAGTTTGTTCTCTTATGTTTTATAGCAAAAGGCCGATGCACACCTCAAAAGGCTCAGTTATCTGTGTCAATCAGTTCTCTGTGTCAATCAGTTCTCTATGTCAATCAGTTCTCTATGTCAATCTTCTCTATGTCAATCAGTTCTCTGTCAATCAGTTCTCTGTGTCAATCAGTTCTCTGTGTCAATCAGTTCTCTATGTCAATCAGTTCTCTATGTCAATCTTCTCTATGTCAATCAGTTCTCTCTCTACACCTAACTTAGATTCTACAAATGTCTTCTAAATCCTGACAGTTTTCTGAAAAACCCATGTTTCTATGTCAGTGGTTCTCAATTTATTTCATGTCAAGGACCCCCAAGATTATTATGTAATTGGCTGCCGACGTACCCCATCTGAAAATATGTTGTTCCAGGGACCCCACCCCAGAAGCAAAGATTTGAGTTAAAAACGTGCTCTGAAAGAATATATATGCAAAGATTTGCACTACATTTTCATGATTTTTCAAAAATAGCAGACCTACAAACTTGTAGATCTGCTATTTTTCAATGGCTAAAGTATAACATAATGCTTAAAACACCAAAAGGGGTTCCCACCCAGAATGGGTTAACGCAAACAGATGTCGACCAAATCAAACCTGATTTAGCTGATTTATGAAACTATTAGTTTTAATTTGTAGGCAGTAATTAGGAAAGTAAAGTGTGACTGAATATCACTGGAAGATATTCATGATTCTCTGTTGTTTGTCAAGCCAGCTGTAGGCAGATGTTGATGTTGAAGTATAGACCTATATTTAATTTTAGTATTTTGCCTTTTTCCTGACATATTGTTACATTGTTGCACTGTTACTATTCACATTTGGTGAATGAAGCCTGTTTCTTGATCTGGAATCATGAGCCTTATCATCATATCCAGAGAGCCTGAAAGTAGGAAAAATATATGTTTGTTTCCAAAAACTATAATTTATAGGTATGATATTATTTGTACCAGTCCATGAGACTGTGATTTGGCTTATTAATGTCAGTAGGCCTAGTATTGGCCCCTTTGTCTACCTCTGATATACAGTAATCTGTTCATGTTCTCTTCACATTTTGTGAATAAAAGCCAAATTTTTCAATTTTTAGACTACTCATAGTGTGTTAGAAAATCACTGACAAATCACACAAAAATATATATTCAAAGATTTGCGCCACATTTTCACGATAAAAAAACCCCAGACCTACAAGTTAGGAGGGAGAGAGAGAGGAGGGAGAGAGATAGATAGGAGAGAGAGGGAGTGAGAGAGGTAGGAGAGAGAGGGAGAGAGATAGGAGAGAGAGGGAATAGGAGGGAGAGATGAAGATATGAGAGAGAGAGGGGGAGAGAGAGGGGGAGAGAGGGAGATAGGGGGGAGGGGGAGAGATAGGAGAGAGAGGGAGGAGAGAGAGGGAGGGAGAGAGAGATAGATAGATAGAGGGGAGAGATAGGAGAGATAGAAGGAGAGAGAGGGAGGGATGGAGAGAGAGGGGGAGAGAAATGTCTTACTTAATGTGACACTTGAGTCTGCATTTGAGTCTGCATTTATGCCACTCCTCAGGTCTGGCATGCCTCCTCAGGTCTGGCAGGCATTCTTGATGCTTGTCAATGAAAGTTTTGACTTGATAATTCCACATACATACTGTAGGTTGATCCGAAACAAGCCAGGAGGATCTTCTTTGCACAAAAGCACAAACCATGCTGTTTTCTGTCCGTGCCCGTAACTTGTTTGCACTCCTCATATGAAGACGGCCTTGTTTACCGAACGCGAGCGGATCTACAACTGCTCAACGCGTCGTGGATGCATGCTGCGGCTGTGCTTGTGGACTTGCAAATCGACAATGACACGCCCACTTTTTGTCAGCAGGTAGAGCAAACCGCTCGGTAGCGCATGATCGCATCGTGTCGTTAGAAATGCTAGAAATGACTTTTCCACAGTGAAAGCAGAACAAAAATATGTTTTATTGGTATGACCATGACGGGTTGAGTATAGCGCTGGGCTAGGCGCGAGACACGGCCCGAAGCATTTCCGGGGGTCCCACCGTCCCACGGCCAAAAAACGCTGAGAACCCCCGGTGTAGTTGACCGGCCCTGGTCGGAGTTGGCAACGGGTGGAGGTGGAATAAAACAGCCTTCAGTCCAGTTTGTAGTTGAGAGAGAGAGAGAGACTGAGAGAGAGAGAGAGAGCGCGCGAATGAGAGAGAGAAATTAGAGGATGTTTGATGAAAACAAAAGGTGCAGCCTTGGGACGGTAACTGGGAGTGACAGCCTGTGATTAGCAGCCAGCATTCTCCTTGAGTCACAGAGACGATCTGTCGGTCTGGGAGGGGGGGCTCTGGAGAAGAAAAGAAAAAAAAAACTAAAGTTATCTGTTGTTGTGGGTCGTCGTGCTTTCATAATTCTTGCCTAGAAATAGCGTGGGGGGATTTCTGCAGAGTGTCTACGAGTGAGTGAACGTACCTGGCATCGTGCGGGTCACTGCACTCTCGCTTAAAAAAAGAAAGAAAAAGAATGCGCGTCCTTGGAGAGCTGCGAGGTCTTTACTACACACAGCGGAATCCTCAGCACTGATTTAACGGTCGAAAATGAAAACATGAAGGATTGTGTTAGTTTTGACATGGCGGTGGGGTACCCTACCACCCACCATGGTCTTGTGTTCATAGCGCCCAGTATCCATATACTGAAGGGCCATGCATGGTGAGATGGATCATGGATGAAGAGGCCACACAATAGAATGTGAGCCCGGACATGTTGAGTACCCTAAGGCAGGGGTCTGCAACCTTTTTCACCTTTATTAAGTGCCATGTTGTCATTTTCGTGCTAGTCAGTGTGCCATACGGTATATAATTATGACACCACATCAAAAAGACGATAAGTGATTGCAAACAATTGGCATATCGCCCAACCTTAGTAGCTCAGCACACACCCCCCCTAAACACACACTAATCTGTCTGATATTACTCCTTACACACACACACACACACACACACACACACACACACACACACATACACACACATTCACCATATAGGTCACTGTGCCATATTTGTTTTGATCGCATATTTGGGAAAGTTGTGGTGGGTCAGGGGCGGGGGGGGGGGTCAGTGGGGGGGTCAGTTCATGGCAGTCGATCCCGGCGCAGGCCTTCAGCCTGCCTGGCCGGCGTAAGCCTCAGGATTAGCATAACTGTACGAGACCCAGACAGACGTGAGGAGGGGGTGTGGAGGGAATGTGTGGCGGGTTAGGGTGGGGTACGGGAGGGGGGGGGGGGGGGTGTCCAGGGGCAACAGATGGGCGCACATTAAAGTCGCTCTGCTTTTAACCCATGTAGACCTGAGGCCGATTCTAAAAAAATAAAATGTCTTCTAAATCCTTTTAGAAAATCACACCCGTGTGAAGTAAGTTGTGCAACTCCGTGTGGGGGTCCCCGGCGGGGGGGGGGGGGGGGAGTTCCAGACCCACAGGAACGCACCCAGGGTGCCGGCCCGATTCCGGTGAGCCGCCCCGCGTCCGAAACGGTAGAGAAATGACAGAGTTACGGTGTGGGGGTCCCTCTACTGTACCATCTGCTGTACTGTACCCTCTACTGTACTGTACTGTACTGTACTGTACTGTACTGTACTGTACTGTACTGTACTGTACTGTACTGTACTGTACTGTACTGTACTGTACTGTACTGGCACACCCAAAATCACCATATATACAGTTAATATGTGCGTGTGTGTTTGTGTGTGTGTTAGGTTGCACACAGGTGGTGACAAACATGCTGTTTTCGTGCTCAGACACACCCAGCCAGCCAGGCAGGCAGGCAGGCACCCACACACACACATACGCACTTAAGGAAGTGTCTGCACCACTCAAAAACCTATGTTTCTGTCAGTGGTGCTCAACCTTTTTCATGTCGAGGACCCCCAGAATTATTTGTAGGATTTGGCCGTCGACCCACATCTGAAAATATGTTTCAGATGAGCTTGTAGATCTGCTTTTTCTCAACAGCTAAAGCATAACATGATGCTTAAAACACCAGAAGGGGTTCCCGTTCAGAACGGGTTAAAGATGCATCCTTCATTTGAACATGAACTCGTCTGTCTGCCTAATACATGAGTCCGCCCCTCTCTTTCTGTCTCCATCTTTCATGTTTACAACACGGGCTTGGAAGCAGTGTACACACGGTGAATTATTATTTTAATCAAGTCCTCTAGGTGTGTGTGTGTGTGTGTGTGTGTGTGTGTGTGTGTGTGTGTGTGTGTGTGTGTGTGTGTGTGTGTGTGTGTGTGTGTGTGTGTGTGTGTGTGTGTGTGTGTGTGTGTGTGTGTGTGTGTGTGTGTGTGTGTGTGTGTGTGTGTGTGTGTGTGTGTGTGTGTGTGTGTGTGTGTGTGTGTGTGTGACAGAATGTTTTTCGGTAGTGAGGCTGAGATGGAGGGTGTTGAAGGCCGGGGGGGGGGGGGGGGGGTGTTTTGGAATGGGTGAGAGATTAGCAAATAACTGGGCCATGGGTACACACACACACACACACACACACAGTGGTTCCTGCTCTCACCCAGTGAGCAATCTGAGAGGAAAACTACCCTGGAACCTTGTGCTACGGTGGCTAAGTCTCTCTCTCTCTCTCTCTCTCTCTTGCTCCAATCTGCCTCGCTCCACTGGCCGTGCACACTCTGACCCACAATAACACAACAAAGCTCACACAGCAGTGCACGCTTCACACAAACGCAACGGCTCAGTCCATTGGTCGACTGGGGAGAGAGAGAGAGCCCGGCTAAGCCCATTGGTCGACTGGGGGGAGAGAGAGAGAGCCTTGCTAAGCCCATTGGTCAACTGGAGAGAGAGAGCTCAGCCCATTGGTCGGCTAGGGAGAGAGAGCTCAGCTCATTGGTCGACTGGGGAGAGAGAGCTCAGCCCATTGGTCGACTGGAGAGAGAGCTCAGCCCATTGGTCGACTGGAGAGAGATATGACTCCACAGTCAAACAAAAACTATTTGTTTGAAATAGACACTCATGCTTTCTAAGGTGTGATTTGGGGCCCTAAGGATGAATACAAAATGGATATCCTAACACTGTCCAATCTTTTGATTGAAATTATGACAGGCACTTTCTGCTGTCAAAATATGACTCCCCAGTCAAAAAACATATGCGTTTTAAATAGACACTAGACACTGCTGTCTAGATGTCAGATTGTCGTAGGCTCAACATGCCAGTTAAGGCTCATTCATAGTGTGGATTTTCGGTGGTGAGGTGACCACACCTGAGGTGAGGTGACCACCTCCGCTCCGGTGCTGAGGTGACCACCGCTCCGGTGGTGAGGTGACCACCGCTCCGGTGGTGAGGTGACCACACCTGAGGTGAGGTGACCACCTCCGCTCCGGTGGTGAGGTGACCAGTGACCACCTCCCCTCCGGTGGTGAGGCGACCACCGCTCCGGTGGTGAGGTGACCACACCTGAGGTGAGGTGACCACCTCCGCTCCGGAGGTGAGGTGACCACCGGCTCCGGTGGTGAGGTGACCACCGCTCCGGTGGTGAGGTGACCACCGCTCCGGTGGTGAGGTGACCACACCTGAGGTGAGGTGACCACCTCCGCTCCGGTGGTGAGGTGACCACCGGCTCCGGTGGTGAGGTGACCACCGCTCCGGTGGTGAGGTGACCACCGCTCCGGTGGGGAGGTGACCACCGCTCCGGTGGTGAGGTGACCACCGCTCCGGTGGTGAGGTGACCACCGCTCCGGTGGTGAGGTGACCACACCTGACCACGTTACTGGACGTTCCGGGGGACCCCCCACATGGTAACTCATTTCTCTACCGTTTCGGACGTGGGACGGCTCGCCGCAACCGGGCCGGCACCCTGGCCGTGGTCCTGTGGGTCTGAAACTGTGATTTTTCCCCATAGATGCAGATGGATCTCCATCGTTTATGCTTGTAGATCGGCTGTTTTATTTGGTGATTTTCTGCAGAGTTGGGTCAGACTTGCTCCCGTTGCATTCGTTCAGCCTATAGTGTCAATTGGATGTTTTGGTTCTCAGGTCAAAGTGTCGGGGGCCGGTCCCGAGTACGAGTACTTGACGGTGTACTTGAGATTGTAGTAACATTCTTTCTCTCCTCACGTCCATCGCTACATCGCTGCAGGGAAGCCACGCACGCTGCTAGACTGTGTCATGTTCTGTGTTTATAACAGGAAATCCACACCCTTGCGTCTTTCCTCTCTAGAATCCTAGGAAGGGGGTGGGGATTCACAAGAGGAAAAGGCGGGATTCAGACCCGGTCCGGCCGGGTTCTCTCTCTCTGTGTGATCTCATATCCAGACCCACTGTCATAGGAAACTACTGTATAATTCAATCCACTTCTGTCATAATGCCTCTATGAGATCTGTTATTTCTTGAGTGGTGCGAGCCACTTCTAGAGACAAGCAACGTGGGTCCGTCCGTCCTTCCGTCCGAGTATGAAAATGGTGTCTGTTGATCACTAAGTGTCGCTGTTGCGCGCGCACACACGCACGCACGCACGCAGGCCAGAGAGGAGGGCTTGTACAGTACGGTACAGTACAGTACACTACAGTACAGCACCAATCAGTTCAGATGGGTCTATATGCTTGCTGTAGATGGAAATGTGTAATCTGAGCGAGGAAGTAATACTAATGCATACAATTTATATATAACGCTTTTGAAGATACTCAAAGTCGCTTTACATGACAGAAAAATCGAAACATTTTTTTTTTTTTAAATAAACTAGTTCAAACTTCAAACAAAAGTGTTTGTGGGGGGGAGGGGGGGGGGCAGTCTGAAAAGGTGGGTTTTGAGTGTGCTTTTGAAAGTTTCGAAGGTGGGGGGCAGCTCTGATGTGAGTTCCACAGAGACGAGGTGTGGCAAAGGCCCTGTCACCCTAAGGTCGCTTGTTGGACTTGTGGGGATGCAGTTGGTTGGCAGTGGGTGACCTCAGGGAGTGCGTTGGTGTTGGGGCATGGCGTTGGATGAGTTCAGAGAGGTAGAGGGTGGGCCTGGTTATTGAGGGCTTTGTATGTGGTGGTGGTGAGTATTTGAACTTGAATCTGAACTTGACTGGGAGCCAGTGGAGTGAAGTTTTCTATGGGGAAAAAAATACAACATTTTCACATTTTGCCATAAACAATCCAATAAATAAAATAAATGCTTTATGTTCCGTTGCTATCGGTATAAGTGTTCTACTTCCCCTTGTTGATGTCTCTCGTGTCCCTGCTGGCTTTTCACCTGCCAAGACACCCAACCCCCAAATCAAATCAGGCTTTACGGCTTACATCTGGAATCCTGTGTTAGTGACTGGAAGCCTGCCGTCACGGAGCCTGGAGAGCTGCTTCCAGGCTTCTGAAGAAACTGTAATATAGGAATACTCTCTTACAGCTTTACAGGTGAAAGTCTGGAATTCAAAAAGTACTTGAGTTTAAACCCATTTAGGCCTGATGTCTGACCTCATGTTTCTGTATCAGTGGTGCTCGATATTTCATGTCAAGGACCCCACAAATTATATGTAATATCTCAGATGGTAAACTTACTTGTAGGCCTGCATTTTACAGCCGTGTGATAATAATATATATATATATATATATTCTTTTTTTACAATTTTATTTATACATTTTCAGGTTTAAAGACAAGACATACTTTACAAACAATCACATCACACACATATACACACACATAAATCCTTCCCACCCCCCCATTCAAAGGAAAGAAAAAGGAAAAATAATACATTTAGCACAGAAACGAAACATACACAAATGAAAGTAATACTATACAATAGATCACAGTTAAGTTTTTTAGAAAATAAAAAAATAAATGAAACATTTATGTGCATACATACTTCAGCCTGTTAATGATAGGTGAGAAAAAAATTGTTGCCACATTCTGTCAAATACTTTCGTTTTATGAGAAACGTCATATATTATCTTTTCCATTTGTAGCAGGTTGGTCAATTCTGCTAGCCATACATTGGCTAGTGGGTACTTCCACTCCTTTCCAATGGGTCAGAATATTCCTTTTTGCGATAACCATGCCATATTGTATGGCTTTATGTTGGTAGTGAGTCAGAAATGACAGGTCTTGAAATCCGCCCAGGATAGCACAGTAGGGGTCTGGGGTGATAACACAGTCAAACACGTCTGAGAAAAACTTAAAGATGTCACTCCAAAATTTTGTTAGTTTAGGGCACGACCAAAATAGATATCCTAGGGAGCCCTCTGCCGTGTTACACTTTGAGCATAGTGGAGAAACAGAGGGATAAAATGAGTGTAGCTTAGTGCAGGAATAATGCAACCTGTGGATTACCTTAAATTGGATCAATTGATGTCTGGAGTTTATGGAGCAACTGTATGGTGTTAAGATATGATTCCCAGGCATCATCATCAATTGTTATAACTAGATCTTCCTCCCAGGCCTCTTTCAGGTGTTGTGTAGAGGGAGATTCATATGATGTGAAAAAGTCTACCATTTGTGAAACCAGACCCTTGGAATCAGGGAGTTGGTTCATGATTGCATAGAAATCATGTGAGGGAGGAAGAGTAGATTCAAAATGTGGTATATTTCTGCGCGTATAGTCTCTGACCTGGAGGTATCGGAAGAACTGTGAAGTCGGGAGTGTGTAAAACTCCCGAAGTTGTGTAAAAGAGGCAAAGACATTATCAATATAAAGGTCAGATAAAGTGTTTATGCCATTATTCTCCCAGAGTGTGAAGCTGTTCTTATCCAGTGAAGGGGTGAAAGCATGATTATAATGTATAGGCATATAAGCAGATATTTCAGGTAGTTTATATGCTTTCCTTATTTGGTACCAGATTCTCAGAATGTTTAACCAAGAAAATATTAGAGATGGAAGCCAGGGATTTTTTTGTTGAAAACAAAAGGGCAGGCAGGGACGTTTTATGGATATCCTGTTCTATGGTGAGCCATGAGGGGGTTGAGCTGGTGATTTTGCCTGGATAAGCGTCTATCCAGTACATTAAAGCTCTAGAGTTAGCAGCCCAATAATAATGCTGGAAGTTAGGGAGGCTTAGACCTCCCACACATTTGGGTTTAGTTATGTGCTTTTTAGATATGCGGTGAACCTTGAAACCCCATATAAATGAATTATTATTATTTCTAATAGTTTTATAACATCTCATATTATGGTATACTTTAGCTATTGAAAAATGGCAGCTCTACAAGCTCATATAGCACTCATATAGCGGCACAGTGTCTTGTAGGTCTGTTATTTTTGGAAAAATCTTGAAAATGTGGCGCAAATCTCTTTCACAGTGAACATCAGGCCTAACATCAGACGTCAGGCCTAAATGGGGTTAAAATGTGTGTTCGCTGTTGGTCGGCCCGCTCTGCAGCCGCAACAACCAACACCACACACACACACACACACACACACACACACACACACACACAGACACTCCATAACAGGCTGGTGCAGGTATTAACCCAGTTGGCATGGCAACGCTAGCAATTTGAGCAACATGTTATTTTAAGAGGCTTGATGGTAGGTCTCTACACCGAAGAGTAGCTGGACCTGTCTGTCTGTCTGTCTGTCTGTCTGTCTGTCTCTCGGCTCAGTGCCGCGCTATGAGCTTGTAGATCTGCTATTTTTCAATAGCTAAAGTATAAAATAATGCTTAAAACACCAAATGGGGTTCCCGCCCCGGAATGGGTTAAAGTTAGGGCAGGTATTGGTACACTAGGTTATAACTGGTCAGGGTCATTGATTGGTCGGGGTCACACAGTCCAGTCCTCACAGTTATCCGCAGTACTTTGCAGCTGTTGATTGATTGGTGCAGGTATAAAGTGCAGGTATAAAGGTAAAGGTATGTAAGTTTCCTAGAGTTATGTGTGTGTGTGTGTGTGTGTGTGTTAAGGCTGTACCCTAGCCCTGTTTTTAGGACTTGAACATTTGCAGGAATTTCCGAGCGAACTTCCGAACCATTTGGTTAATTGGTTCTAATTAATTAATTTCTCCGAGTGCTTTTAACCAGGCTGCAATTCATAAATAGATCCTCCGGGGCGACGGGCGACGTTGCATAGACTATCAGTGAAATAATGTTTCATCAGGGCTTGGTGAGGGTTGCTACCGGGTTGGCCGACCGGGAAGGTGTGCATTTTGAGTGTTTTAATACACTATAATGACAGCACGACATATCCGTCTTGAACATGAGAAGAGCGCAGCGTGTCTCCCCCTCTCTCTCTCCCAACACACACGCGTGCGCGCACACACACACACACACACACAGCGTCATGCTGCTGCATGTGCTCCGCAAAAATGGGGACAGCCTTAGAGTGTGTGTGTGTGTGTGTGTGTGTGTGTGTGTGTGTGTGTGTGTGTGTGTGTGTGTGTGTGTGTGTGTGTGTGTGTGTGTGTGTGTGTGTGTGTGTGTGTGTGTGTGTGTGTGTGTGCGTGCGCGTAAAAGAGATGTTTAAAGTGGTGCCAACACAGGACCAGCGTCACGCTGCTAAAGCATCATTTATTGTTGGCCCGTAACGTTGATGCTAACGGCATCGTTTTTGTTCGAGGGACACGTTGCACTCGCGTCTCGCGCAGGGCACTTCGTTTACTGGCGCAGAGTCATCGATTAAGCTTAACCCATTTAAACCGAATGAGGCAGATTCTCTCTCTCTCTCTCTCTCTCTCTCTCTCTCTCTCTCTCTCTCTCAAAAAAATAAAAAAGTCTTCTAAATCCTGTTTCTATGTCAGTGGTGGTTTTCAAAGTATTTCATATGGGGTCCTTGTTCCAGGGACCCCCCAGAAGCAAAGATTAAAAATGTTCGCTCTGAAAGAATATATATATATATATATGCGACACATTTTCACGATTTTCCACGCGCTACGTCCAACCAGGGAAAACTCCCCCCTGTCAGGTGTAAAGGAGCAACTTGGACACTCAGTCATGAAGGAAGCATGAGTTCAAGTCCGTTGCTCTCCCCTTGTCCCCCATATATGGGGACTAGGTTGGTGGAGGGTGTGTAGAGCCCAGGATCACATTAGATGATTGACACAGGGGTGAAAAATGGGTTACAAAATCGTGGGATAAGAAATGTATTAGACATTTTCACGATTTGTAGCAGTGCCGCGCTACGAGCTCGTAGGTCTGCTATTTTTCAGTAGCTAAATTATAACAATGCTTTGTTATAAAACACCAAAGGGGGTTCCCGTCCTGAGGGGCTTAACCCATTCTGACCTGAGATCAGTTTCATACGAGGTTTCCACTGGACACACACTGGTCTGATTAACCCATTCTGAACTGAGATCAGATTCTAAAAAATGTCAGTCGTTCTTCGATTTTTCTAAAAATAGCAGACCTACAAGACCTATCGCGATATGAGCTTGTAGATCTGCTATTTTTAAATAGCTAAAGCATAACATGATGCTAACACCAAAATGGGTGCCCGTTCAGAATGGGTTAATCAGCTGTCCACGGACAGCTGCACAGTTCAGCGAGTGTTCCTCCTCCTCCACGCGTCGCCACTTCTCACTTTCTGCACTTATTATCGTCCCCGTTTTAATATAACTTTTATTTAATTTAACATTTCGTTCTGAGTCAGAGCACCAGCTGCAGTTGAAAGCAGCCTTTGTGTGCGTGCGTGTGTGCGTGCGTGCGCCATGACATTCATTTTCCATTTCAAAAGGGGTGGATTTTCTGATTTGATTTTATCATCTAAATTGTCCATGTTTGTTTGAGTGTTTTTCTGTGAAGGGAGTTCACTGCGGTCTTCAACAACAAGCAGGCATGAAGCGGCGAATACAAATGAGCGCACAGTCGCACACACACACACACACACACACACACACACACACACACACACACACACAGTAACAGCATAGACCTATCTAGTTTTGAGTTTGTGCACCAACTCAAACACAAACATTGATGGCAAAGGTCAAAGGTGTGGCCGTAAATTGTGATTGAACCAGAAAGAGACGATGTGCGACGATGTACGATGATAAGAGCGCCCCTCACTTCACACGGGTGTGATTTTTTTCCTTCTACATACACCTGCTTGTAGAGGCAGAGTGGCCGGATGGGAACCGCAAGGTTCCCGGTTCGAATCCTGTGGGCTCCCCCAGAGTTGGTGTCCAAGTGTCCTTGAGCAAGAATTGCACAATCTATGTAAAGGTGTGTGCATGTGTGTGTGAAAAACTGTGAATGTGTGAATCTAATGCACAATCTATGTAAAGGTGCGTGAATGTGTGTGTGTATGTGAATGTAATGCACATTCTATGTAAAGGTGTGTGAATGTAATGCACATTCTATGTAAAGGTGTGTGAATGTAATGCACATTCTATGTAAAGGTCTGAATGTGTGTGAATGTGTGAATGTAATGCACATTCTATGTAAAGGTGTGTGAATGTGTGAATGTAATGCACATTCTATGTAAAGGTGTGTGAATGTGTGAATGTAATGCACATTCTATGTAAAGGTGTGTGAATGTGTGAATGTAATGCACATTCTATGTAAAGGTGTGTGAATGTGTGTGAATGGGTGAATGTAATGCACATTCTATGTAAAGGTGTGTGAATGTAATGCACATTCTATGTAAAGGTGTGTGAATGTAATGCACATTCTATGTAAAGGTGTGTGAATGTAATGCACATTCTATGTAAAGGTGTGTGAATGTAATGCACATTCTATGTAAAGGTGTGTGAATGTAATGCACATTCTATGTAAAGGTGTGTGTGTGTGTGTGTGTGTGTGTGTGTGTGTGTGTGTGTGTGTGTGTGTGTGTGTGTGTGTGTGTGTGTGTGTGTATGTAATGCACATTCTATGTAAAGGTCTGTGAATGTGTGTGTGAATGTGACTGTATTGCACATTCTATGTAAAGTGCATTGGATAAAGGCGCTATATAAATGCAACATTTACCATTTGTGTCTGTTAACGTGACTTTGACGAAACGCATCTTGTAAAAAGACGTTTGTAATGCAGTGATGTAAATGGGTTTTCAATGTAATGAGTCCCAGCCGGGAAGCAGGGATGGTCTTTTAGAGTCCCAGCCCAGGGACATTTTACGAGTCCCACTTCAACAACGTTAGGAGTCATATTTTGCCATTTTTTTCAAATTGCAGCATTTAACTCCCATTTTATTTCATATGGTTATATTCATGTAGAAAACAGAAGACGTGATTATTATAACTAAAGCTAGCAAAATCGCTATGAGCTTGTAGATCTGCTATTTTTGAAAGATCGAAGAACGACTAGAAACATAGCTTTTTCAGAAAACTGTCAGGATGTAGAAGACATTTTTAGAATCTGATCTCAGGTCAAAATGCGTTAATCTCTGTAATGACAGTTTGCCTCCTCTCCCTCCTCCTCTCCTTCCTCCTCCTCCTCTCCCTTCTCCTCCTCCTCCTCCTCCTCCTCTCCCTCCTCCTCTCCTTCCTCCTCCTCCTCTCCCTTCTCCTCCTCCTCCTATCCCTCCTCCTCTCCTTCCTCCTCCTCCTCCTCTCCCTTCTCCTCCTCCTCCTCTCCCTTCTCCTCCTCCTCCTCCTCTCCCTCCTCTCCCTCCTCCTCTCCCTCCTCCTCTCCCTCCTCCTCTCCTTCCTCCTCCTCTCCCTTCTCCTCCTCCTCCTCCTCTCCCTCCTCTCCCTCCTCTCCCTCCTCTCCCTCCTCCTCTCCTTCCTCCTCCTCCTCCTCTCCCTTCTCCTCCTCCTCCTCCTCTCCATCCTCTCCCTCCTCCTCCACAGCGACCCAGGGCGAGGAGCGGGTGTGTGCGTTCATGGACCGCCAGCAGCCGCAGCCGTCGGACGGGGAGTCGCACCGCGGGGTGCCTCCGCCACCGGGCGACGAGGGCCGCATCTCGCCCGAGAACAACTCGGTCAGCTGTGACAAGGGAAGCCACTGCTATGGCCTGTGGGAGAAGAGTCCGCCCGGCGACGTGCACCTGGTCAAACAAGGTTGGATTGATTGATTGATTGATTGATTGATTGATTTACTTTATTGAAAATTCATTCAAAGTGATACAGACTCTTGTTTCCGTTGTGGTCCTTTTAGGGTGTTAGGTGTCAATTATCTAACGTGATCCTGGGCTCTATACTCCCTCCGCCAACCTGGGGAGAGCAACGGACTTGAACTCATGCTTCCTTCATGCATGGCTGGCCAGGGGGGAGGCAGTTTAGAGACCAGGATTTACTGCATGTTTTTTGTGAGGGTACCTCACGCCATCGGTGTATGAATGTATGTGTGTGAATGTAATGCATGATCTATGTGTAAAGCGCCTTGGATAAAGGCGCTGTATAAATGCACCATTCACCACAACAATGAGAGAAGCCTGGCGGAGGACACTAAACGGGAGGATGAGAGTCAGGAAGGGCGTCGGGTACGAGCGTGCATTAGTTTAATTAAAGTGAGCAGGTCCTCAGACCCCGTTTGCATGGTGACGGGATCGCATTATATTAAGTACATTTACGGTGGCATGGTAACACAGTCGGTAGCGCTGTCGCCTTCACAGCTAGAAGGTCCTGGGTTCTATTCCCACAGTCGGTAGTGCTGTCGCCTTCACAGCTAGAAGGTCCTGGGTTCTATTCCCACAGTCGGTAGTGCTGTCGCCTTCACAGCTAGAAGGTCCTGGGTTCTATTCCCACAGTCTGTAGCGCTGTCGCCTTCACAGCTAGAAGGTCCTGGGTTCTATTCCCACAGTCGGTAGTGCTGTCGCCTTCACAGCTAGAAGGTCCTGGGTTCTATTCCCACAGTCGGTAGTGCTGTCGCCTTCACAGCTAGAAGGTCCTGGGTTCTATTCCCACAGTCTGTAGCGCTGTCGCCTTCACAGCTAGAAGGTCCTGGGTTCTATTCCCACAGTCGGTAGTGCTGTCGCCTTCACAGCTAGAAGGTCCTGGGTTCTATTCCCACAGTCGGTAGTGCTGTCGCCTTCACAGCTAAAAGGTCCTGGGTTCTATTCCCACAGTCGGTAGTGCTGTCGCCTTCACAGCTAGAAGGACCTGGGTTCGATTCCCACAGTCGGTAGTGCTGTCGCCTTCACAGCTAGAAGGACCTAGGTTCTATTCCCACAGTCGGTAGCGCTGTCGCCTTCACAGCTAGAAGGTCCTGGGTTCTATTCCCACAGTCGGTAGTGCTGTCGCCTCACAGCTAGAAGAACCTGGGTTCGATTCCCGCTGTGGGCGCTGGGGGCGTGTTACATCTTCTGGTAACACGCATCAGTGCCCAATGCCCATACCCGAGGCGGGGTTGGCGAAAGGGCCTTTCTGTGTGGAGTTTGCATGTTCTCCCCATGTCTCTTAGGGTAGGTACCCTCACATGTTCTCCACATGTCCCCTAGGGTAGGTACCCTCACATGTTCTCTGCGTGTCCCCTAGGGTAGGTACCCTCACATGTTCTCCCCGTGTCCCCTAGGGTAGGTACCCTCACATGTTCTCCCCGTGTCCCCTAGGGTAGGTACCCTCACATGTTCTCCCCGTGTCCCCTAGGGTAGGTACCCTCACAAAAGAATGCAGTAATCCTGGTCTCTAAACTACCTCCCCCTGGACAGCCTGATGGAGGGGAAAGGAACTGGTCGGTATAATAAAATGCTGACCGTATCCCCATGGGGTGGACAATGGCTCTAGCCTGCAGGAGGGAAGCGTTTCATTTAGATTTAGAATAATGGCGTTTGTACACGGGCAACGAGGCGCTGAAATAATTATGTTGCGAAATAACGTCTTGTTCTAATAATCCGCGCTTGAGGACATACTCCGTCGGCTTACCCCATTTCAACCTGAGGACGCATCTGTGTCACCTTATAGCTTTTAACCACTAGAACCATTATTTTAAACTTTAGCTGTTGGAAAAATAGCAGATCTACAAGCGCGTAAGTGTCTTGTAAGATCTGCTATTATTGAATAAGTCTTTGAATATATATTCTTTCACAGCAACTGTTTTAATCTCATATTTCCGCTTCTGGGGGGGTCCCTGAAACAACATATTTTCAGTTAATCAATTGTGACCAGATTTGACTGAGAGCCTGCCATCGCACAAATTCCAGAGGAGAAAAACCTTTTTTTCCCCAAAAAGAGTGAATAGCACAGGCAGACTCTTCACATACTAGAGCATGTCTGAAATAAGTGTCGGAGCTGAAATCGAAAAATAAATATGAAATAAATGCTTAAACATGTAGCTAGGTGTAATGTTAGAGACCACAGAAGTGAACCTTTCAAGCCTGTTTTCTCAGCTCGCTGTTTCTCTGCAAGACATTACTCTATAAGCCATATCTCCAAAACTGATTCCCTGCTTTCATATGACATGAAAAAAAAAATCCAATGGCAGTCTCTCAAATTTGGTCACAATTGTAGAACACTTGCCCTGCGGTTGGCGAGTCGCCCGAGTTATGTTTTCATTGTTTACTCCACGTTTTCAAGCAGTTTTGAGTCGTACGGGAAAATCCACCGGATGATATGAGACCCGTTTTGATGACGTCATCACAAAAAGGTCCGTCGCTCCGGGTCTGTATAACATAGTGCTTAAAACACCAAAAGGGGTTCCCGCCCAAAATTCGTTAACTTAAAGGGTAAGACCACTTTTTTTGAGGTTTGGGTTGTGTAGTTACTTTGCCATGATGCAACTCCAAATGTGGACAAGAAATAAAAAATAACTGCTCCAGTGATTAGAAATTGATAATTCAAAATATGCTCCTCATTGCCTTACATTGTAGCTAAAACAGCTCTCAAAGTCACTCTTTTAGTACGTAAACAAACACAAACAATGTTGATTCAGACAATGTAGAGCATCACCAAAACTCATGTGGTTTTATTTTTTCATAAAAATGTTATCTTCTGTTGATTTGTCCATTTTATTGGGAAGAAAACTCGGACCGGATCCGTGGATCCGGATCCAGATCTTCAAATAGTAAAATCAACAGGAATCAGGAAACATTTTTATGAAAAAATAAAACCACATGAGTTTTGGTGATGCTCTATATTGTCTGAATCAACTTTGTTTGTGTTTGTTCTGCTCTTCTTTATTTTCTTTGAAAAAAAAAAAAAAAAAAAAATATATATATATATATATATATATATATATATATATATATTCTTTCAGAGTTAAAGTTTTTTAAAGAACAACTTTAGTTTTTTTCAACCAAGGTTCATGTTTTAGGTTGTCATGAGAGAAAGTAAAAGATTGTTGTGTTCATTTTTTTCCATTTGCTGCTTTCTTTCGTTTTTGACAGGGGGGCGGGGTCATTCAAGCATGGGGTTAAATGCAACTTTTGATAGCGATTACTTTCTTAATTCTGTGCCGTTCCGAACCTTGGTGCTTTTTGCAAACCGGTCGCGAACCGGCTGCATTTCCACCAGATTGACGGCCGGTTCATTTGGTGGCGCTATTATACCTAAACACAAAATGTTGAAAAGGAGAAGGATCCGTCATGCCCGCAGACGCCCCGAGGGCGTTGCACAACACAAACCGATGTAAACGGTATCCACGAGGTTGTGATGTCAGGGTTACAAGTTATTATAACGCCCCGCGAGTCTCAGCTGGATTCTGGATCGCGATGCATCCGTATACGTTTGGATCGTTTCATGTTTGCGTTGGCAATTAATGTAAACGTATTTTTGTTCAAAGATGGTTGATCGCATCGAATATCTGTTGCGTGTGTCACTGTGTTCTGCGTCCTCCCAAGTCCCAACCCACTGACAAGTTCCAACCTACTGACACACCCACTTATACTATATCGTCTCGGTTCACAAAGCGCTGCGTGCAATTACAAAGCTGAACCACCGTTTTGTGGTTCACATTGGGAACGGACGTTTATGGTTCGGAACCAACTCAATTTCAGTGGAAACACTCTGAACTGGTTCAATATTTGGCGGGAAGAAAGAACCGAACCGGTTCAACCCCGGTGGAAAAGGGGCCTCACTGAGGCTGCTGGCCTCTACCTGGCCGACCAGGTGTGGAGGAGGTGACTGCTGCGTCATCAACCGGCCCCCTCAGATCACTAACCCTGCTCTCTCTCTGTGTCTCTGTGTCTCTGTGTCTCTGTGTCTCTGTGTCTCTCTCTCAGGCTGCCCCCTCAGATCACTAACCCTGCTCTCTCTCTGTGTCTCTGTCTCTCTCTCTCTCAGGCTGCTGGCCCCACCTGGCCGACCAGCAGGAGTGTCGAGGGGACCGCTGCGTGGTGACCAACCTGCCCCCTCAGATCCAGAACGGGACGTACCACTTCTGCTGCTGCGGCAGCGACATGTGCAACGTCAACTTCACCGAGGACTTCCCCCCGCCCAGCCCCACCACCGCACAGCCTCCATGTACGTACACGCACACACACGCGCACACACACACACACACACACACACACACACACACACACACACACGTCGCACACACGCACACACACACACACGCACTTTCGCAGGCTTTCACTTCTAGTGATTTTTACTAGTCGACCAGTTGTTATACTACCTATTTTGTAAATAAATTAAAAAATATATATTTTTTTTAATAATATTTGTAAATTTGAAAACTGTACATTGGTGACTATAATCATAGCATTCTAGCTGATCTTGAGGCCTACAAAAAAAGGGAGAAAACAAAAAAACTAGTACCAACGAGGTCAACTAGTGGATTTACAAGCTAGTGCCTCGCTACGAGCTGCTATTTTTCAATAGCTAAAGTATAACATAATGCTTAAAACACCAAAAGGGGTTCCCGCCAGGAATGGGTTAAAGAAGGGGTTGTCAAACCGTGGGTCTAGGACTCTAGGGGGTCCCCAAATTATTTTGCAACTGAATGGCCGTAAATTGGAAATGAAGAAATTACATAGTTCACATAGTACACGCACAAACTTTCCTTAAATGATTATTACACGCACGCACACACACACACACACACACACACTGTCGCGCACACACACGGAATGTTCACAGACATAGTTCCGTGGTGACTCATGTCTTGGGAGACTCACACGGTCGTTTCGGTCTGCACTGCAGACGTACAGTATTTACAGTCGAGCTATTTACACGCTCCTCGCTGCCCTGGTTATTCTGTACACATGTTTACACTCATCACACGGCGCTCTCGTGCGCCGCGACTCGACCACACGGCTGTACACGGGACGGGGGCTTCTATATTTGACCCGTTCAGCACGGGACGGGAGCCCCTTTTGGTGTTTTGTTTAAACTCATTTTGACCTGGAGGACGATTCTTACAAATGCCTTCTAAAATCCTAACAGTTTTCTGAAAAACCCCATGTTTCTATGTCAGTCATTCTCAAACACTTTCATGTCAAGGACCCCCAAGATTATTATGTATTTGGCCGTCGACCCCCCCAACTGAAAACATGTTGTTCCAGGGACCCCCCAGAAGCAAAGATTTTAGTTAAAAATGTTTGCTCTGAAAGAATATATATTCAAAGATTTGCGCCACATTTTCACGATTTGTCAAAGCTAGCAGACCTACAAGCTTGTAGCGCGGCACCGAGTGCCGCGCTATGAGCTTGTAGATCTGCAATGATGCTGAGACTACATACATTAGAAACAACAAATAAAAACAATAAGTCAACAACAGCAGTCAGTTAAAAACAGTTGCATGTCAGTTAAAACGGTTACATACAGGTGACGCTACGTTAAGGGATGTTCAATTTAAGTTCTTGCTGAGAAGAGATTCCAAGTGTCAGTTGCACTGATGCTGAAAGCAGCCTTTCCCACCTCCCACAAGGAACCAGAAGGCCTTGCAGCCGATCACTAGAGCCAGTTAAAATGTGACTATAGGTTTCTGATGTAGCATGGATGAGATTATATGTGTTTTTTTCTAAAATGAGTTAATAGCACAGGCAGACTCTTCACATACTAGAGCATGTCTGAAATAAGTGTCAGAGATGAAATTGACATGTAAATATGAAATAAATGCTTAAACATGTAGCTAGTTGTAATGTTAGAGACCACAGAAGACATCATGTAAATATGAAATAAATGCTTAAACATGTAGCTAGGTGTAATATCAAAAAAATCCAATGGCAGTCTCTCAGTCAAATATGGTCACATATCG
>NC_139715.1:24592215-24674715 GCF_964188405.1 Protomyctophum parallelum | reverse complement strand
CCTGGGCCCAGCACGCAGCAGTACAGAATACAGATAGTCAGTCACAGTAGCCATTCCGTTCCATTGAGCTCACATGCAGGCCGGGCCCTCCAGTCAAAACAAGACATGCTTTTAAAATGCAGCCTCCCCCCCCCCTCCCTCATTCACAACTCTCCTCTCCCGTGGCGCCTGGCTGCTTTCACCAAGAACGCAATTATTGCACGAGCACAATCTCCTCTGACTGTAGTGCACGGTGTACAAACTGTACATGCAACACCACTGCAAAGTACAAGCAATGTACTGTACAGGAGCGTACAGTTACCACCTCTAGTCTAGTTTTTTTAGACGGTGACCCAAAAGAGAGATTACAATGTTGGCCCCGGGACCCAAACTAGTGAAAAATAGGCTGATCTACAAGCTCACAACGTGTCGCTTCCTTAGCCCATTTTGACCTGAGATCAGATTCTAAAAATGTCTTCTAAATCCTGAAAAAGCCGTGTTTCTATGTCAGTGGTTCTTCGATTTCTCAAAAATAAAAGACCTACAGGCTTGTAGATCTGCTATTTTTCAATAGCTAAAGCATAACATGATGCCAACGCCGAAAGGGGTTCCCGCCCAGAATGCGTTAGAGTATATATGAATAGAGACGGCACCCGGAGGAAACCCTGAGGCGAAATGGACATAGTGGCCGGAGTTGGTATTGCAGTTTGGACCCAAACACATGAACGCGCTGGTCCGTTGACTATCATTGTGCACGTTCATGATGACACGTGAACGCTGTTTCATACGTGAACGCACGTGGACGTGTGCAATGATAGTCAACGGACCAGCGCATTCATGTGTTTGGGTCCAATCCATCCCAGAATGCACTCTGTTCCTACCCGGAAGGAGGAGTGAAATCGCCTCATGCGCTTTTGAGCAACTTAATGCAAGAGGATGGAGGAGAAATCCGGTGCCGTCTCTATTAATATGTAGATCAGCCTATTTTGAGTATTTTCACGGGTACAGGCTTTGGTTTAGACCAGGGCTACTCAACTTAGGATGGCTCAGGGGCCACTCAGGTTTAGACCAGGGCTACTCAACTTAGGATGGCTCAGGGGCCACTCAGGTTTAGACCAGGGCTACTCAACTTAGGATGGCTCAGGGGCCACTCAGGTTTAGACCAGGGCTACTCAACTTAGGATGGCTCAGGGGCCACTCAGGTTTAGACCAGGGCTACTCAACTTAGGATAGCTCAGGGGTCACTCAGGTTTAGACCAGGGCTACTCAACTTAGGATAGCTCAGGGTCCACTCAGCAAAATACCAGAAGACCAAATAATGTTGATTTATTTTCGTCCGTGATTTTCTGACACTATGAGTAAATAATAAAAATTGAGGAAACACACAGAAAACGGACTACATTTGCATCTAGGAAAGGCCAAACCTCATCGAACAAAATGGTTGTCATGACATGGTATGATTAATAATTAAATTAAGTTACAAAATTAGGCTTTTATTCACACAATGTGATGAAAACATGAACAGATTACTGTTGCCAATGAATCAAATATCAGAGATATATAACCAAGAGGCCAATACTACTGAAATGAATAAGCCATATCACGGTCTCATGGACAAATAATAACATCTATAACCCATTCTGAACGGGAACCCATTTTGGTGTTGGCATCATGTTATGCTTTAGCTATTGAAAAATAGCAGATCTACAAGCTCATAGTGGCGCGCTACGAGCTTGTAGGTCTGCTATTTTTGAAAAATCGAAGAACGACTGACATTTTTAGAATCTGATCTCAGGTCAGAATGGGATAAATTAGTTTTGGAAACAAACATTATGTTTCCTACTTTCCTTTCTGGACATACCTGACGTTATAAACGTTCCCGTCATGCATTTCTCTCTCTCTCTCTCTCTCTCCCTCCAGATGCTCGCCCGCCCAATTACGAGGAGACGGTGATCATCGCCCTGGCCAGCGTCTCCGTGCTCGCCGTAGTGGCCGTGGCGGCCTTCTTCGGCTACCGCATGTTGCACGGTGAGTCCTCTGTGTGTGTGTGTGTGTGTGTGTGTGTGTGTGTGTGTGTGTGTGTGACTGTGTGTGTGTGTGTGTGTGTGTGTGACTGTGTGTGTGTGTGTGTGTGTGTGACTGTGTGTGTGTGTGTGTGTGGCTTCCGCATGTTGCACGGTGAGTGAGTTGTTGCCATGGAGACATGACACGACACTGTGTTCATTTTGACAGAGGTTTTGATTTAGTTTTCTTTTTACACTTAGTCGCGTGCTGAAAATAGCCGATCTACAAGCTCACAACGCGTAGTCTTAGACGTAGCAACCTATAATGAAAACTCATAGCCTCACTGTACAGATAATCTACTGTTGGACAGATATTAGGTTCTTAGCTTGCTTATGATGTATTGCAGGGGTTCTCAACCCGTGGGTTGCGAGACCCCTCGGGGGGTCGCCGAATTATTTTTTTTGCAACTGCGTGAAGAGTAGTATACATAGTACATGCATACACCTTCCCTAATGATTATATCTGGTTTCAGTATTTATTTATGGTGTGTTGTCTATATTATTAAGGTTATTGTAGCAGTCAATTTATATTGGGGGTCGGGATGGGCGGGGCGGGGGTCCCGAGACAGTGCCAAAGCATTACCGATGTATTGTATACTCTGTGTGTGTGTGTGTGTGTGTGTGTGTGTGTGTGTGTGTGTGTGTGTGTGTGTGTGTGGTATCAGGTAATGGTAAGCAGGGACTGCATAACCTGAACATGATGGAGGCAGCAGGATCTGAGAGCTCTCTGGACCTGGACACTCTGAAACTGCTGGAGGTCAGTTCTCCTGCGTGTGATCCAAGGAAATATAGAGATCAGTTAACCCAGTTCTGACCTGAGATCAGATTCTATAAATGTCTTCCACATCCTGACAGTTTTCTGAAAAAGCTATGTTTCTATGTCCGTCGTCCTTAGATTTTTCAAAAATAGCAGATCTACAAGCTCGTAGCGCGCCACTTGGCGCCACTCGGGGTGGTGTAATGTCTCTCTCTCTCCGTCTCTCAGCTGATTGGTCGAGGCCGCTACGGGGTGGTGTAATGTCTCTCTCTCTCCGTCTCTCAGCTGATTGGTCGAGGCCGCTACGGGGTGGTGTAATGTCTCTCTCTCTCCGTCTCTCAGCTGATTGGTCGAGGCCGCTACGGGGTGGTGTAATGTCTCTCTCTCTGTCTCTCAGCTGATTGGTCGACGCCGCTACGGGGTGGTGTAATGTCTCTCTTTCTCCGTCTCTCAGCTGATTGGTCGAGGCCGCTACGGGGTGGTGTACTGCGGCTCATTGGACGAGCGTCCCGTGGCCGTCAAGGTGTTCTCGGCGACCAACCGGCAGAACTTCCAGAACGAGTGCTCCATCTACCGGCTCCCCCTGCTGGAGCACGACAACATCGGACGCTTCGTGGCAGCCGACGAGCGCACCGGGGCCGAGGGACGCACCGAGTACCTGCTGGTCATGGACTACTACCCACATGTAAGCCTGGGTGTGTGTGACTGTGTGTGTGTGTGTGTGTGTGTGTGTGTGTGTGTTAAGTCATACTCTGTTCCACTCCAAAGGACATTAATCCATTCTGACCTGAGATCAGATTCTAAAAATGTCTGTTAGAAAATGACAGTTTTCTGAAAAAGCTATGTTTCTATGTCAGTCGTTCTTCGATTTTTCAGAAATAGCAGACCTACAAGCTCGTAGCGCGCCACTCGGTGGCGCGCTACGAGCTTGTAGATCTGCTATTTTTCAATAGCTAAAGCATAACGTAACGCTAACACCAAAAGGGGTTCCCGCCCAGAATGGGTTTTAAAGGGATAGTTCAGATTTTTTTAACTTAAGTTGTATGAAATACTTGCCATTAATATAGTGGTTTCAACTGTATTAATTGATTGCCAGAGTCCCGTGGTGGAAGTTCTGCTCTGGTTTTGGTGGAAAGTAGTTCCGGTCATTTTGTGGGGTGCACAGGGGGCCACGCAGTAAAGGTAAATGAATCCACAAAACGAACGTCATTTGTATTGTTGACCTATTTCTAAAATATTAGTGCAATATTGACCAAAACCAGAGCACAACTCCCACCACGGGACTCGGGCAATCAATTAATACAGTTGCAACCACTATATTAATGGCATGTATTTCTTACAACTTAAGTTCAAAAGATCTTTAAGGAAACAACTCCAAGATTTCCAACTCATTCAACTTTTATTTTCCAACTTGTTCATGCTGTGCACAGTTGGCTTCATTTTTTTGATTGGTTGGTTCGTAAATCATGTTAGGTTGAAAACAGAGAGACAAATATTAACGACAATGCCAAACAACAAATGATAATTATTTTTAACCAGTCTTGTTTTTAAGCAATAAAGTATTTTAAACAATTAAATGTATTTTAAGCAATCCAATGCCTTATTTAAAGGACTTTTAAACTAATTTAGCAAAGTCATTTTAAGAACAATTTTAATTAAATATTCCAAGTTACCCATTTAAACACTTGGAATAAAGAAATTAGATAATTAGCTGATCCTTGAGCTTGTAGCTCAGCTCTCTCCACTTCTGAGTTTCGACCAAACAGTGTGACTGTGTGTGTGTGTGTGTGTGTGTGTGTGTGTGTGTGTGTGTGTGTGTGTGTGTGTGTGTGTGTGTGTGTGTGTGTGTGTGTGTGCGTGTGCGTGCACACGTCATGTGTATTGTGCCCGTAGCGGGCAGGTTCAGGGTCAGAAAGAGGTGAGCGTGGATGCTGTAGTAGTGACTGAGGACATCCTGTCCTCCTCTGTTGTCACCTCACCAACACTGGTGTGTTATTTACTGCCTTAGACCAGCACCTCACCAACACTGGAGTGATATTTACTGCCTCAGACCAGCACCTCACCAACACTGGTGTGTTATTTACTGGCTTAGACCAGCACCTCACCAACACTGGTGTGATATTTACTGCCTTAGACCAGCACCTCACCTACACTGGTGTGTTATTTACTGGCTTAGACCAGCACCTCACCAACACTGGTGTGATATTTACTGCCTTTAGACCAGCACCTCACCAACACTGGTGTGTTATTTACTGCCTTAGACCAGCACCTCACCAACACTGGAGTGATATTTACTGCCTCAGACCAGCACCTCACCAACACTGGTGTGTTATTTACTGGCTTAGACCAGCACCTCACCAACACTGGTGTGATATTTACTGCCTTAGACCAGCACCTCACCTACACTGGTGTGTTATTTACTGCCTTAGACCAGCACCTCACCAACACTGGTGTGATATTTACTGCCTTTAGACCAGCACCTCACCAACACTGGTGTGTTATTTACTGGCTTAGACCAGCACCTCATCTACACTGGTGTGTTATTTACTGCCTTAGACCAGCACCTCATCTACACTGGTGTGATATTTACTGCCTTTAGACCAGCACCTCATCTACACTGGTGTGTTATTTACTGCCTTAGACCAGCACCTCATCTACACTGGTGTGATATTTACTGCCTTAGACCAGCACCTCATCTACACTGGTGTGATATTTACTGCCTTAGACCAGCACCTCATCTACACTGGTGTGTTATTTACTGCCTTAGACCAGCACCTCACCTACACTGGTGTGTTATTTACTGCCTTAGACCAGCACCTCATCTACACTGGTGTGTTATTTACTGCCTTAGACCAGCACCTCACCTACACTGGTGTGTTATTTACTGCCTTAGACCAGCACCTCATCTACACTGGTGTGTTATTTACTGCCTTAGACCAGCACCTCATCTACACTGGTGTGTTATTTACTGCCTTAGACCAGCACCTCACCTACACTGGTGTGTTATTTACTGGCTTAGACCAGCACCTCACCTACACTGGTGTGTTATTTACTGCCTTTAGACCAGCACCTCATCTACACTGGTGTGTTATTTACTGCCTTAGACCAGCACCTCATCTACACTGGTGTGTTATTTACTGCCTTTAGACCAGCACCTCATCTACACTGGTGTGATATTTACTGCCTTTAGACCAGCACCTCATCTACACTGGTGTGATATTTACTGCCTTAGACCAGCACCTCATCTACACTGGTGTGATATTTACTGCCTTAGACCAGCACCTCATCTACACTGGTGTGTTATTTACTGCCTTAGACCAGCACCTCATCTACACTGGTGTGTTATTTACTGCCTTTAGACCAGCACCTCATCTACACTGGTGTGATATTTACTGCCTTAGACCAGCACCTCATCTACACTGGTGTGTTATTTACTGCCTTAGACCAGCACCTCATCTACACTGGTGTGATATTTACTGCCTTAGACCAGCACCTCATCTACACTGGTGTGTTATTTACTGCCTTAGACCAGCACCTCATCTACACTGGTGTGATATTTACTGCCTTAGACCAGCACCTCATCTACACTGGTGTGTTATTTACTGCCTTAGACCAGCACCTCATCTACACTGGTGTGTTATTTACTGCCTTAGACCAGCACCTCATCTACACTGGTGTGTTATTTACTGCCTTAGACCAGCACCTCATCTACACTGGTGTGATATTTACTGCCTTAGACCAGCACCTCATCTACACTGGTGTGTTATTTACTGCCTTAGACCAGCACCTCATCTACACTGGTGTGATATTTACTGCCTTAGACCAGCACCTCACCTACACTGGTGTGATATTTACTGCCTTAGACCAGCACCTCACCTACACTGGTGTGATATTTACTGCCTTAGACCAGCACCTCACCTACACTGGTGTGATATTTACTGCCTTAGACCAGCACCTCACCTACACTGGTGTGTTATTTACTGCCTTAGACCAGCACCTCACCTACACTGGTGTGATATTTACTGCCTTAGACCAGCACCTCACCAACACTGGTGTGATATTTACTGCCTTAGACCAGCACCTCACCAACACTGGTGTGTTATTTACTGCCTTAGACCAGCACCTCATCTACACTGGTGTGTTATTTACTGCCTTAGACCAGCACCTCACCAACACTGGTGTGTTATTTACTGCCTTAGACCAGCACCTCATCTACACTGGTGTGATATTTACTGCCTTAGACCAGCACCTCATCTACACTGGTGTGTTATTTACTGCCTTAGACCAGCACCTCATCTACACTGGTGTGTTATTTACTGCCTTAGACCAGCACCTCATCTACACTGGTGTGTTATTTACTGCCTTAGACCAGCACCTCATCTACACTGGTGTGTTATTTACTGCCTTAGACCAGCACCTCATCTACACTGGTGTGTTATTTACTGCCTTAGACCAGCACCTCACCAACACTGGTGTGTTATTTACTGCCTTAGACCAGCACCTCACCAACACTGGTGTGTTATTTACTGCCTTAGACCAGCACCTCACCAACACTGGTGTGTTATTTACTGCCTTAGACCAGCACCTCATCTACACTGGTGTGTTATTTACTGCCTTAGACCAGCACCTCATCTACACTGGTGTGTTATTTACTGCCTTAGACCAGCACCTCACCTACACTGGTGTGTTATTTACTGCCTTAGACCAGCACCTCATCTACACTGGTGTGTTATTTACTGCCTTAGACCAGCACCTCATCTACACTGGTGTGATATTTACTGCCTTAGACCAGCACCTCATCTACACTGGTGTGTTATTTACTGCCTTAGACCAGCACCTCACCAACACTGGAGTGATATTTACTGCCTTAGACCAGCACCTCACCTACACTGGTGTTGCGCCCTTTCCTGTTGTGTCTATACCGGTAGATCGCGATCTACCTTTTGGGCACCATGGTGACTTATTGGTCCCGCAGAAGTCGCTCTAGGGCCCCTAGAGCGACTTCTGCGCGACCTAGTCATCATGATTGGCTGAACGAGTCTGACCTCATTACTCTGAGACGCTGCCTGAGCCAATGGAAGTTTAATTTGTGCACACTCAGAGTTAAAGATGGAGTGCCACAATTTTTTTGTATTTTTCCAGTTTTTCATGTGTCTGAGGTGACAGTACTTCATTAGACACCCTGGAGTCGTTTTTATGTGCAAAGGTGTATTGACTTTGTATTTAGGGTTTCTTCCTGGAGGCTGAACCCTTGACAGTCAAACGGGCCAATGAAATAAACAGTAATATAGTGACATCACACTATCAGCCCCTCCCCCTTTATCATACAACTACAGCTGTGGGTGCGGCTTCAGTTCAGGTGGATCACCACCCATCACCTGGTAGGCGTGTCCACATAAAAAAAAAACATTTTAACAAATACTGTACACTTTTTTGAAAAATGTATACTTATATGACAATAAGACCTGATAATCATGTTTTAGGGTGGAAAGAAATCACGGCACTCCAACTTTAAAGAATCTGCATCCAAGACTGGCTGAAACTCTCCTGTTCTAAACACACACATACAAAAAAAAGAAAAGTCTTCAACTGCTCGAGCTGGTGAAAACAATAAGAGACAAAAAACAAGTCTGTTTTTTTTTAACCCATTCAGACCTGAGGACGATTCTACAAAATGTGTCTCCTAAATCCTGGCAGTTTTCTGAAAACCCCATCTTTCTATGTCAGTCGTTCTCACAGGGTGAAAACCCCATCTTTCTATGTCAGTCGTTCTCACAGGGTTAAAACCCCATCTTTCTATGTCAGTCGTTCTCACAGGGTGAAAACCCCATCTTTCTATGTCAGTCGTTCTCACAGGGTTAAAACCCCATCTTTCTATGTCAGTCGTTCTCACACATTTTCATGTCAAGCAGCCCCAGAAGATATGTATTTGGCCGCCGACCCCACTGTCAAAACATGTTGTTCCAGGGACCCCCCCCCCCCCCCAGTAGCAACGATTTGAGTTAAAAAACGTTCGCTCTGAAAGAATATATATTCAAAGATTTTCACTACATTTTCACGGTTTTTCAATAGCTTTAAAACACCAAAAGGGGTTCCCGCCCAAAATGGATTAATTGGAGGTCAGCTGACCTCTACCCCCCCCCCCCCCCCCAGCCTAGGAAAGAAAGGCAGTAGTGCGTCAGGGCACCAGCTGTATACTGCCCCGTCGCCATGGCGACGCAGAGCAAGCCAGGACAGTGAGCCAGTGAGTTGTATTCAAATGAACAATAATCCATTTAAGTCTAGCATGCCTAATGCAATTTCCTTAAAGGAGAGGATGTGCACTTCATGCCCATGGGATTGTTTTATCACTGAAGAGATGCGTGTGTGTGTGTGTGTGTGTGTGTGTGTGTGTGTGTGTGTGTGTGTGTGTGTGTGTGTGTGTGTGTGTGTGTGTGTGTGTGTGTGTGTGTGTGTGTGTGTGTGTGTGTGTGAGGTTGTGACCACTAAAACATGTTTTGCCGAGCGGTGCTTAATAATTCTCTGTTCATACGAAGCCCTTTCTGTCTTTTATTAAATGATTGAATAAAGAGGGTCTAATCCAGGCTTTATTAAATGATTGAATAAGGAGGGTCTAATCCAGGCTTTATTAAATGATTGAATAAGGAGGGTCTAATCCAGGCTTTATTAAATGATTGAATAAGGAGGGTCTAATCCAGGCTTTATTAAATGATTGAATAAGGAGGGTCTAATCCAGGCTTTATTAAATGATTGAATAAGGAGGGTCTAATCCAGGCTTTATTAAATGATTGAATAAGGAGGGTCTAATCCAGGCTTTATTAAATGATTGAATAAAGAGGGTCTAATCCAGGCTTTATTAAATTATTGAATAAAGAGGATCTAATCCAGGCTTTATTAAATTATTGAATAAAGAGGGTATAATCCAGGCTTTATTAAATGATTGAATAAGGAGGGTCTAATCCAGGCTTTATTAAATTATTGAATAAAGAGGGTCTAATCCAGGCTTTATTAAATGATTGACCCAGAGTCATCATCACAGTGTCAGTACTGTGGGACAGACCCAGAGTCGTCAGCACAGTGTCAGTACTGTGAGACAGACCCAGAGTCATCAGCACAGTGTCAGTACTGTGAGACAGACCCAGAGTCATCAGCACAGTGTCAGTACTGTGGGACAGACCCAGAGTCGTCAGCACAGTGTCAGTACTGTGAGACAGACCCAGAGTCATCAGCACAGTGTCAGTACTGTGAGACAGACCCAGAGTCATCATCACAGTGTCAGTACTGTGGGACAGACCCAGAGTCATCAGCACAGTGTCAGTACTGTGAGACAGACCCAGAGTCGTCATCACAGTGTCAGTACTGTGGGACAGACCCAGAGTCGTCATCACAGTGTCAGTACTGTGGGACAGACCCAGAGTCATCAGCACAGTGTCAGTACTGTGGGACAGACCCAGAGTCATCATCACAGTGTCAGTACTGTGGGACAGACCCAGAGTCATCATCACAGTGTCAGTACTGTGAGACAGACCCAGAGTCGTCAGCACAGTGTCAGTACTGTGAGACAGACCCAGAGTCGTCAGCACAGTGTCAGTACTGTGGGACAGACCCAGAGTCATCATCACAGTGTCAGTACTGTGAGACAGACCCAGAGTCGTCAGCACAGTGTCAGTACTGTGAGACAGACCCAGAGTCATCAGCACAGTGTCAGTACTGTGGGACAGACCCAGAGTCATCATCACAGTGTCAGTACTGTGAGACAGACCCAGAGTCGTCAGCACAGTGTCAGTACTGTGAGACAGACCCAGAGTCATCAGCACAGTGTCAGTACTGTGGGACAGACCCAGAGTCGTCATCACAGTGTCAGTACTGTGGGACAGACCCAGAGTCGTCATCACAGTGTCAGTACTGTGGGACAGACCCAGAGTCATCATCACAGTGTCAGTACTGTGAGACAGACCCAGAGTCGTCATCACAGTGTCAGTACTGTGGGACAGACCCAGAGTCGTCATCACAGTGTCAGTACTGTGGGACAGACCCAGAGTCGTCAGCACAGTGTCAGTGACTGTGGGATAATCGGGTTCACAGCACAGTTCGAGTTTAGTGGCAATTACTGTGATCTGACTTGGCTGTAGTTCTTCACACAGGAATAGAAGTGTGTGTGTGTGTGTGTGTGCATGAGTTCATGAAAAAGGAATGACTCTCCTCTCCCCCTCCCCTCCCCTCCCCTCTCCTCTCCCCTCCCCTCCTCTCTCCTCTCCTCTCTCCTCCCAGGGTTCCCTGTGTCGCTACCTGACGGTGCAGGCCAGTGATTGGGTGAGCAGCTGTCGACTAGCCCACTCCGTCACCCGCGGCCTCGCCTACCTGCACACCGAACTCTTTAAAGGAGGTGAGCCAAAGGGCACACACACATGCACACACACACGCACACGCACATGCACACACACACACACACGCACACACTCAGTAAATGCATGTTTAGATACACAGCTGACTCAGGCTGCCTGCGCCATCTGTCTGCAACACACAGACCAACTGGAGAGCACCATACAGTAGTACCTCCGTCCACACCCAAGAAATACTGTTGTGGAAATGTGTGTGTGTGTGTGTGTGTGTGTGTGTGTGTGTGTGTGTGTGTGTGTGTGTGTGTGTGTGTGTGTGTGTGTGTGTGTGTGTGTGCGCTCTCACACTACCAGATCCTTCCCACAATCCTCGGTGGACTGACTGCAGCATACAGCTCATATTTGGTTTTCCGCTCTCTGCATCCCTGCGTTTCACACACACACACACACACACACACACACACACACACACACACACACACACACACGGCATGCGCTTCCAGCCAGGGGTATTTATAGACTGACCGCAGGCAAGAGGGACCAGAGAGAGAGAGAGAGATAGAGAAAGAGATAGGGGGGAGAGAGAGAGGGGGGGGGAGAGAGAGAGAAAGAGATAGGGGGGAGAGAGAGATATAGGGGAGAGAGAGAGAGAGAGAGAGAGAGAGAGAGAGGGGTAAAGAGAGAGATAGAGGGGTAGAGAGAGAGAAAGAGAGAGAGAGAGAGAGGGGGGGGGGTAGAGAGAGAGATATAGGGAGAGAGAGAGAGAGAGAGAGAGAGAGGGGGGGAGAGAGAGAGATAGAGGGGGAGAGAGAGAGGGGGGGAGAGAGAGAGAGAGAGGTAGAGAGATAGAGAGAGAGGGGTAGAGAGAGAGGGGTAGAGAGATATAGGTAGAGGGGTAGATATATAGAGATAGATAGAGAGAGGGGTAGAGAGAGAGGGGTAGAGAGATGGAGAGAGAGGGGTAGAGAGATGGAGAGAGAGGGGTAGAGAGATGGAGATAGAGGGATAGAGATATAGGGGTAGAGATATAGATAGAGATAGAGGGGTAGAGATATAGAGAGATAGAGATAGAGGGGTAGAGAGATAGAGATAGATAGAGATAGAGGGGTAGAGATATAGAGAGAGAGGGGTAGAGGGGTAGAGAGATAGAGATAGAGGGGTAGAGATATAGAGATAGATAGAGATAGAGGGGTAGAGAGATAGAGATAGAGGGGTAGAGAGATAGAGATATAGAGAGAGAGGGGTAGAGGGGTAGAGAGATAGAGATAGAGGGGTAGAGAGATAGAGATAGAGGGGTAGAGATTAGGGATGTTGAAAAAAGTTGAAAATCGACTCGATTATCGACTCATGCCTCCCGCGACTCAAAACGTATGAGTCGAAAAATCGTTTTTATTTGTATTATTATTTTTTCAGTCAGTCAGTGCCGCTCGTTGCATGCAAGTTTACTTTGAGCAGAGCGCTGTGGACCCCATCGTCCAAGGGTGTGTGCGTGTGTGTGTGGTGGGGGGTGGTATCTTAGCAACACTGAATGATCTGTCCCATTGGTCGTGTGCTCGTATCATGAGCCAATGGCTGCAGCTCTGAGCTTCCCAGACCCAGCTCGTCTACACATGCCGTAAAGTGAGCTGACAGCCACAGGTCTGCTCTGTTCTGAGCGGTGAGCGCTCTTCTCTTCTCGTGAAGAAAGCAGGATAGAGTTGTCAAATAAATCCCGCCGTCATTTATACTGTATTTATTATCCGACCCGACATTAAAATACGGAACAACGTGCGTCTCGTATCAGTTCATTACTCGTGACAGGCTGCAGACACTTGAGAGTTGGGACTAGCGGCTAGCCGATAGCGCCGCTGCTCCTTCAGTTTCGTTGTTTACAAAATAAAGTTTATTTTTTATTATTGGGATTTGATCATTGTGCAAATTCTAAACATATGGATGCAGCTGCAGAAGTTGTGTTGCTTAAAGGAATGCATAGTTGCGTTCTCCTCAACTGCTGCGCAGCAACAAAAAAATATAAAAATAATGAAGAAAAAAAAGGAAAAAAGTCGTTCGACACGTCGATTTTTGGCCTCGATTCGTCGATTGGCCAAATATGAGTCGTTTGGCATCCCTAGTAGAGATATAGAGATAGATAGAGATAGAGGGGTAGAGAGATAGAGATATAGAGAGAGAGGGGTAGAGGGGTAGAGAGATAGAGATAGAGGGGTAGAGAGATAGAGATAGAGGGGTAGAGAGATAGAGATAGAGGGGTAGAGAGATAGAGATAGAGGGATAGAGATAGAGGGGTAGAGATATAGAGGGGTAGAGAGATAGAGATATAGAGAGATAGAGATAGAGGGGTAGAGATATAGATAGAGATAGAGGGTAGAGATATAGAGAGATAGAGATAGAGGGGTAGAGATATAGAGAGATAGAGATAGAGGGGTAGAGAGATAGATAGAGATAGATGGGTAGAGAGATAGAGATAGAGGGGTAGAGAGATAGAGAGAGGGAGAGAGAGAGGGATTCAAATGAGTGTGTGTTGAGCTCTATCTCTTTTCCACAATCTTCATCGTCATCCTGCTCAGGCTCAGTAAACATCAAATTAAAGCCAACGAGCCAACCACGGTTAAGCGGCACATCTTTGCTCTGCGTAAAATGAATATCCCTTCTCCGTCTCCAACTGTGTTTAGCTTCATTTCCTTTATTTGCTGCGGATTGCATTCCCACCTGCACCGAATCTAAATCAAATACGATTGGAAGCGAAGCGAAACGAAACCCCCATTTGTTTTGGCGGAGTAGAATGCGGTTCTTTGGTGCGCATTGGGATTCGAATGAGGCTTCACACCTGCCAAACGAAGCGCACTTTCCGACAATGTGCAGCAGGATTCGTTTTAATCGCGGTAAAGCTTTCTGGTGTGAAGGCGACCTTAGATTGTGCATTAAATTGCAGTTAAATTAACAGTGGTTTTATACAATATAAATTGGGGTACCAGAGATAGAAATTAAATCAGGGGTCCGTGGCATAATGCGTGTGAAACTGGGGATTGGGGGTCCATGAAATGAATGTTTCGGAATCACTGCTAGAGCCGTAAAAATCCTCCCTTATCGGGGTCACCGGCATATGTTTTCAAATGGGGGGTCCGTGGCCTAATAAATGTCGATTTGGGGGTCCTTGACACGAACCACTGGTCTAGTAGTCCTTATCTGTGTGCCTGTTCATTCGCGCATGGCTATTTCCAGTGATGCGTTCTAATGGCCATCCATGCATGTGCACTAGATAAATGTAGAGTGAATCTATACGGGTTGTCTGAGCGAGGAGGCTGCGGGCGTGTTCACATTAATGTCATGGGATGTTAACCTACTGTAGGTCTGGTCTGTTCAACAACGTTACGCAAACCACAGGCCTGTCCAACGATGTGTTGGCATTTCCATCGTTACTTTAATGACAGTGTTGATGTCGTCAACTAAAATAAAACATTCCAGGTGACTAAAATGTGACTGAAACTAAATGAAAACTGTTCAAGGAGACTGTGACTAAAACTAAAATCTTAAATTTGCTGCCAAAAACAACAAAATAAATATGTTTTCTGTCTATATTAAATGCATAGAGAGTACATTACATGTTAGCATAGCCGTCACATTCATGTACATATACACCTGCATGTATTGCGGTATTCGCCCCCACCCCAATCCAACTTTATTTATAAAACACATTAACCCATTTTGACCTGACGTCAATTTCTTTTTTTTTTTATCTGAAAAACCTCAAGTTTCTGTATCAGTGGTGCTCAATATTTCATGTCAAGGACCTCAAAATTATAATAATATGAGATAATACATTAAACATCAGCAGTGCTATAATAGCAGACAAGACAGCACAGCTTTGGCTCCTTGCAACACCTGCTGGAATAAGTAGGCATTGCACACACACACACACACACACTCACACACAGGCAACAAAACCCCATTGTTTTTTTTAATCCCTTTGATTTAGATTGGATCAGATTAAATTAGATTGGATTCGATTACATTAAATTAGATTTGGATTAGATTAAATTGGATTAGAAGTGAGCTTGCTTTGAGTTATGGTGAACGAACGCAGAGGTAAACTAAAATGCAGTATGGAGGATTACCGGCATCGTTGCTTCAGTGTCTGTGAATTCCTCGCTGTTTTCTACCAAAAGTTAACCCATTTTAGACCCTGAGAACGATTCTACAAATGCCTTCTAAATTCTGACAGTTTTCTGAAAAACCCATGTTTCTATGGCAGTAGTACCCTCAAAGTACCCTCAAAAATATATGTTAATTGGCTGCCGACCCCCCCCCCATCTGAAAATGAAACTAGACTAGAACTAGACTTAACACTAAAACATTCCAGGTGACTAAAATGTGACTAAACCTAAATGAAAACTATGACTAAAATAAAATGTTGCTGTCAGAATCAACACTGCCCTCATCCTCCTCTCTCTCTCTCTCTCTCCCCCTCTCTCCAGACGTGTACAAGCCGGCCGTGTCTCACCGGGACCTGAACAGCAGGAACATCCTGGTCAAGGCCGACCTCACGTGCGCCATCATCGACTTCGGCCTGTCGATGAAGCTGACGGGGAACCGCCCGCCGCGCCACGGGGAGGAAGAGAACGCCGCCATCAGTGAGGTGAGAGGAGAGAGACGGAATAACGTGACCACAACACAGTGTTGTTTTCTAGAGGAAGAGAACGCAGCCATCAGTGAGGTGAGAGGAGAGAGACGGAATAACGTGACCACAACACAGTGTTGTTTTCTAGAGGAAGAGAACGCCGCCATCAGTGAGGTGAGAGGAGAGAGACGGAATAACGTGACCACAACACAGTGTTGTTTTCTAGAGGAAGAGAACGCCGCCATCAGTGAGGTGAGAGGAGAGAGACGGAATAACGTGACCACAACACAGTGTTGTTTTCTAGAGGAAGAGAACGCCGCCATCAGTGAGGTGAGAGGAGAGAGACGGAATAACGTGACCACAACACAGTGTTGTTTTCTAGAGGAAGAGAACGCCGCCATCAGTGAGGTGAGAGGAGAGAGACGGAATAACGTGACCACAACACAGTGTTGTTTTCTAGAGGAAGAGAACGCCGCCATCAGTGAGGTGAGAGGAGAGAGACGGAATAACGTGACCACAACACAGTGTTGTTTTCTAGAGGAAGAGAACGCAGCCATCAGTGAGGTGAGAGGAGAGAGACGGAATAACGTGACCACAACACAGTGTTGTTTTCTAGAGGAAGAGAACGCCGCCATCAGTGAGGTGAGAGGAGAGAGACAGAATAACGTGACCACAACACAGTGTTGTTTTCTAGAGGAAGAGAACGCAGCCATCAGTGAGGAGAGAGACGGAATAACCATGACCACAACACAGTGTTGTTTTCTAGAGGAAGAGAACGCAGCCATCAGTGAGGTGAGAGGAGAGAGACGGAATAACGTGACCACAACACAGTGTTGTTTTCTAGAGGAAGAGAACGCAGCCATCAGTGAGGTGAGAGGAGAGAGACGGAATAACGTGACCACAACACAGTGTTGTTTTCTAGAGGAAGAGAACGCAGCCATCAGTGAGGTGAGAGGAGAGAGACGGAATAACGTGACCACAACACAGTGTTGTTTTCTAGAGGAAGAGAACGCAGCCATCAGTGAGGAGAGAGACGGAATAACCATGACCACAACACAGTGTTGTTTTCTAGAGGAAGAGAACGCAGCCATCAGTGAGGTGAGAGGAGAGAGACGGAATAACGTGACCACAACACAGTGTTGTTTTCTAGAGGAAGAGAACGCAGCCATCAGTGAGGTGAGAGGAGAGAGACGGAATAACCATGACCACAACACAGTGTTGTTTTCTAGAGGAAGAGAACGCAGCCATCAGTGAGGTGAGAGGAGAGAGACGGAATAACCATGACCACAATGCAGTGTTGTTTTCTAAACTAAGAGAACGCAGCCATCAGTGAGGTGAGAGGAGAGAGACAGAATAACCATGACCACAATGCAGTGTTGTTTTCGTCGACCTAAGATGAAAAATGTTCGTCGACTACCTTTTTTCACTGACTAAAACGAAATAAAAACGAATCTATGATGACTAAAACTAAGACTAAATATACTGACAATTTCGTCAACAAATACAAACTAGACTAAAATGTTAGGAAGGGACTAGTGGACGAGATCCAGTTTTATGCTGGGTTGCATGCTGATAATAGCAGATATACAATTTCACAACGCGTCGCGCTATGACATTTAGTCGACTAAAACTAGACTAAACACCGTCCTAAAGTCGTCTCTTCGGTGCTACTGAAAATTTCTGACGAGCCGAAATCATTTCGGCACTACAGCGCAGAAACAGCGGTAAAATAGGAGTATGAATCGGCCCCTAGTAGACGTCGGAGGCAGCGGTTGAAGAAGTTGTAGCTTCATTGTACAGATATTCTACTGTTAGACGGATGTTAGGCTCTTAGCTTACTTATGATTCTTGATGACTATTTGTTTATGTTCTTTTGTCTTCGTTGTTTTTCCCTCTTTTTTTTAATTTGATGTAATCATGGTGATGAAAATGAATGGTTGGTAGCAGCATCGATTAGATGGTTTTTTTTTATGATAGATAGGGGCATGTATAAATAAGATTTATCTTCTCCCTGCTCCATTTCTTTTCTGTTATGGAATATGTAAAAAATCATGTAAAACCATAACTGAAACGGAAAGAAAAAAATATGAAGAAAAAATAAAATAAAAATAAATGTATTTGATGTATTACCATGTGGTGTACCTGCTCACGGTAAATCAATCTGGATTAAGAGCGTCTGCTAAATGCCTAAATTGTATCCCACTATGCATGCATTCTCCTCCGTGGTCCCACCTGTATACTTTACTTACTTTATTTGTTCATTTGGACAGGACAATGCATATTAATGGACGCCACATGGACGTAAATACACCGGGTATAGCACAGTTGCTCATTTTCATCCGCAGTCCTCACAGAAAACACAAAACGGAAAAACAGATAGTCAAACAGTGGATTACATTTACATGACATTACATAGGGAACACAGCATAACAAATAAATACACCTAAAATAATCATAAATGGTTGCAGCTTTGGTTTTCAAGCAACCATTTTTTTCAGATTGTATTTAAAAGAGGGAAATGTAGCACAATCCCTTATACGCAGAGGAAGGCTATTCCATGCTACACAACCCTGTACTGAGAGGACATTTTGGCCGAATGTTGTTTGCCGGTGCGGCACTTCGCAGTCTCCTCGAGTGGTGGCTCTGTTACCGATTCCCCTATCGGGCTTTCGTTTAATGAATTCACTGTATACCCTTCCATCCATCCGTTCTCTCTCTCTCTCTCTCTCTCTCTCAGGTGGGTACTATCCGCTACATGGCTCCAGAGGTCCTGGAAGGGGCGGTCAACCTGAGGGACTGTGAGTCTGCTCTGAAGCAGGTGGACATGTACGCCCTGGGCCTGGTCTACTGGGAGACCTTCATGAGATGTACTGACCTGTTCCCTGGTGAGAGAGAGAGGCACACACACACACACACACACACACAGTTACACACACACACACAGTTACACACACACACACACGCCCTGGGCCTGGTCTACTGGGAGACCTTCATGAGATGTACTGACCTGTTCCCTGGTGAGAGAGAGAGGCACACACACACACACACACACACACACACACACACACACAGTTACACACACACACACACACACACACACACACACACACACACACACACACACACACACAGTTACACACACACACACACACACACACACACACACACACACACACACACACACACACACACACACATGCCCTGGGCCTGGTCTACTGGGAGACCTTCATGAGATGTACTGACCTGTTCCCTGGTGAGAGAGAGAGGCACACACACACACACACACACACACACACACACACACACACACACACACACACACACACACAGTTACACACACACACACACACACACACACACACATGCCCTGGGCCTGGTCTACTGGGAGACCTTCATGAGATGTACTGACCTGTTCCCTGGTGAGAGAGAGAGGCACACACACACACACACACACACACACACACACACACACACACACACAGTTACACACACGCCCTGGGCCTGGTCTACTGGGAGACCTTCATGAGATGTATATTGTAAAATCAATCTTAATTTAACTCTGAGAGTGTACAAATAGAACCACAATTGGTTCCATTTGTACACTCAGAGTTACAGACCCATAAGGGGACCATTTGGTTCCAACCCATCATTTTCCTGGGGACGACCCTGGAACTCCCTCGAGGACCCCTGGGGGTCCCCGGACCCCACACTGGCTTAGATGGACTAGAGTTGGGTCACTTGGGTGCACACACACGCCCTGCACACACACACACCCACACACACAAGCACACATGTATACGTGTACAGATTGTTCTCTCCCTGCGCGCTCCCAGGAGAGTCGGTGCCAGAGTACCAGATGGCGTTCCAGGCCGAGGCCGGGAACCACCCCACGTTTGAGGACATGCAGGTGCTGGTGTCCCGGGAGAAGCAGAGGCCCAAGTTCCCCGAGGCCTGGAAGGAGAACAGCCTGGTGAGAGAGAGAGAAACTAGCCCATTTGAAAAGATATGCCAGGGACCCCCCCAAAAGGGAAGATTTTTACGGATCTAGCAGTGATTCTCAACCTGTTTAATTTCAAGGACCCCCAGGTTTGACATGCATCAGTCTACAGACCCCCATTTAATGGCATTTCTATCTCTGGGACCCCCAATGTTTATTGTAAAATCAATGTTAATTTAACTCTGAGAGTGTACAAATGGAACCAAATGGAACCTTGGTAGCCACAGAAACGTCTCTGCTTTTTCACGTGACGTGACAGACGAGACGTTTCATTTTATTCCTCATACAAAGAGGCCAATGCCTGACCCTGTATCTCAAATGGTCAATTAAATATTTGATTAAGGAATATAATATGCCCTTTGTATTCTTTCTGTATATCAGCAAGAACGGGAGTGGCTTATTGTCGGTATCAGCCGGTAACATGCAGGAGTCTATCCCTGTTAGAATGCACTAGACCCCTGGGAGATGGAGTCTATCCCTGTTACAATGCACTAGACCCCTGGGAGATGGAGTCCATCCCTGTTACAACGCACTAGACCCCTGGGAGATGGAGTCTATCCCTGTTACAACGCACTAGACCCCTGGGAGATGGAGTCTATCCCTGTTACAACTAGGGGTGCAACGGTTTTCGGTTTAAAACCGAACCGTTCGGTACAGCATACACGGTTCAATGCGCTCTAATGAACCGCGCTATTTCGGTTTGCATTAATACATTTCTTACAGCTGCGAAGAATGTATTTCTCGGTCACACACCGGCCTACTTAGAAGTCTAGCACTCTATCGGTCACACACCGTCCTACTAAGAAGTCTAGCACTCTTTCGGTCACAGAAGTGTAGCACTCTGTCGGCCCACCCCCTACACACACACACACACACACACACACACACACACACACACGATGAGGAGAATCCACTCCAGCCCTCGTCTTTAAACGTCGTTCTTGGAATAATTATTGATCGTCATACACAGAGACGCACACAGCGGAGTAACCTCGCGCCAACAGGCTTCTATAAGCAAGGTCTTTGTAAATTTGTTCAGATCTGATTCTGCATCTGCACTCGCTGTTTGAGTGCTAATTAAGAGGGAGAGTGAGAGCAAAAACAACCCGCAGCAGGACATTAATTCCGTCAGAAAAGTCCCAACTAAATGTCCAATCCATGACTGTAGATAGAAGCCCTTCTTCTAATAATATAAGCATAATATCCTTAAATCCTCATGTAGACTTATTGTAAACTTTTGTATTTTTCTGTGCGACACGAGTACACGACGCATTCACTGTGTGAATCCTCCCCTCCCCTCCACCACTCTCCTCTCCTCATGTGCTTACTGCCCCGTGTGAGGTGCATTTTTTTCCCCTTGAAAATAATGAGGCACATTAAAATGGCAATATAAGGTTTTTTTCCCCCTTTAAAATAATGAAAAGGCAGAAATGCCTAATAAAATAATATATGCTAAAAAAAGAAAGAAGAAAAGAAAATGCTATAAATAAACTTTTTTGAGTGGTGCAAGCCACTGACTGGTATGAGCATGAAAACAGCATGGTTGTTTTTCACCACCTGTGCGCAACCTAACACACACAAACACACACACACGCACATTATTAACTGTATATATGATGATTTCGTGTGTGCCAGTACAGTGACAGTACAGTACAGTACAGTAGAGGGTACAGTAGAGGGACCGGCACACAGTAACTCTGTAATTTCAAAACCGTTTCGGACACGGGGCGGCTCGCCGGAACCGGCCCGGCCCCCTGGGCGCGTTCCTGGGGGTCACTTCACACGGGTGTAATTTTTTTTTTACTGTACCGAAACCGAACCGAAACCGTGGCCCCCATACCGAGGTTCGAACCGAACCGAGGTCTAACTGAACCGTTGCACCCCTAGTTACAACGCACTAGACCCCTGGGAGATGGAGTCTATCCCTGTTACAACTAGGGATGCACCGATCCGATACTCGTATCGGAGATTGGTGCCGATCCAGGCTAAAATTCTAGATCGGGTATCGGTGGCAAATGGGCCGATCCATTATCCGATCCGATCCGATAATTATGTGTAATTACAGTATGAAAAAACTCTACCTCCTCTGTGACACAGCAGTGTAGTATTGACAGTATAACATGTGGAATGCAGCCAGGCTAGCCTGCTCACACATTAACCTGGTCTAATTGTTGCACAGTTATTTAATAAATAATTCAGTGCATTTATATCTGTGTTTGTTACATTTTGTTTTACAAAGTTGGGAAAGTAATGTTTAAGTCAAGTCTTGATGTTGCCTTACACAAAATAATGATTCCAGACTCCACACAGTGAGGCATACAGCTTAATAGGTTATTACGTTTCTTTGTGGGGGGTATCGGATCGGTACTCTGTATCGGCAGATACTGGACCCCCATGTATCGAAATCGGTATCGAATGCCAAAAAGCCGGATCGGTGCATCCCTATTTACAACGCACTAGACCCCTGGGAGATGGAGTCTATCCCTGTTACAATGCACTAGACCCCTGGGAGATGGAGTCCATCCCTGTTACAACGCACTAGACCGCTGGGAGATGGAGTCTATCCCTGTTACAATGCGCTAGACCCCTGGGAGATGGAGTCTATCCCTGTTACAATGCACTAGACCCCTGGGAGATGGAGTCCATCCATGTTACAACGCACTAGACACCTGGTGTTCTTTTTTTCTTTTTAGGGGGGCTAGTGTGTGATATGAAATGTGAGCTGTAATCATATTCCATCATATTCACGTGCTTTTGGAGAGAAATGAGACAGACTCCATGCAGTCATTAGTAGAGGCCTGCAGAGGGGAGCTGTATGTGTCTGTGACACAGGTGATGGTCGTTATTGATGCTCATTAATACATCAAGGAAGGCAATTATGTTTCTGCACTGTCAAATAGGTCTACATCTATCCTAAGATGCCATCAAAGTGAAATGTTAACTTGAGCTAGGTTTAAACATGAAAGCATGTTTACAGTTGTTGCACAGAAATTAAATAATTTTACATGAAAAGTAATGCTACTTTTGCAATGTAGTTAAATAAAAATTGTGAAAAAAGCTTGGGGCGGGGGAAGATAAATCATTAAAAAAAATAGTTTTCGGTCAATTGCCTGGAAAATAATTGTGTTGAAAATATCGTGAAAAATCGTATCGTGAACCTCATTGCGAACGCAATGAGCACTAACTATGAGACCCTGCAGATCATGTCTGTCTGTGTGTGTCTGTCCCGCTGTTACACCACCCGCCCGCCACCAGAGGGCGCAGCTGTATCACACAAAACACACGCACGCACTCACACACACACACACACACACACACACACACACACAATTTAACTTAAAAAAAACTTTAAAAACACTTAACTTCAAAAAACTTAACTTAAAAATAAAAGTGTGTGTGTGTGTGTGTGTGTGTGTGTGTGTGTTCGTTCGTTCGTTCTCTCTCTCCAGGCGGTGCGCTCCCTGAAGGAGACCATGGAGGACTGCTGGGACCAGGACGCCGAGGCCCGCCTCACGGCCCAGTGCGCCGAGGAGAGGCTGGCGGAGCTGCTGCTCATCTGGGACCGCTCCAAGTCGGTCAGCCCCACGCTGAACCCCATGACCACCACGCTGCACAACGAGAGGTACGGTAACACTGACCACCACGCTGCACAACCAGAGGTACGGTAACACTGACCACAACGCTGCACAACCAGAGGTACGGTAGTGGATACACTAGTCCCTCCCTAACATATAGAGCGCCAATTCCGCCAAAGTCCTGAAGTCACTCGCTCATCCCCTCGATTCCCCTCTTGGTTCATAGAAGTCATTTCTCTATGGAGAATAACACGGGGTCATCTTTATATCGTCTACTATAAGCGTTGTGGTCCAAAAAATAAACAAGCTGTCTCTGCGTTATTGTCAGGGAGGTGTCTCTGTGTCGTTTACGACCGTCAGTCACTCATATATGATACAGTCTGTTTCTAGTGAAAATGTAACTAATTCAGCAGTATTTCTTTCTTCATATCCATATGAGTGAAACGGCCGGGGATGACATGTTTATTTTTCAAACACAGTTCTTATATGAGGCGATCTAAAATCCTCCCTATGGGGATTACGATGCATATTCGTCTAGTCTCGTCGAGACCGTCGAGTGTCGTTTCCACCTCTCGTTCTTCTTCTATCCTCTCACACAGGAACCGCATGACCCCGAAGCCCGGCCCGTACACCGACCACCCCTCCTCCTACATCGAGGAGCAGGAAGGGGGTGTGGCCAAAAACGCCCAGGCGGCGGACCCCGCCTCCTCCGCGGGGGGCGGCGGTGGCGGGCGCACCGTGGGCGGCGGAGGCAGCGAGCGCAACCGTAACTCCATCAACCAGGAGCGCCAGCAGCAGCAGCAGCAGCACCATGCCAACGCCGGGCGCCTGCCCAGCCCAGAGGGCAGCAGTGGGACCAGCCTGGGGGGCCTGAGGGCGGGCAGCCCCTCCGCCTCCTCCTCCGCCACCACCACCACCCTGGTGTCCGAGTCGGAGGGGCCCACGCCGGTGCCTGTGTGTCTCCACCTGACCCAGGTCAGGACTCCATTATTTAACCCATTCTGACCCGAGATCAGATTCTAAAAATGTCTTCTACATCCTGACAGTTTTCCTGAAAAAGCTATGTTTCTAAACTTTCTATGTGAGTCGTTCTTCGATTTTTCAAAAATAGCAGACCTACAAGCTCGTAGCGTGCCACTCGGTGGCACGCTATGAGCTTGTTCATGTCATGTGAAAGTAGGGAATCATAGCTTCAAATTGACATATTGGTTGTTCAGTTTGACCCACCAGTTTTGGAGATATGGCTTATAGAGTAATGTCTTGCAGAGAAACAGCGAGTTGAGAAAAGGTTCACTTCTGTGGTCTCTAACATTACACCATAGCTACATGTTTAAGCATTTAGTTCATATTTGCATGTCGATTTCAGCTCTGACACTTTTTTTTGGCTTATAGAGTAATGTCTTGTAGAGAAACAGGCTTGAAAGGTTCACTTATGTGGACTCTAGGGCTTTCACTTCTAGTGATTTTTAATTTTTTTTAATAATAGTTGTACATTTGGTCACTATGACTATAATCTAGCTGATCTTGAGGCCTACAAAAACAGGGGAAAACAATATGTATGTTTTTGTTGAGAGCCAGGGCGGCACTCATCAGTTTTTCTTCTTATCAACTAGTCTGTTATTATAGAAAGTAAAAGATGAGTGTTATTATTATTTTTTCATTTGCTGCTTTCTTTTGTTTTAGGGATTTTAGCTGTTTTTGACAGGGGGGCGGGGCATTCGAGCATGGGGCTAAATATGTATTTCTTTACAAAATGTTATAGCGATTTATTTTTGTATTATTTACTATAGTCCTACTAGACCCCAATAAATTACATCTGGTCACAAAAGATCACAGGATCTACTGAATGTGTCAAACTGACATGCCTATTACAGTGTGGCTTCCCCCCAGTAGATCCTGTGAACTTTTGTGGCCAGATGTAATTTATTGGGGTCTAGTAGGACTATAGTAAATGATAAATAAATAAAAATCACTATAAAATTATGTAAAATAATACATATTTAGCCCCATGCTCGAATGCCCCCACCCTAAAATGAAAGAAAGCAGCAAATGAAAAAAAAAAAAACATTCATCTTTTACTTTTTCTAATAACAACCTAAAACATGAACCAAACTAAAGTTGTCCATTAACATGTCGATTTCAGCTCTGACATTTATTTCAGACATGCTCTAGTGTGTGAAGAGTCTGCCTGTGTCTTATTAACTCATTTTGAGTGGTGCAACCACTCCTACAACCAGCAATGTCCGTGTTGGTCATGCACCAGTATGTACCAGTAGGGGCCAGTAGAGGGCGCCAGAAACAGAGAGACAGTGGACTGTTGCCTGTTAATGAGAGAGAGAGAGAGAGAGAGAGGAGTTTTTTTTTAAAGGCAGTTTTTCTCCTCTGGTGAAAAGGTGCAGGCTGCGCCATGACAGGCTCTCAGTCAAATCTGGTCGCATATAAAAGTAGATAACCTAGAAATTGGGAGATAATAATACATCAACGATAACCTAATATATCTAATATATATTAGATATATATTTCAGAGCGAACATTTTTAACTAAAATATTGGCTTCTGGGGGGTCCCTGGAACTACATATTTTGAGATGGGGGTCCGTGGCCCAATAGAGATAATTCTGGGGGTCCTTGACATGAAAAAGGTTGAGGACCACTGACACAGAAACATGGGGTTTTCAGAAGAAAATTAGGGAAATCGCTCAACAACTGTTTAGCTTTTTATTTATTTATAATGACCTGAAATCAACCTGAACTCCCCAACAGGAGGACCTGGAGACCACCAAGCTTGACCCCAAAGAGGTGGACAAGAACCTGAAGGAGAGCTCCGACGAGAACCTGATGGAACACTCTCAGAAGCAGTTCTGCTCTCCGGACCCGCTGAGCCCCGGCGGCTCCAGCCTGCTGTACCCGCTCATCAAGATGGCCAGCGAGGCCTCGGGCGCCGCCTCCTCGGATCACAACGCCGCCTCCGCGGCCGGCGCCGCCGCCGCTCCCCCCATGCCCAGCGCCGTCTTCCCGCTGCCCAAGCAGCAGAACCTGCCCAAGCGGCCGTCCAGCTTGCCCCTCCGCACCAAGCCTGCCAAGAAGGAGTCCTCGTCCTCCTCCTCGCTCAGGTTCAAGTTCGGACGGTCGGGGAAGTCCAACCTGCGGCAGGTGGAGGGGTCCAAGAGCAACGTGGGGGGGGCGACCAACGTGGCCAACGGGTCAGAAGCCCACCACCGGGGGGGCGGGGGGGGCTCCTCCTCCTCCGGCACCAACAACCTGCCGCTGCTGCGAGAGACCGCGCTGCAGGCCAACGGCGCCGCTAACGGCCAAGCTAACGGCGGCCTGTCCTCCGCGGCTGGCACGGTGGCGGGAGGATTCGGAGGAGGAGGGCCCGCGATGATGGCCGTCCAGAACGGCTCAGCGTTGCCCCCGAGGGGGGGAGGAGGAGGAGGAGGAGGGGCGGGCGACGGCGGCCGGCTGAGCCTGGGCGTCATCACGGCCAGCCCCGACGAACACGAGCCCCTGCTGAGCCGAGACCGGGAGCAGGCCGAGGGCGCCCCCGCCGGCGCCCTGCTCCACTCGGCGCGGCCCAACTCCAACAACAACAACAGCAACACGGGCCACGGCCAGGGCGACGGGGAGAGCGAGGGGGAGAGCGACGGCGGAGAGGACGAGGGCCGCGGCGTGGGCGTGGGCGAGGCGGGGGGCTGCAGGGGGGACGCCAGCGGAGCCCCCGGAGAGAGCACCAGCTCCGGGCTGGGCTCGGGCCGCGGCGGCCCGGGGACGCTCAACCCCCAGGTGGCCAGCGGCGGCGGCACCGGGGGCGTCACCATGAGAGGGGAGGCCCTGCTCAGGCAACCCAAAGCCCGCCGGCCAGAGAGACCCAACTCCCTGGACCTGTCCTTCACCACCAGAGACCTGACATCTCTGGGTGAGCTGCCTCACACATCCTCAACACAAAGAAAGGCTGCATGTGGTGCATTAGTGGATGTGAACCATTTTGTGGGTGCAGCATTTAGTTTAGACAGTTTTTGGTTTAGACTAGTCATTGGTTAGACCAGTCATTAGTCCTACAACTACAACCTATCTCAAACCCTCACCCTCACCTCCCACGGGGCAGCACACCTAAACCTAACCTTAACCCATCTCAAACCCTCACCCTAAACCTAACCTCCCACGGGGCAGTACACCTAAACCTAACCTTAACCCATCTCAAACCCTCACCCTAACCTCCCACGGGGCAGCACACCTAAACCTAACCTTAACCCATCTCAAACCCTCACCCTAAACCTAACCTCCCACGGGGCAGTACACCTAAACCTAACCTTAACCCATCTCAAACCCTCACCCTAACCTTCCACGGGGCAGCACACCTAAACCTAACCTTAACCCATGTCTAAACTAAGCATGCACCCCTGTCAGATGCACAATAATATGGCAGCATTGACCCATTTAGACCTCAACTTATGTAACTTAGATAGCATTTTTGTATACATACATGGCACTATAGTGCAGGGGTTCTCAACCTGTGGGTCGCGACCCCTCGGAGGGTCGCCAAATTATTTTGGGGGGTCCCTAAATATTGTGTGTGTGTGTGTGTGTGTGTGTGTGTGGTCCAGGGGAGGATTTGGCGCGGGACGACGGGACGCAGCCGGGAACGGGCGAGAAGATCAAGAAGCGAGTGAAGACGCCGTATTCGCTGAAGAGATGGCGTCCGACCACCTGGGTCATCTCCTCGGACGCCGTGCGGGGCGGCGGCGGCGGCCCCGAGGTCAACAACAACGGCGGCGGGGCCAACCAGGGGCCCAACCAGGGCCGGCCCAAGTCCGCCTCGGCCATCTACCTCCGCGGAGGGAATGACCCAGACGACACCCGCGTGTGAACGTCAGGCAAAACGTTCGAGGACTTATAAAGCCCCCCAACCACCTCCCCAAACCCCCCCCCCCCACTAAACCACACCGATGGGGTCGCCATGCTACTCGTAGTAACATGGCGACCCCCGTTGGTGTGGTTTGAGGCCGTTGAATTGAATCACTTGGGTGGAGGTGAGTGGACGTGCAACAGGACATCAATCACACCGTCGGGACTAAAAAAAAAAAAACGTCTTGTCCCGTCTCGACCCTTTGGTGTGGTTTGGGGCTTTACCCACAAAAACAGAGCTTTTTGTTTTTAAGCTCTGTTCTTTTTCTGGGTTTTCAAGTCTCTTTCGGCAAGAGAGAGCTTATGGAGAGTCTCGTAATGCAAGCGGCCCCGATCATGTACAGGAAAAAACTGGTCTGTCTTCACTGTATCGCCCCCTGCGCCTCTCTCTCTCTCTCTCTCTCTCTCTCTCTCTCTCTCTCTCTCTCTCTCCCTCTAGCAAAACGGCATTGCTTTAAATGGAATCCAGCTATGCAGCATTTCTTGTTCCTTCCCGTTTTAGCGTTCGTCTCGTCGACTTTTATTTCACGTCGTGACATCATTATTCCCTTTGGGGGGGGGGGGGGGGGGGGGGGGGGGGGGTTGCGTGCGTACCGACCCCCCCGCCCGGAAATTTTTTGTTCTTATTTTTAATTTCCTAGCTGCACTTTTCTGTAACCCGTTGGGATCAGTGTAGACGAGTCCTGTGTGTTGCGACCGCGACAAGAAGCAGTCTCTAAACTCAACGTGGCGACGAAAAACAATCAACATTGTAAGGCTTTTTTTTTTGTTTTCAAAAGATACAATTTAAAAAAAGAATCCCTGCATTTTTGCTACACCGTGTAAATGGCCCAAAACGAATTGACGGTCTTAAAAGACAGAACAAAATGACTTTTCACTTTTTTTAATTTCATTGATTTGTATGCAATATCAGATTCATGTCTTTGCCTACATATCCATTATTTTTTTTATTTTTTTTTGTATCATATTTCTTAATCGTGCAATAGGATATAGCTTTTAGGTGCTTTTGATGTAATTTTTGTTTCGTATCCGTCGTTTTATTCCTTGATTATATATTTTTTGTATGCGTTTTAATCTCTGTTGCACTTATACAAGTAGTCACAATCGTTTGTAAAGCAAGCCACGATGCCCGACCGATCGCCCGCTCCGTCTCACGAGGGGAAGATGACCGATCGCCCGCTCCGTCTCACGAGGGGAAGATGACCGATCGCCCGCTCCGTCTCACGAGGGGAAGATGACCGATCGCCCGCTCCGTCTCACGAGGGGAAGATGACCGATCGCCCGCTCCTTCTCGCGAGGGGAAGATGACGGACGACAATCTCCATATCAATCTATTTGCCTGGACTGGATATTGTCCGTTGGTGTGTGTGTGAACTGTGGAGGGGAAAGAGACTGATTTTAACAATCAATCCCGACACTATAAATGACGATGGCTTTTTTTTCTTCTGTGGACGTTCTTGGTATTTCCCTGCTTGCACAATGACACGGGGAGTCTGTTCAACACTATCAATCAATCACCACATGGTCGGAGACATCTGTTACAAAATGGCCGACTCAATCAACCGTACCACTATCCGCTATCTAATGACCTCACTGTGAACTGTTGGATTGTCGGTCGTACACTACAAACTTAAAAACCAAGCCCAGGTTTTTGTTTTTTATTTTTATTTTCTCTCAGAACCCCGCTATGAAATCAGACTTGTCTCATAAAAAGTAAAAAAAATATTAACCAATCTTATCTAAAAGCACGCTGGATATTATTTCTGCCTCTTCTCTTCTCTCATCTATTGATGTTTGGTTGAGTGTGCGCACAAGAGAGTGAATGCGCGAGTGACCGTGTGTGTGTGAAGGAGAGAACGCGTGTGTGCGCGCAACGCCGCGCATGAGTGAGTTGTGTGCACGTGCTGTGTCATTTTCTGTCTGCAAGGATTTAAAGTGTGCAGATCCGGTGCTGTACATGCATACCGAAAAATTACGTTGTTAGGTATTTCTCAGCGCTGCTTCAGGGCATAATATGGAAAAACAAATCTCATTTATGTTTTTGTAATCTGTAATTTGTATGAAAAAAAATATATGTACGTATGTGTATTGCATTGATATTTGCATCATTTTTATGACATCTTTTGCAGCATTCAATGGACATGGCTTTGATTCCATTGCTATGCCTTATCCGCTCTGTACAATTTCTGTAAACATTTTCAAGTCAATATGGAAGAAAAAACAATCTCAATAAATGTATGAAAGAATTGTCGGTTCAGTCTTGTACTCTCTAAGTCGTCCTCAGACGAGCCCTCCATCGTCGCTTCCCTGAAGGGGTGTGTGTGTGTGTGTGTGTGTGTGTGTGTGTGTGCATGCATGCGTGAACAGAACACGCATTCAGTTGATTCAGTTAGGTTGCACTCTTTACCACCGTATGGATAGTTCTTGGTTGCTAGGCGATCAATAAAACCGGCAATAAATTGGAAATGAAAATCCGCAGCAATGTAAACGGAATGTTAAGAATGCATTCATCTCTGTTTCTTTTCCCAACAAGCTTTATTCCCGTAATTAAAGTGCTGAAGATCGTGCGGTTACAAAAGTTATATTCCAGGACCAGGTTAATTAAATAACGATCGTGTGAAACGTTACACAGCCGTGGTTTACTTCTGGTTCACGGCCCGGGATTTTTCTACTGAAAAGACTGTGGCAGAAGTGGAAGAATGAATCCATTTTGACCTGAGATCAGATAAAATGTCTTCTAAGTCATCATGTTTCTATATCAGTGGTTCTCAAACAGAATTATCTGTATAGGGCCGCGGAACCCCATCAGAAAGTAACATACCAGGCCTCAGGCCTCCATTGTGTGGCACATATGTTCACAGTGCTTCTGCTGGGGCCCGATGCGCCGCCATGCACGCAGCCACGTCCGTCCTGATGTGTAGATGGACAGCCAGCCCAGTGGCTGCATGCATGTATGCAAGCTCATGCTTGTGAGCTTGTAGATCGGCTATTTGCAGTGTGTTGCAATTACTATTTAAACTTCTCATGGGATGCCAGCTAAACAGTGGACCGTGGATCTGTCTGACTATAAATCATTAAATCACTCTGACCCTGATTCTACAAATGCCTTCTCAAAACTTTTTGTGCCCCCGAAATTATTGTATTTGGCCGTGGATCCCTCCTCCCATCAGCTTATTATTTTTTGCCAGGGACCCCCAGAATAAAAGATTTGTGTAAAAAAAAAGTACGAACTTGCAGTGCGGCATGAAGTGACAGGATGTGAACTTTTAGATTTGCTATTTCAAGATTTTTCCAAAATAGCAAAAGCAGATGAGCTTGTAGATGTGCTATTCTTGAATAGTACCAAAAGTACTCAATATGCATATGTTTTCAAATGTATGCAAATCATTTGAAAATAGCAGCGTCGCAACGCATTGTGAACTTGTTAGTCTCGCATTGCCAGACTGTTGCCTCTCGCCGCAGTTTCCAAATCATACAGTCTGGAGCAACAGATGTTCATGAGTAAAATATAAAGTTTAGCCTCCTCCCCACTTCCGTTCTGAAATCACCTAAGCATATTTAGCTTGTTACTAATACTTAGCAGAAAAGGAAATAAAAAATAAGCTCTAAAGATATTTTTAAATATATTTTTATGAATGGAAATGGCAGCTTCCTTACTCTGAGGTTCCAGACTATCTCCGAATGCTATAGCATTCGGAGATTGTGGAAGAGTTGTCTGGATACGCGAGACTATGAGCTTGTAGATCAGCTATTTTCAAATTGCCAAAATGTGTATAGGACTGAAGTGGTTAATGTATGTTTTGTAATAATAATCAGAATCTACAAGTGTTCAAATAAATGTAGTGGAGTAAAAGTAGTGTACCATATTTAGACCTGAATTGTAGTGGAGTAGAAGTAAAAGTATTGGAAATGGGAACTACTCAAGTAAAGTACAATTTACAAATACCTCAACATTGTACTTAAGTACAGCACTTGAGTAAATGTACTTTCCAGCAGTGGTTATAAATTACTTGCTCAAGGGAACGTTCACATCTCTCAAGTCATCAGATGTGAACTGTAAGCCTTATTTAATAACAATACATGAAATTCATATACTAGCGCGTTTCTAAAATACTAATAAAAACTACTTTTATTAGGACAAAACAACTGTAAAAGGTTAAACGAAGCATCATAAAAATGATCAAATTGAAAGGCTTTGAATTAGGTAGGGGATGCAAAGTGGGTTTTGAATAAGTGATTGATTGAAACATTAATTTCACAGTAGCCTATGTAGAAAGGGTACATTTAAAAAAAAAAACACTAAGCACAAGTCAATACAAACTGTTACTTTGTGGACGAACCATGATTATGCACCAAGATTTGTTTACATCAGGGTCCTCCATTTTCAATTCATCATTTAAAGATGTACAAAATATAACACAGAAAAATACTCCCACCACTCACAGTACTTTTGTGTTTAAATGGGAAACAAGGTTTTGGTCTGTAGACCTTCATCAGATTATCTTAGAGAAGCTACAGTACATTGTAGTGGTTAACCTGCAGTGATGTTGATGAATTCCAAATATCAAAGTATTCTGTGGCACCCGGACTGGCCCTGTGTGAACCCACTTTGAGAAACCCTGCCCTAGAAGGTAATTCATTAATCAGTTAATTAAACACACCTTAGGAAACGGGGCGAGCTATATAGAGTCACACGGTTTTGTGTTTACATTAAGCTCTGCTTAGTAAAATGAGTGTAAAACAACCTGGAGCAGAGCTGACCAAAGTTCACAAACACAACACAACGCAACACTGACACCTGTTGGACACAACGGAAAACAACATGTATTACGCATAGTGCAGATGGTTCCCAAACAAAGCAATGTCATTGGGCAATGGCCACACAGGACAGCTGTCAATCAACTCTAGTCAACATTTTGCAGGTTTGACAGGGGGTGGGACTAAAAAAAGATAACAGGAAGGAAAACAGTCAGAGAGTGAGAGATCTGTGGAACTGGAAACAGCTCTGCTTATAATTAAATTATCTGGTAAATGTTGTCACCAAATGAAGAGCCAGCGATTAATAGCAGTGCGTTTGAAGCTGGGTTTTCACTCAGTGTTTCTACCAAAACCAGCTGACATTAATAACAACAAGATGGACTGTGGCTGGTGAACTTGTGAGAGACATTTCAACAAGTTTCTGAGTGAGTATGGATGCTTTCTGAGAAGTGTAATAGGACATTTAGTTAATGTACTGTCTGTCTAGGACCTTTATAGCCCTAGAATGCTGTCATATTGCATACACTTCACCAACACAGGATCGAGGGCATGTGTTAGTATGTAATATCTGAGCCATTCTAGGGCTAGAACCTTTAATAGTGTTCCATGTGCAGGATAGGATCCAGGTGCACACTAGCCCCTTTCGGGACCCTCAGTTACTGTATCTTTGTGTCCAAAACTCAGAAAAGGTAACCGAGGGTGCCGAAAGGGGCTATGTGCACACAGACAATGATTTAGAAACGAAAGCAGAGGGATTCACTGTTTTCTTCTCTTTTTCATCTGTGACGCTGCTTTAATCTTAAATTAATCTTAAAATTAGACCACTCTTTCATGCTGTGACCACACACTCTGACAAGCAAATGGCCTGCCGCCTACAGTAGGCTACGCCTATTACATTTTGTTTGACTCAGTTCCATAGATAAGTAGGCTATTGTGAAAATAGCTGCTGATCTACAAGATCACAACGCCTCGTGTTGCGAGCTTTTGGGAGCTTGTAGGTCAGCTATTTTCTACATGTTTTACCTCTTTCTTCTATTTAATTATTTGACAATTTACAAATAATTAAGCAGTTTTTTTTAATATTACCGGTATATTGTTTGTTGATTACTTCTGATGCAATAATAAGTTATTAAAAGTCCTTAAATTGTCACTTTACTGTCACTGGGGACCCCCCTAAAAGCATGTGGGGACCCCTCTGGGGGTCCCGAACCACATGTTGAGAACCTCTGAGTTAGATGTTAGTTTTGTTACTATTGATTGATTGACATGTCACTGATAGGCCTGTCTGTCACAATTATGACATACTGTAATCGCCATCATAATCGTTTCAATGTCGCAAAAATGTTTCCAAAAATAGTGGAAATGGTTGATCTCCAGCAGAGCCTAGGTGACCAGACTTTTTTGACTTGAGAGCTACTTTCAAAATGACCAAAAAAACATGATCTCATTGCTGAAAATAGTTAGAGGGGCTTTGGAATAGCGGCTCTGGCGTTACACAACATGAGAAACACACTTGGAATGGGAAATAAAAGGGGGAAAATGGAAATAGTTTGTGTAACGTTGTAATGCTACTGATGTTTGTGCAAAACAATCTTTTAAACAAAGTATTCCATTGTGGCTTAACAGGCCATTTTTTATGTCAATCAATCAAGTCACCTTAATTCAAGTGTCAGATGCCAAATGAATAAATGATATATATTTTTTATTTAAATTATATATGTTTTAGAGAAATCATATGTCATGCGATCCACCTGCACAGGCTTTGTGATCTACTGTACTGGTAGATCGCAATCTACCTTTTGGGCACCCCTGATACAGGCTCACAATTCAACGCAATGTGACACATTGTAAGCTTGTTGATCAGCTATTTCCTCTACTTTGTTATATATTTTTTATTTTAGATATATTTCTCCATGATTTTTTAATAAAAGCTAGACAGATATTCAATTTATGTATTCCAATGTTCAAAGGAAAAATGCAATTAAATTGTTAATCGCAATAATTGTTAATCACTATGAATTGACAATTAATTGTCAAGTGAAATGTCATGATGGTGTCGTATAATTTCGATAAATGAACTAACTAAGGTACTATTTTCACTAAGTCAAGTAAAATGTTTTAAAGTGATCTCATGCACCAAGAGGCTCTCTCTCTCTCTCAAATGACAGAGACGGGGAGCATTTACGATTCACACCTGAACACAAAGGTCATTGTTCTTTGAAGCTTTTACCAGGTAACTATTCCACAGTTTTAAACTTAATGATTTTTAACAATCTGTCACTATAGAAAGATGAGACTCTAACTATTAATAGTGAGTTCAACTCGTCTCCTTTAAAAATGTGCGATAAGAACATAGGGTTTCGCTCCACCGTGTTAGTTTACCTCTTAAGAGAGAGTGTTCAGTTTTATTTTATAGTTCCGTTAAACATTTCCTAACTACAAGCGTTTCCGTTTCATATACTTTTAAGTTATGATTAACCATGTTCATAAGTCTGTTCACAGTTTACATTTAAGTTTTGTTAAGTTTTTAAAACGGTTTGTCGTCTAAAAATTAGCGCCCCAGTTAAAACGGTCACGAGGAACGATCAGGTTCCTTTGTCCTAGGTCCCGCCTCTCTCCAACCGGAAAGAGCACTGTATGTCCTGGATCCGGTCTCTCATTTCGGCTATCGAGTTACTGTGTGTTTGTTTAATCCGGAGAACCACAAAGGGCTACTAATTTGTGTTTGTCTTTGACGCTGGACTGTTTTTCACTGCAAATAAAGCTGCCTGCTTTGTAACCTCACTACATCGATATCCTGGCCTGGTTTATTTTTCCTGCACTGCTGCACGCTGAAAGATACGACAATGGTGACACTGATCTAGGATCTGATCCTTATATACTCCTTCCTATTGGTTGATTGTAACAATTAAACATTCAACTGTTTTTCTTTTCTCTCTCCACTCCTCTGCCAACTCCTCTGAACAGTGCATCGACATATTCTAGCTGTTGCCAGACTTGAGCGTGTAGGTGTGGCCGTTTTCCTCTCAGAGTCTCTTCCGGGTTTTTAGACAGCTGGTGGATGGAAATTAAGCTCCACCAGAACCACAACCCGTGTTGGATTTAGTATGTCGCAGCAGACCAAGAGGTCTTCTCTTCTTCCCATGTAAGTCCTGCCTCCACGCAGGATCTCACTGTTGGCAAACAATGTACGTCATAACTCATAAGTGCTCTAAACAAGCATTACAAAGTCCATAGACTTGACTGACACATGACGTAATCTCCAAAAGCCATGCATTGGGGGGCTAGCCAAATAATTAATGGATTACCGGTATGTTAAAAATGTAATTTAGATATCATGCTACTTGGAAAGAATCATTGGTTACCTGGTATTTCAATGTACAGATAATACTTCGACATGATCATTGGTGTTTAGTTTAACTGGTATTTCAATGTACAATTGTGTCGCACTCGCAGATCAAACTTCTGCATAGATTTCATAGATGCTCCACAGACATTTTTTACAGTTGTGTTGGATTCATGTTAATGTGTATTTTCTAAATGTTACCACGGACAAATGTCCTTGAAACCTTGATTCAAACGTGCCAATGAGGTGACTTTATTAGACCCCTTGGTGTGGTTATGTGCAATGATGTCTTCCCTTTGTATTTAGGGTTTCTTCCTGGAGGCTGAAACCTTGATTCAAACGTGCCAATGAAAAAAAAACAGTGATATAGTGATATTACAATATCATCCCTTCCCCTAACCCCTCCCCCTTTATCATACAACAACGGCTGTGGGTGCAGCTTCATTTCTGGTGGATCATCACCATTCACCACCCACCAGGCAAACCAGGCATACGTAATGAACTGGTGGGAGTGTCCACATAAAAACGACATTTTAACAAATACTGTACACTCTTCTTTTTTTTAAATGTTGTTCCTTATATAACCATAATACCTGATGAACATGTTTTCGAGTGGAAAAAAATGTCAACAGTTAAAGTATCAAATAATGGTTAAAAGTGGTTAAAAACTAAGGCGACACAGATGCGTTCCTGTGTGTGTGTGCTTTATAAATACAGTAGGGAACCTGAGAGAGAGATAGTGTAGGCCGGTGGAACACAGGATCAAGTCTTCAGACGGGATAAAAAACATGCCACCAAGGAGCTTTAATCTACCGTACTTATCAGGGTGTTTTGTGACCTGATGGCAGAACAAGAGGGCTTAGAACAGGACGATGTGAGTCGTCGGAGGCCTCCAGCAACAGGTGGTCTTTGTCACAGAACAAATTAACCAGGCAATGTTGTCGTTTCAGGCCTTTTCCAGCTGATGAAACGCCACCGTCCCTCAGCCTCCAGGCCCTTCCAGAGACTCCAGCTGGATGAGGAAGATGATGACCCCCTGCTGGAGTAGAACCCACGCCTGCGCACACGTCTTCCAAGCTTCCCTATGCTGTAAATGTCCTGCACTTTTTATGGTTACTGAATAGACTTTCAGCACAGCTTGTGTCAAGGAGTTTCTCCTGTGTGTGTGTGTGTGTGTGTGTGTGTGTGTGTGTGTGTGTGTGTGTGCGCATGTGTGTGCGTGCGTGCGCACGTCTATTGTGTCTGTATTCACAAGCATGTTTAAAGACCAGTTGCTTTAAAAGCTGTAAGGCCCATTTATACTCCCTTTTATATAAATGAACGAGACATATTCAAATGATCGCGGCTCACATACTTGTATCCGTCCTTTACATTAGCATCGATGTCACATTTTGTACTATTTTAAAATGTTTTAATAATGGTGTTTAAGGCCCTTTAAATGTTTTAAAAGTCGTCCACTGACAACACTCGGGTGAAGTATTCTCGCATCCCTCTATAGCCTGTTTTAGGCTCTTTGAGTGAAATTCAAGACCAATAAGCATTGGTGAAGATTATAAAAATTAGCTCCTATGTAATTTATGACAAGGATGCCAATTAGAATGCCTAGTTTCTTAATGAGTAAAAGCACTGATCATAATAAATTATCATGTTGTGACCTCCATGCAATATATCCACTTGAGGGCAGGTCAGAGTCAAAAGTTTTGACGAGGTCGAGGAGGTCGCAATAATATACTTGTTAAAAGAAAGCTGTTCTGTAATAACTGTTTGTCCCTGTGCTCATTTTAAGCGAAATTCCGATATATCATACCGTAGATGTTCGAAAACTAACTTTTAAAAACTCTTCGCCCAGCCTTCTCTACAATCACGATTTCTGGAGGCCCTTCAGCGTTTCGTCCATCCATATCCGTAAGCTTTCAGAATATGCACAGAAAGACAGACGAAATGAGCATGTTAAACAGACAAAAGTCATGCCCATACCCGGAAAGGCGAAAGGACCTTTCGTGTATAAAGCGAACAGACAAAAGTCTCTGTCCATATCTGTACATGGACTTAATGTTGAGTATAAATGGGCCTTCTTCCTGCTAGGTCAGATTCCCCCTTCAGTCATGGACTTAATATTATCTGGTGCAACAGAACTGGCAATGCACTTCCTCAAGTCAAAAGGATTATAATACCAATAATAATACCAAATAATAATGTATTATTATTCTGCTGTATGTTAATATACATACAGTATCCCCCTTACTAGGGACTACTTGAATGTAAGTGAATATTCTAGCCAGAAAATTCACTTGTGTCATGGGAATTTTTTTGTTACTGGGTTTAGGGAACCATTCTTATTGAATTGAACTGGCACGAATGTTGTATTTTATCAATGTGATACCGTCCCCTTGAAGTTACTGTCGTAACTACTGTTATTTATTTTATTTCGGGTTAATAGCTTGATCTTCTGATGTGTAAACATTTTAATGTATCTTTGGGTATTGGATTTTAAAATTGTATAGCATGTTACTTTTGTTTATTTATGGAGTTTCTGTTTTTCATCAGCAGGGGGAGAGCCATAACTCACTGACATTCTACTGTATGGGTTTTAGAAGGCACATTTAGCAGTATGCACAATCTGTACATATTGTATGAGTATTCTGTAATAGTTTCCTGGGGCACTGTACATATGGGAGTAACTTTGTGAACGTGGTCTTTCACTTTGGGAATCTCATTTCATCGTTCCATTCATTGTACCACTTAAATGGGTTTGACCATGTCAAATTGTAAATGGGTTCGAACCATCTGTAATATAATATCGTGTACTTTAATCTGATATTGCACAAGATGTTTTATCTGTTATAAAACTACCGCAGGCAGACTTTGAACCAAATCGAGCATCGTCTTTTGATGCCACTATTTTATGGTGGTGGCTTGCTGTATTGTGGTTTATTACCAGTGCTTTACAGTCCTAGCAATGTGGTCTGGGAGAAAGTGATTGTCTTCAGATTAATTAATTTACATGAGATTACAGGGACATCGGATGTTGGCAATTTAATTGATCACTGTACTGAAATCAAAAAATTGAGACCCTGCACAGGCACACAGTTGGCTGTGGGCATTGAATTACAGGACCGTGTATTCACTCTTTAACCCTCTACTAAAAGCCACCTATAGCTGCTCCGAGCTCAACCTCTAGTCTCTACAGCTTGCGTCAAAGAGCAGTGAACAGCAGAGAAGCTTTTTTATGCTTTGATTTAGGAGAATTGACACACTTGGAGCATTCTATATAAATAAAGATGATTGTTCTGGTACATGTACACTCAACGCACTCCATGTTAACCACTTGAATTGTAGCGTCCCAATACCGGAGCAAACATTTGCCGAAAATATCAGCTCTGCACTTCATAACATGGCATGTTGTCACTTGATGTGTGCTTGTAGATTCAGAGACGAGATTTGGAGTAGAGTGGAAAAAGGAGGGTACCTATTATAGAGCCCTGGGGAACTCCGGTCAATGAAGTAGGGTTTAAGTGGTTAAAGCACATCTCTTTGTTCTACATACGTGTAACCTGTTCAGTTTCACAAATCATGATGTTGCCACGTTTTGAAATCACCTCATAAAAGTAATGTTTTACAGAGGGGGAAAACCAGCCTGCTTGTATTTTTAGACGTACAATCCTACAGCATGTCATGTCCGATAGGGAGAGGTCCTGAACCTCTAGCACTTTAAGGGCCACAAGAGCTCTGAAGTGAAGTTGATGTAGCCTAATATTTAGACTCTCGTAGATGTATTTATCGATTACATCTACGAGTCTAAATTTTAGGCTAAATGTGTGTGTGTGTGGCCTCACGTCTCTGCTCTGCCTCTAGCTGCTGTGTGGCCACTTACTTTACATACTATGCAAATCTACTATAGGTTACTGAAGGAGTTTCTGTTCTGATATGATTTTTTTTTCCTGTCATGACTGTGAATCTGATTGGCTTGATTTGCAAGTCTTCCGTTCGTTTTTTCTTAATGATTAAAGTTATGAAGAAATAACATGTCAATGATTGATTTTTGCGTTGTGTGTGCAGTGTGGTTGTGAAAGAGAGGATGGCAAGGACAGCATGTTTGACAACAGTACAATGTAATACATTTCTGTATTGTGTTTGAAACCCATTGAGCTGTACATGTAGTACTATTCATTTATTTTTGCCAGGTATAACCTGGGGCCTGTTTCACGAAACGTGGAATATATATATCCTGGATCAGCGATAAACCGGTTTCATGAAAACTGGTTAATCTTGCCAGATTAATTTAGCCAGTTAACCTGGATATGTTGAGGCTTGATTCAGTTTCATGAAAGCAATGCCCAAAACTCACAATGGAAACTAATGCTGTGGTTTTAGCCTGCTCCGGACCAGACTAACAGCCAGGTTAATCCTGGTTAATCCTAATCCTGATGTCTTTACTGTTCATTAAGCATTCAAACTTATTCAATTGTGTTTATGTTGCCTTATTTTTATTAGTCTGCATTAAAACATATGTAGCCTACACATTGCCATTAAAGGACTACATAAACCCTATAGGCCTATACAAAAAATATATATATAATAAAGGAGTAAATAATAATATACAGTACAGGACAGTACGATTCTCAAACCTTTTATTTTCAAGGACCCCATAACTTTTTATTTTCAAGGACCCCATGACTTTGAATGTGTACCAATGGAACAATATGGACCCGTAAGGGTAGGCTACATTTGGTTCTATTTGTGCATTCTCTCTCAAGAGTTACAGATCTGTTAAGGTCATTTAAGGCTACAGCTCTTTGTGTTTCTGGTAATATTATTGTTTGCTCATTTGTATGTCTGTGGTAAAATTAAATAATTTATATAAATGTCCACCACACCCCTGAATGTTACAAAAATGTTAATGAAGTGTCCTGTAAGTGTCCAATGTTAATGAAGTGTCCTGTAAGTGTCCAGGTGCAAAGTTCTGTCTCCATGCCCCCAATTACAATTACCCAGGTGTAAGTAGTCACTGATTAGCCCCTCCCCTATAAAGCCTGGTGGCCATGCTGGGCTTTCCTGTTTGGTCTTTCTTTGTTTGCACTGACTGAGCAAAGTAGGAAACTGCTTGACTGCTTGTAATTCTTTTAGCCTAATGTATGTTTCGCAGGCATCCCTTCTCTACACATCAGTGTTGATGACCAAATGTGCAGAAATGTTGCCTTTGTGATCTGTACCTTCATATTGTGGTTCTAACAGAGTTCTACTTATAGGCTTGTCTACTCTAGCCATTGTGGTTCTAACAGAGTTCTACTTATAGGCTTGTCTACTCTTGCCATTGTGGAACACATCAACAGTGTGGTTACCTTAGCACTTTTAATGGATTCCCAAGATGGAATACCATCAAGTTGAATTTACTGAGCTGTTCTTACTCTGCCATGGTCACATGTATACAATTTCCATAGTCCTGTTCTTACCCCAAATTGTTGTTTGTTTTTGTATTTAATTGTTTGGTGTTTGTTGCAATAAATACATGAAATGGAATTTGTTGGATTCAATTTAAAAAAGGTATCCTTGAGTCACTAGCTCAAAACAGAATGCAGTTCACAAGTATGGAGCTCAGCCTATAATTGATTTGATTGTCATGCTACATGCCATGAGTGTATAAAGTGGTATTTCCTTTTAAATGAAATAAGCTACTCTAAGATGAGCTGTGGTCATAACAGCACTGTTTGAGTTGAAAACTTAAGATGTTTAACAGTCTAAAGTGAGAGCATATAAAAAATATATACTAATCACAAAACACTTTAGGTTTTGATAAACAGGCTATAGTGCATTTGTTCTCACTTTAAATTCGTTTTTTTCTTTTTCTTTTTTTAAAATTCAGCTTATCAAAGAAGTGCTGTGGTCACAGCACTGTTTGAGAAACTAGTTGAAAACTTTATATCCAACTTAATTGTTTAAATAATAAAGTCTGGAGTGAGAACAGCAAAAGTAATGTATTAAACAAAACAATTATATTTCTGGTTGATTAAAAGTGCAAAGGTTTTTGTCATCTAAAACTAAGACTAAGAGTAAGAGATGACAATAACTGGTATGCAATGTAATTACATTATGGCAAACTAAACATCTTGTTTGCTCAATGAAAGAGTAAATGTGGGAAACAGAGTAAAAATGTTCCCACAGATGGTTTTAAACAATAACCTAAATCTCAGTTGAGTCGTCATGAACCCTGATCATCACCTTTAGATTAAATCATTCTGGCAAGGGGTAGAGGTGTCTGAAAAGGATTTTCATCCCTTGACCTGTCACCTCTGCCTTCAACCTTAAATACAACCTCCAAATTCTTATTAGTGTGAAATGCCTAGTGGCGCAAGAGGAAAGCATAGGTCTCCCAAGCTGAAGGTGGTGGGTTTGAATCTTGCTCAGAGCAAACCTTCATTTTCTGGCTTTTTAAGGCCAAAGTGCCGAGGCAGGCCGCCTCCCTCCTCACGGCCTCTTTTGGCTCCGGTGGGAGGGGGAGGATCTTTTTTGGGAACCCGCCTCTGGGGCGGGATTTTCTTTATGAGCCTGCCTCCTGGGGGCGGAGCTTAAGAAATGTACATATTAAGCAAAGTGATTTTTGTACTTTTCACATTAATTTGATTGAACCAGTTTATTTTTAGTTTTTATTGAGATATTTGAGTTTTTTTATGACACTTTATTTCAGCTGTTTTGTTTGATTTTTTTTTTCTTTTGGTTTTGGTTTTTGTTTGACCTTTTGGTTGAGTATTGGTTTTCTTTGAGGTTTGAACCTATGACGTTTGGTTTATGAAGCCTAGTTTTTATCTATTGAGCCACACTGGCATGTAAGGTATAATCGGGAACTTATATTTAACCAGCCTTTTAGAATTTAGATGGACAGTGAAAATGTTCTTCAGGGGATTTGAACCCAGAATGTTCTGTTTACAAACACCAGGCTTATCACCTGCGCCACACTGGCATGTCAGGTATAATCGGGAACTTATATTTAACCAGCCTTTTAGAATTTAGATGGACAGTGAAAATGTTCTTCAGGGGACTTGAACCCAGAATGTTCTGTTTATAAACCCCAGGCTTATGACCTGCGCCACACTGGCATGTCAGGTACAATCGGGAACTTATATTTAACCAGCCTGTCAGAATAAAGAATGGACAGTGAAAATGTCCTGTGGCAGGTTTGAACTCGCAACCTTTGGTGTACAAACACTGGATTTTATTCATGAGCCACACAGGCATAAGTGATGAAGTTGAGAATGTCTGACTTAACCCACCTTTCAGAATATAGAGGTTCTTTAGGAGTTCCATTAGGAGGTTAAAAAACAATGCACACTTTAGGAGGTTCAAACACTGCACCTTTCAGAAGGACAGTGAAAATCTTATTCAAGAGGCTTGAACCTCTAATTGTTTGATTTGTTGTTTCAGTTTTTATATTGAATATTTTTTGAGTTTTTTGTTGATTGTTAGTTTTGTTTGAGTTTCTTTTAGTTTTGTTTGAGTATTAGTTTTGATTGAGTTTCTTTTAGTTTTGTTTGAGTTTTTTGTTGATTATTAGTTTTGTTTGAGTTTCTTTTTGTTTTGTTTGAGTTTCTTTTTGTTTTGTTTGAGTTTTTTGTTGATTATTAGTTTTGTTTGAGTTTCTTTTAGTTTGGTTTGAGTTTTTTGTTGATTATTAGTTTTGTTTGAGTATTGAACCAGGAACCTTTGGGTTGTAAACCTCAGAATTATCTTTTGAGCCACGCTGGGCTGTAAGGTACAATCTGGGACTTATATTTAACCCACCTTTTAGAATTTAGATGGACAGTGAAAATGTTCTGTCGCAGAAATGAACTCTGGATTTTACTCTTCAGCCACATATGCATGAGAAATGCAGTTGAGAACATTACATAAATGTTGAGTCAGTACGTTTTTGTTGAAAATTATTTTACTCATAAATTGGAGTTGTTTGACATCTTCAATGGTATTGTTTCTTTTAGTTTTAATATTGAGTCATGTTTGAGTTTTGAACCTATCACTTTTGGTTTATATACCTTTGTTTTTATACTTATGCCACAAAGGCATGGAAGATGCCTCTGATAACCATACACTTAACCTTTCCCCCAATTACCCAGGTGTAAGTAGTCACTGATTAGCCCCTCCCCTATAAAGCCTACTGGCCATGCTAGCTTTCCTGTTTGGTCTTTCTTTGTTTGCACTGACTGAGCAAAGTAGGAAACTGCTTGTAATTGCTTTAGCACTTTTTGAGTTTAGGCCATTGATTCTTTTTGGACTTGGTGGTCCTAATGTATGTTTCGCAGGCCTCCCTTCTCTACACATCAGTGTTGATGACCAAATGTGCAGAGATGTTGCCTTATCTGTACCTTCATATTGTGGTTCTAACAGAGTTCTACTTATAGACTTGTCTACTCTCGCCATTGTGGTTCTAACAGAGTTCTACTTATAGGCTTGTCTACACTTGCCATTGTGGAACACATCAACAGTGTGGTCACCTTAGCACTTTTAATGGATTCCCAAGATGGAATACCATCAAGTTGAATTTACTGAGCTGTTCTTACTCTGCCATGGTCACATGTATACAATTTCCATAGTCCTGTTCTTACCCCAAATTGTTGTTTGTTTTTGTATTTAATTGTTTGGTGTTTGTTGCAATAAATACATGAAATGGAATTTGTTGGATTCAATTAAAAAAAGGTATCCTTGAGTCACTAGCTCAAAACAGAATGCAGTTCACAAGTATGGAGCTCAGCCTATAATTGATTTGATTGACATGCTGCATGCCATGAGTGTATAAAGTGGTATTTCTTTTTAAATTAAATAAGCTATTCTAAGATGAGCTGTGGTCATAACAGCACTGTTTGAGTTGAAAACTTTAAAGACGTTTAACAGTCTAAAGTGAGAACAGCAAATGTTCTTTAACAAAAATGTGTAAGTGTAAAAAAAATATATACTAATCACAAACACTTTAGGTTTTGATAAACAGGCTATAGTGCATTTGTTCTCACTTTAAAGTAGTTTATTTTTTATTTTTTATTCAGCTTATCAAAGAAGTGCTGTGGTCACAGCACTGTTTGAGAAACTAGTTGAAAACTTTATATCCAACTTAATTGTTTAAATAAAGTCTGGAGTGAGAACAGCAAAAGTAATGTATTAAACAAAACAATTATATTTCTGGTTGATTAAAAGTGCAAAAGTTTTTGTCATCTAAAACTAAGACTAAGAGTAAGAGATGACAATAACTGGTATGCAATGTAATTACATTATGGCAAACTAAACATCTTGTTTGCTCAATGAAAGAGTAAATGTGGGAAACAGAGTAAAAATGTTCCCACAGATGGTTTTAAACAATAACCTAAATCTCAGTTGAGTCGTCATGAACCCTGATCATCACCTTTAGATTAAATCATTCTGGCAAGGGGTAGAGGTGTCTGAAAAGGATTTTCATCCCTTGACCTGTCACCTCTGCCTTCAACCTTAAATACAACCTCCAAATTCTTATTAGTGTGAAATGCTTAGTGGCGCAAGAGGAAAGCATAGGTCTCCCAAGCTGAAGGTGGTGGGTTTGAATCTTGCTCAGAGCAAACCTTCATTTTCTGGCTTTTTAAGGCCAAAGTGCCGAGGCAGGCCGCCTCCCTCCTCACGGCCTCTTTTGGCTCCGGTGGGAGGGGGAGGATCTTTTTTGGGAACCCGCCTCTGGGGCGGGATTTTCTTTATGAGCCTGCCTCCTGGGGGCGGAGCTTAAGAAATGTACATATTAAGCAAAGTGATTTTTGTACTTTTCACATTAATTTGATTGAACCAGTTTATTTTTAGTTTTTATTGAGATATTTGAGTTTTTTTATGACACTTTATTTCAGCTGTTTTGTTTGATTTTTTTTTTCTTTTGGTTTTGGTTTTTGTTTGACCTTTTGGTTGAGTATTGGTTTTCTTTGAGGTTTGAACCTATGACGTTTGGTTTATGAAGCCTAGTTTTTATCTATTGAGCCACACTGGCATGTAAGGTATAATCGGGAACTTATATTTAACCAGCCTTTTAGAATTTAGATGGACAGTGAAAATGTTCTTCAGGGGATTTGAACCCAGAATGTTCTGTTTACAAACACCAGGCTTATCACCTGCGCCACACTGGCATGTCAGGTATAATCGGGAACTTATATTTAACCAGCCTTTTAGAATTTAGATGGACAGTGAAAATGTTCTTCAGGGGACTTGAACCCAGAATGTTCTGTTTATAAACCCCAGGCTTATGACCTGCGCCACACTGGCATGTCAGGTACAATCGGGAACTTATATTTAACCAGCCTGTCAGAATAAAGAATGGACAGTGAAAATGTCCTGTGGCAGGTTTGAACTCGCAACCTTTGGTGTACAAACACTGGATTTTACTCATGAGCCACACAGGCATAAGTGATGCAGTTGAGAATGTCTGACTTAACCCACCTTTCAGAATATAGAGGTTCTTTAGGAGTTCCATTAGGAGGTTAAAAAACAATGCACACTTTAGGAGGTTCAAACACTGCACCTTTCAGAAGGACAGTGAAAATCTTATTCAAGAGGCTTGAACCTCTAATTGTTTGATTTGTTGTTTCAGTTTTTATATTGAATATTTTTTGAGTTTTTTGTTGATTGTTAGTTTTGTTTGAGTTTCTTTTAGTTTTGTTTGAGTATTAGTTTTGATTGAGTTTCTTTTAGTTTTGTTTGAGTTTTTTGTTGATTATTAGTTTTGTTTGAGTTTCTTTTTGTTTTGTTTGAGTTTCTTTTTGTTTTGTTTGAGTTTTTTGTTGATTATTAGTTTTGTTTGAGTTTCTTTTAGTTTAGTTTGAGTTTTTTGTTGATTATTAGTTTTGTTTGAGTATTGAACCAGGAACCTTTGGGTTGTAAACCTCAGAATTATCTTTTGAGCCACGCTGGGCTGTAAGGTACAATCTGGGACTTATATTTAACCCACCTTTTAGAATTTAGATGGACAGTGAAAATGTTCTGTCGCAGAAATGAACTCTGGATTTTACTCTTCAGCCACATATGCATGAGAAATGCAGTTGAGAACATTACATAAATGTTGAGTCAGTACGTTTTTGTTGAAAATTATTTTACTCATAAATTGGAGTTGTTTGACATCTTCAATGGTATTGTTTCTTTTAGTTTTAATATTGAGTCATGTTTGAGTTTTGAACCTATCACTTTTGGTTTATATACCTTTGTTTTTATACTTATGCCACAAAGGCATGGAAGATGCCTCTGATAACCATACACTTAACCTTTCCCCCAATTACCCAGGTGTAAGTAGTCACTGATTAGCCCCTCCCCTATAAAGCCTACTGGCCATGCTAGCTTTCCTGTTTGGTCTTTCTTTGTTTGCACTGACTGAGCAAAGTAGGAAACTGCTTGTAATTGCTTTAGCACTTTTTGAGTTTAGGCCATTGATTCTTTTTGGACTTGGTGGTCCTAATGTATGTTTCGCAGGCCTCCCTTCTCTACACATCAGTGTTGATGACCAAATGTGCAGAGATGTTGCCTTATCTGTACCTTCATATTGTGGTTCTAACAGAGTTCTACTTATAGACTTGTCTACTCTCGCCATTGTGGTTCTAACAGAGTTCTACTTATAGGCTTGTCTACTCTTGCCATTGTGGAACACATCAACAGTGTGGTCACCTTAGCACTTTTAATGGATTCCCAAGATGGAATACCATCAAGTTGAATTTACTGAGCTGTTCTTACTCTGCCATGGTCACATGTATACAATTTCCATAGTCCTGTTCTTACCCCAAATTGTTGTTTGTTTTTGTATTTAATTGTTTGGTGTTTGTTGCAATAAATACATGAAATGGAATTTGTTGGATTCAATTAAAAAAAGGTATCCTTGAGTCACTAGCTCAAAACAGAATGCAGTTCACAAGTATGGAGCTCAGCCTATAATTGATTTGATTGACATGCTGCATGCCATGAGTGTATAAAGTGGTATTTCTTTTTAAATTAAATAAGCTATTCTAAGATGAGCTGTGGTCATAACAGCACTGTTTGAGTTGAACACTTTAAAGACGTTTAACAGTCTAAAGTGAGAACAGCAAATGTTCTTTAACAAAAATGTGTAAGTGTAAAAAAAATATATACTAATCACAAACACTTTAGGTTTTGATAAACAGGCTATAGTGCATTTGTTCTCACTTTAAAGTAGTTTATTTTTTATTTTTTATTCAGCTTATCAAAGAAGTGCTGTGGTCACAGCACTGTTTGAGAAACTAGTTGAAAACTTTATATCCAACTTAATTGTTTAAATAAAGTCTGGAGTGAGAACAGCAAAAGTAATGTATTAAACAAAACAATTATATTTCTGGTTGATTAAAAGTGCAAAAGTTTTTGTCATCTAAAACTAAGACTAAGAGTAAGAGATGACAATAACTGGTATGCAATGTAATTACATTATGGCAAACTAAACATCTTGTTTGCTCAATGAAAGAGTAAATGTGGGAAACAGAGTAAAAATGTTCCCACAGATGGTTTTAAACAATAACCTAAATCTCAGTTGAGTCGTCATGAACCCTGATCATCACCTTTAGATTAAATCATTCTGGCAAGGGGTAGAGGTGTCTGAAAAGGATTTTCATCCCTTGACCTGTCACCTCTGCCTTCAACCTTAAATACAACCTCCAAATTCTTATTAGTGTGAAATGCTTAGTGGCGCAAGAGGAAAGCATAGGTCTCCCAAGCTGAAGGTGGTGGGTTTGAATCTTGCTCAGAGCAAACCTTCATTTTCTGGCTTTTTAAGGCCAAAGTGCCGAGGCAGGCCGCCTCCCTCCTCACGGCCTCTTTTGGCTCCGGTGGGAGGGGGAGGATCTTTTTTGGGAACCCGCCTCTGGGGCGGGATTTTCTTTATGAGCCTGCCTCCTGGGGGCGGAGCTTAAGAAATGTACATATTAAGCAAAGTGATTTTTGTACTTTTCACATTAATTTGATTGAACCAGTTTATTTTTAGTTTTTATTGAGATATTTGAGTTTTTTTATGACACTTTATTTCAGCTGTTTTGTTTGATTTTTTTTTTCTTTTGGTTTTGGTTTTTGTTTGACCTTTTGGTTGAGTATTGGTTTTCTTTGAGGTTTGAACCTATGACGTTTGGTTTATGAAGCCTAGTTTTTATCTATTGAGCCACACTGGCATGTAAGGTATAATCGGGAACTTATATTTAACCAGCCTTTTAGAATTTAGATGGACAGTGAAAATGTTCTTCAGGGGATTTGAACCCAGAATGTTCTGTTTACAAACACCAGGCTTATCACCTGCGCCACACTGGCATGTCAGGTATAATCGGGAACTTATATTTAACCAGCCTTTTAGAATTTAGATGGACAGTGAAAATGTTCTTCAGGGGACTTGAACCCAGAATGTTCTGTTTATAAACCCCAGGCTTATGACCTGCGCCACACTGGCATGTCAGGTACAATCGGGAACTTATATTTAACCAGCCTGTCAGAATAAAAAATGGACAGTGAAAATGTCCTGTGGCAGGTTTGAACTCGCAACCTTTGGTGTACAAACACTGGATTTTACTCATGAGCCACACAGGCATAAGTGATGCAGTTGAGAATGTCTGACTTAACCCACCTTTCAGAATATAGAGGTTCTTTAGGAGTTCCATTAGGAGGTTAAAAAACAATGCACACTTTAGGAGGTTCAAACACTGCACCTTTCAGAAGGACAGTGAAAATCTTATTCAAGAGGCTTGAACCTCTAATTGTTTGATTTGTTGTTTCAGTTTTTATATTGAATATTTTTTGAGTTTTTTGTTGATTGTTAGTTTTGTTTGAGTTTCTTTTAGTTTTGTTTGAGTATTAGTTTTGATTGAGTTTCTTTTAGTTTTGTTTGAGTTTTTTGTTGATTATTAGTTTTGTTTGAGTTTCTTTTTGTTTTGTTTGAGTTTCTTTTTGTTTTGTTTGAGTTTTTTGTTGATTATTAGTTTTGTTTGAGTTTCTTTTAGTTTAGTTTGAGTTTTTTGTTGATTATTAGTTTTGTTTGAGTATTGAACCAGGAACCTTTGGGTTGTAAACCTCAGAATTATCTTTTGAGCCACGCTGGGCTGTAAGGTACAATCTGGGACTTATATTTAACCCACCTTTTAGAATTTAGATGGACAGTGAAAATGTTCTGTCGCAGAAATGAACTCTGGATTTTACTCTTCAGCCACATATGCATGAGAAATGCAGTTGAGAACATTACATAAATGTTGAGTCAGTACGTTTTTGTTGAAAATTATTTTACTCATAAATTGGAGTTGTTTGACATCTTCAATGGTATTGTTTCTTTTAGTTTTAATATTGAGTCATGTTTGAGTTTTGAACCTATCACTTTTGGTTTATATACCTTTGTTTTTATACTTATGCCACAAAGGCATGGAAGATGCCTCTGATAACCATACACTTAACCTTTCCCCCAATTACCCAGGTGTAAGTAGTCACTGATTAGCCCCTCCCCTATAAAGCCTACTGGCCATGCTAGCTTTCCTGTTTGGTCTTTCTTTGTTTGCACTGACTGAGCAAAGTAGGAAACTGCTTGTAATTGCTTTAGCACTTTTTGAGTTTAGGCCATTGATTCTTTTTGGACTTGGTGGTCCTAATGTATGTTTCGCAGGCCTCCCTTCTCTACACATCAGTGTTGATGACCAAATGTGCAGAGATGTTGCCTTATCTGTACCTTCATATTGTGGTTCTAACAGAGTTCTACTTATAGACTTGTCTACTCTCGCCATTGTGGTTCTAACAGAGTTCTACTTATAGGCTTGTCTACTCTTGCCATTGTGGAACACATCAACAGTGTGGTCACCTTAGCACTTTTAATGGATTCCCAAGATGGAATACCATCAAGTTGAATTTACTGAGCTGTTCTTACTCTGCCATGGTCACATGTATACAATTTCCATAGTCCTGTTCTTACCCCAAATTGTTGTTTGTTTTTGTATTTAATTGTTTGGTGTTTGTTGCAATAAATACATGAAATGGAATTTGTTGGATTCAATTAAAAAAAGGTATCCTTGAGTCACTAGCTCAAAACAGAATGCAGTTCACAAGTATGGAGCTCAGCCTATAATTGATTTGATTGACATGCTGCATGCCATGAGTGTATAAAGTGGTATTTCTTTTTAAATTAAATAAGCTATTCTAAGATGAGCTGTGGTCATAACAGCACTGTTTGAGTTGAACACTTTAAAGACGTTTAACAGTCTAAAGTGAGAACAGCAAATGTTCTTTAACAAAAATGTGTAAGTGTAAAAAAAATATATACTAATCACAAACACTTTAGGTTTTGATAAACAGGCTATAGTGCATTTGTTCTCACTTTAAAGTAGTTTATTTTTTATTTTTTATTCAGCTTATCAAAGAAGTGCTGTGGTCACAGCACTGTTTGAGAAACTAGTTGAAAACTTTATATCCAACTTAATTGTTTAAATAAAGTCTGGAGTGAGAACAGCAAAAGTAATGTATTAAACAAAACAATTATATTTCTGGTTGATTAAAAGTGCAAAAGTTTTTGTCATCTAAAACTAAGACTAAGAGTAAGAGATGACAATAACTGGTATGCAATGTAATTACATTATGGCAAACTAAACATCTTGTTTGCTCAATGAAAGAGTAAATGTGGGAAACAGAGTAAAAATGTTCCCACAGATGGTTTTAAACAATAACCTAAATCTCAGTTGAGTCGTCATGAACCCTGATCATCACCTTTAGATTAAATCATTCTGGCAAGGGGTAGAGGTGTCTGAAAAGGATTTTCATCCCTTGACCTGTCACCTCTGCCTTCAACCTTAAATACAACCTCCAAATTCTTATTAGTGTGAAATGCTTAGTGGCGCAAGAGGAAAGCATAGGTCTCCCAAGCTGAAGGTGGTGGGTTTGAATCTTGCTCAGAGCAAACCTTCATTTTCTGGCTTTTTAAGGCCAAAGTGCCGAGGCAGGCCGCCTCCCTCCTCACGGCCTCTTTTGGCTCCGGTGGGAGGGGGAGGATCTTTTTTGGGAACCCGCCTCTGGGGCGGGATTTTCTTTATGAGCCTGCCTCCTGGGGGCGGAGCTTAAGAAATGTACATATTAAGCAAAGTGATTTTTGTACTTTTCACATTAATTTGATTGAACCAGTTTATTTTTAGTTTTTATTGAGATATTTGAGTTTTTTTATGACACTTTATTTCAGCTGTTTTGTTTGATTTTTTTTTTCTTTTGGTTTTGGTTTTTGTTTGACCTTTTGGTTGAGTATTGGTTTTCTTTGAGGTTTGAACCTATGACGTTTGGTTTATGAAGCCTAGTTTTTATCTATTGAGCCACACTGGCATGTAAGGTATAATCGGGAACTTATATTTAACCAGCCTTTTAGAATTTAGATGGACAGTGAAAATGTTCTTCAGGGGATTTGAACCCAGAATGTTCTGTTTACAAACACCAGGCTTATCACCTGCGCCACACTGGCATGTCAGGTATAATCGGGAACTTATATTTAACCAGCCTTTTAGAATTTAGATGGACAGTGAAAATGTTCTTCAGGGGACTTGAACCCAGAATGTTCTGTTTATAAACCCCAGGCTTATGACCTGCGCCACACTGGCATGTCAGGTACAATCGGGAACTTATATTTAACCAGCCTGTCAGAATAAAGAATGGACAGTGAAAATGTCCTGTGGCAGGTTTGAACTCGCAACCTTTGGTGTACAAACACTGGATTTTACTCATGAGCCACACAGGCATAAGTGATGCAGTTGAGAATGTCTGACTTAACCCACCTTTCAGAATATAGAGGTTCTTTAGGAGTTCCATTAGGAGGTTAAAAAACAATGCACACTTTAGGAGGTTCAAACACTGCACCTTTCAGAAGGACAGTGAAAATCTTATTCAAGAGGCTTGAACCTCTAATTGTTTGATTTGTTGTTTCAGTTTTTATATTGAATATTTTTTGAGTTTTTTGTTGATTGTTAGTTTTGTTTGAGTTTCTTTTAGTTTTGTTTGAGTATTAGTTTTGATTGAGTTTCTTTTAGTTTTGTTTGAGTTTTTTGTTGATTATTAGTTTTGTTTGAGTTTCTTTTTGTTTTGTTTGAGTTTCTTTTTGTTTTGTTTGAGTTTTTTGTTGATTATTAGTTTTGTTTGAGTTTCTTTTAGTTTAGTTTGAGTTTTTTGTTGATTATTAGTTTTGTTTGAGTATTGAACCAGGAACCTTTGGGTTGTAAACCTCAGAATTATCTTTTGAGCCACGCTGGGCTGTAAGGTACAATCTGGGACTTATATTTAACCCACCTTTTAGAATTTAGATGGACAGTGAAAATGTTCTGTCGCAGAAATGAACTCTGGATTTTACTCTTCAGCCACATATGCATGAGAAATGCAGTTGAGAACATTACATAAATGTTGAGTCAGTACGTTTTTGTTGAAAATTATTTTACTCATAAATTGGAGTTGTTTGACATCTTCAATGGTATTGTTTCTTTTAGTTTTAATATTGAGTCATGTTTGAGTTTTGAACCTATCACTTTTGGTTTATATACCTTTGTTTTTATACTTATGCCACAAAGGCATGGAAGATGCCTCTGATAACCATACACTTAACCTTTCCCCCAATTACCCAGGTGTAAGTAGTCACTGATTAGCCCCTCCCCTATAAAGCCTACTGGCCATGCTAGCTTTCCTGTTTGGTCTTTCTTTGTTTGCACTGACTGAGCAAAGTAGGAAACTGCTTGTAATTGCTTTAGCACTTTTTGAGTTTAGGCCATTGATTCTTTTTGGACTTGGTGGTCCTAATGTATGTTTCGCAGGCCTCCCTTCTCTACACATCAGTGTTGATGACCAAATGTGCAGAGATGTTGCCTTATCTGTACCTTCATATTGTGGTTCTAACAGAGTTCTACTTATAGACTTGTCTACTCTCGCCATTGTGGTTCTAACAGAGTTCTACTTATAGGCTTGTCTACTCTTGCCATTGTGGAACACATCAACAGTGTGGTCACCTTAGCACTTTTAATGGATTCCCAAGATGGAATACCATCAAGTTGAATTTACTGAGCTGTTCTTACTCTGCCATGGTCACATGTATACAATTTCCATAGTCCTGTTCTTACCCCAAATTGTTGTTTGTTTTTGTATTTAATTGTTTGGTGTTTGTTGCAATAAATACATGAAATGGAATTTGTTGGATTCAATTAAAAAAAGGTATCCTTGAGTCACTAGCTCAAAACAGAATGCAGTTCACAAGTATGGAGCTCAGCCTATAATTGATTTGATTGACATGCTGCATGCCATGAGTGTATAAAGTGGTATTTCTTTTTAAATTAAATAAGCTATTCTAAGATGAGCTGTGGTCATAACAGCACTGTTTGAGTTGAACACTTTAAAGACGTTTAACAGTCTAAAGTGAGAACAGCAAATGTTCTTTAACAAAAATGTGTAAGTGTAAAAAAAATATATACTAATCACAAACACTTTAGGTTTTGATAAACAGGCTATAGTGCATTTGTTCTCACTTTAAAGTAGTTTATTTTTTATTTTTTATTCAGCTTATCAAAGAAGTGCTGTGGTCACAGCACTGTTTGAGAAACTAGTTGAAAACTTTATATCCAACTTAATTGTTTAAATAAAGTCTGGAGTGAGAACAGCAAAAGTAATGTATTAAACAAAACAATTATATTTCTGGTTGATTAAAAGTGCAAAAGTTTTTGTCATCTAAAACTAAGACTAAGAGTAAGAGATGACAATAACTGGTATGCAATGTAATTACATTATGGCAAACTAAACATCTTGTTTGCTCAATGAAAGAGTAAATGTGGGAAACAGAGTAAAAATGTTCCCACAGATGGTTTTAAACAATAACCTAAATCTCAGTTGAGTCGTCATGAACCCTGATCATCACCTTTAGATTAAATCATTCTGGCAAGGGGTAGAGGTGTCTGAAAAGGATTTTCATCCCTTGACCTGTCACCTCTGCCTTCAACCTTAAATACAACCTCCAAATTCTTATTAGTGTGAAATGCTTAGTGGCGCAAGAGGAAAGCATAGGTCTCCCAAGCTGAAGGTGGTGGGTTTGAATCTTGCTCAGAGCAAACCTTCATTTTCTGGCTTTTTAAGGCCAAAGTGCCGAGGCAGGCCGCCTCCCTCCTCACGGCCTCTTTTGGCTCCGGTGGGAGGGGGAGGATCTTTTTTGGGAACCCGCCTCTGGGGCGGGATTTTCTTTATGAGCCTGCCTCCTGGGGGCGGAGCTTAAGAAATGTACATATTAAGCAAAGTGATTTTTGTACTTTTCACATTAATTTGATTGAACCAGTTTATTTTTAGTTTTTATTGAGATATTTGAGTTTTTTTATGACACTTTATTTCAGCTGTTTTGTTTGATTTTTTTTTTCTTTTGGTTTTGGTTTTTGTTTGACCTTTTGGTTGAGTATTGGTTTTCTTTGAGGTTTGAACCTATGACGTTTGGTTTATGAAGCCTAGTTTTTATCTATTGAGCCACACTGGCATGTAAGGTATAATCGGGAACTTATATTTAACCAGCCTTTTAGAATTTAGATGGACAGTGAAAATGTTCTTCAGGGGATTTGAACCCAGAATGTTCTGTTTACAAACACCAGGCTTATCACCTGCGCCACACTGGCATGTCAGGTATAATCGGGAACTTATATTTAACCAGCCTTTTAGAATTTAGATGGACAGTGAAAATGTTCTTCAGGGGACTTGAACCCAGAATGTTCTGTTTATAAACCCCAGGCTTATGACCTGCGCCACACTGGCATGTCAGGTACAATCGGGAACTTATATTTAACCAGCCTGTCAGAATAAAAAATGGACAGTGAAAATGTCCTGTGGCAGGTTTGAACTCGCAACCTTTGGTGTACAAACACTGGATTTTACTCATGAGCCACACAGGCATAAGTGATGCAGTTGAGAATGTCTGACTTAACCCACCTTTCAGAATATAGAGGTTCTTTAGGAGTTCCATTAGGAGGTTAAAAAACAATGCACACTTTAGGAGGTTCAAACACTGCACCTTTCAGAAGGACAGTGAAAATCTTATTCAAGAGGCTTGAACCTCTAATTGTTTGATTTGTTGTTTCAGTTTTTATATTGAATATTTTTTGAGTTTTTTGTTGATTGTTAGTTTTGTTTGAGTTTCTTTTAGTTTTGTTTGAGTATTAGTTTTGATTGAGTTTCTTTTAGTTTTGTTTGAGTTTTTTGTTGATTATTAGTTTTGTTTGAGTTTCTTTTTGTTTTGTTTGAGTTTCTTTTTGTTTTGTTTGAGTTTTTTGTTGATTATTAGTTTTGTTTGAGTTTCTTTTAGTTTAGTTTGAGTTTTTTGTTGATTATTAGTTTTGTTTGAGTATTGAACCAGGAACCTTTGGGTTGTAAACCTCAGAATTATCTTTTGAGCCACGCTGGGCTGTAAGGTACAATCTGGGACTTATATTTAACCCACCTTTTAGAATTTAGATGGACAGTGAAAATGTTCTGTCGCAGAAATGAACTCTGGATTTTACTCTTCAGCCACATATGCATGAGAAATGCAGTTGAGAACATTACATAAATGTTGAGTCAGTACGTTTTTGTTGAAAATTATTTTACTCATAAATTGGAGTTGTTTGACATCTTCAATGGTATTGTTTCTTTTAGTTTTAATATTGAGTCATGTTTGAGTTTTGAACCTATCACTTTTGGTTTATATACCTTTGTTTTTATACTTATGCCACAAAGGCATGGAAGATGCCTCTGATAACCATACACTTAACCTTTCCCCCAATTACCCAGGTGTAAGTAGTCACTGATTAGCCCCTCCCCTATAAAGCCTACTGGCCATGCTAGCTTTCCTGTTTGGTCTTTCTTTGTTTGCACTGACTGAGCAAAGTAGGAAACTGCTTGTAATTGCTTTAGCACTTTTTGAGTTTAGGCCATTGATTCTTTTTGGACTTGGTGGTCCTAATGTATGTTTCGCAGGCCTCCCTTCTCTACACATCAGTGTTGATGACCAAATGTGCAGAGATGTTGCCTTATCTGTACCTTCATATTGTGGTTCTAACAGAGTTCTACTTATAGACTTGTCTACTCTCGCCATTGTGGTTCTAACAGAGTTCTACTTATAGGCTTGTCTACTCTTGCCATTGTGGAACACATCAACAGTGTGGTCACCTTAGCACTTTTAATGGATTCCCAAGATGGAATACCATCAAGTTGAATTTACTGAGCTGTTCTTACTCTGCCATGGTCACATGTATACAATTTCCATAGTCCTGTTCTTACCCCAAATTGTTGTTTGTTTTTGTATTTAATTGTTTGGTGTTTGTTGCAATAAATACATGAAATGGAATTTGTTGGATTCAATTAAAAAAAGGTATCCTTGAGTCACTAGCTCAAAACAGAATGCAGTTCACAAGTATGGAGCTCAGCCTATAATTGATTTGATTGACATGCTGCATGCCATGAGTGTATAAAGTGGTATTTCTTTTTAAATTAAATAAGCTATTCTAAGATGAGCTGTGGTCATAACAGCACTGTTTGAGTTGAACACTTTAAAGACGTTTAACAGTCTAAAGTGAGAACAGCAAATGTTCTTTAACAAAAATGTGTAAGTGTAAAAAAAATATATACTAATCACAAACACTTTAGGTTTTGATAAACAGGCTATAGTGCATTTGTTCTCACTTTAAAGTAGTTTATTTTTTATTTTTTATTCAGCTTATCAAAGAAGTGCTGTGGTCACAGCACTGTTTGAGAAACTAGTTGAAAACTTTATATCCAACTTAATTGTTTAAATAAAGTCTGGAGTGAGAACAGCAAAAGTAATGTATTAAACAAAACAATTATATTTCTGGTTGATTAAAAGTGCAAAAGTTTTTGTCATCTAAAACTAAGACTAAGAGTAAGAGATGACAATAACTGGTATGCAATGTAATTACATTATGGCAAACTAAACATCTTGTTTGCTCAATGAAAGAGTAAATGTGGGAAACAGAGTAAAAATGTTCCCACAGATGGTTTTAAACAATAACCTAAATCTCAGTTGAGTCGTCATGAACCCTGATCATCACCTTTAGATTAAATCATTCTGGCAAGGGGTAGAGGTGTCTGAAAAGGATTTTCATCCCTTGACCTGTCACCTCTGCCTTCAACCTTAAATACAACCTCCAAATTCTTATTAGTGTGAAATGCTTAGTGGCGCAAGAGGAAAGCATAGGTCTCCCAAGCTGAAGGTGGTGGGTTTGAATCTTGCTCAGAGCAAACCTTCATTTTCTGGCTTTTTAAGGCCAAAGTGCCGAGGCAGGCCGCCTCCCTCCTCACGGCCTCTTTTGGCTCCGGTGGGAGGGGGAGGATCTTTTTTGGGAACCCGCCTCTGGGGCGGGATTTTCTTTATGAGCCTGCCTCCTGGGGGCGGAGCTTAAGAAATGTACATATTAAGCAAAGTGATTTTTGTACTTTTCACATTAATTTGATTGAACCAGTTTATTTTTAGTTTTTATTGAGATATTTGAGTTTTTTTATGACACTTTATTTCAGCTGTTTTGTTTGATTTTTTTTTTGGTTTTTGTTTTTGTTTGACCTTTTGGTTGAGTATTGGTTTTCTTTGAGGTTTGAACCTATGACGTTTGGTTTATGAAGCCTAGTTTTTATCTATTGAGCCACACTGGCATGTAAGGTATAATCGGGAACTTATATTTAACCAGCCTTTTAGAATTTAGATGGACAGTGAAAATGTTCTTCAGGGGACTTGAACCCAGAATGTTCTGTTTATAAACCCCAGGCTTATCATCTGCGCCACATTGGCATGTAAGGTACAATCGGGAACTTATATTTAACCAGCCTGTCAGAATAAAGAATGGACAGTGAAAATGTTCTTCAGGGGAATTGAACCCAGAATGTTCTGTTTATAAACCCCAGGCTTATCATCTGCGCCACACTGGCATGTAAGGTACAATCGGGAACTTATATTTAACCAGCCTGTCAGAATAAAGAATGGACAGTGAAAATGTCCTGTGGCAGGTTCGAACTCGCAACCTTTGGTGTACAAACACTGGATTTTACTCATGAGCCACACAGGCATAAGTGATGCAGTTGAGAATGTCTGACTTAACCCACCTTTCAGAATATAGAGGTTCTTTAGGAGTTCCATTAGGAGGTTAAAAAACAATGCACACTTTAGGAGGTTCAAACACTGCACCTTTCAGAAGGACAGTGAAAATATTATTCAAGAGGCTTGAACCTCTAATTGTTTGATTTGTTGTTTCAGTTTTTATATTGAATATTTTTTGAGTTTTTTGTTGATTGTTAGTTTTGTTTGAGTTTCTTTGAGTTTTGTTTGAGTATTAGTTTTGATTGAGTTTCTTTTAGTTTTGTTTGAGTATTAGTTTTGATTGAGTTTCTTTTAGTTTTGTTTGAGTTTTTTGTTGATTATTAGTTTTGTTTGAGTTTCTTTGAGTTTCTTTTTGTTTTGTTTGAGTTTTTTGTTGATTATTAGTTTTGTTTGAGTTTCTTTTAGTTTGGTTTGAGTTTTTTGTTGATTATTAGTTTTGTTTGAGTATTGAACCAGGAACCTTTGGGTTGTAAACCTCAGAATTATCTTTTGAGCCACGCTGGGCTGTAAGGTACAATCTGGGACTTATATTTAACCCACCTTTTAGAATTTAGATGGACAGTGAAAATGTTCTGTCGCAGAAATGAACTCTGGATTTTACTCTTCAGCCACATATGCATGAGAAATGCAGTTGAGAACATTACATAAATGTTGAGTCAGTACGTTTTTGTTGAAAATTATTTTACTCATAAATTGGAGTTGTTTGACATCTTCAATGGTATTGTTTCTTTTAGTTTTAATATTGAGTCATGTTTGAGTTTTGAACCTATCACTTTTGGTTTATATACCTTTGTTTTTATACTTATGCCACAAAGGCATGGAAGATGCCTCTGATAACCATACACTTAAACTTTCCCCCAATTACCCAGGTGTAAGTAGTCACTGATTAGCCCCTCCCCTATAAAGCCTACTGGCCATGCTAGCTTTCCTGTTTGGTCTTTCTTTGTTTGCACTGACTGAGCAAAGTAGGAAACTGCTTGTAATTGCTTTAGCACTTTTTGAGTTTAGGCCATTGATTCTTTTTGGACTTGGTGGTCCTAATGTATGTTTCGCAGGCCTCCCTTCTCTACACATCAGTGTTGATGACCAAATGTGCAGAAATGTTGCCTTATCTGTACCTTCATATTGTGGTTCTAACAGAGTTCTACTTATAGACTTGTCTACTCTCGCCATTGTGGTTCTAACAGAGTTCTACTTATAGGCTTGTCTACTCTTGCCATTGTGGAACACATCAACAGTGTGGTTACCTTAGCACTTTTAATGGATTCCCAAGATGGAATACCATCAAGTTGAATTTACTGAGCTGTTCTTACTCTGCCATGGTCACATGTATACAATTTCCATAGTCCTGTTCTTACCCCAAATTGTTGTTTGTTTTTGTATTTAATTGTTTGGTGTTTGTTGCAATAAATACATGAAATGGAATTTGTTGGATTCAATTAAAAAAAGGTATCCTTGAGTCACTAGCTCAAAACAGAATGCAGTTCACAAGTATGGAGCTCAGCCTATAATTGATTTGATTGACATGCTGCATGCCATGAGTGTATTAACAGTCTAAAATGAGAACAGCAAATGTTCTTTAACAAAAATGTGTAAGTGTAAAAAATATATATACTAATCACAAACACTTTAGGTTTTGATAAACAGGCTATAGTGCATTTGTTCTCACTTTAAAGTAGTTTTTTTTACTTTTTATTCAGCTTATCAAAGAAGTGCTGTGGTCACAGCACTGTTTGAGAAACTAGTTGAAAACTTTATATCCAACTTAATTGTTTAAATAAAGTCTGGAGTGAGAACAGCAAAAGTAATGTATTAAACAAAACAATTATATTTCTGGTTGATTAAAAGTGCAAAAGTTTTGGTCATCTAAAACTAAGACTAAGAGTAAGAGATGACAATAACTGGTATGCAATGTAATTACATTATGGCCTTTGGTGTACAAACACTGGATTTTACTCATGAGCCACACAGGCATAAGTGATGCAGTTGAGAATGTCTCACTTAACCCACCTTTCAGAAATGAGATGGACAGTGAAAATGTGAGTTTTGAACACTAAACCTCTGGTTTCTAAGCTCCAGGTTTATCTTTTGCGCCACACTGACATTTCTGATCTATCGGCGAACGTCTTACTTAACCCAACTTTCAGAAATTAGATGATCTGAAAATGTGAGGTTTGAACACTAAATCTCTGGTTTCTAAGCTCCAGGTTTATCTTTTGCGTCACACTGACATGTCTGATGTATTGGCGAACGTCTTACTTAACCCACCTTTCAGAAATGAGATGAACAGTGAAAATGTGAGGTTTGAACACTAAACCTCTGGTTTCTAAGTTACAACTAACAACTAACTAGAGCACTATACTAAATGTTTTAACTATAGTTTTTTACAAGTTAATTATTATGACATAGTATATCATAACTTTATATACTATTCCGATGTCAATGTAGGAATTTAAAAAAGTGACACCTTTTTGCATGTGATGTTGTTGGCAGGATTTCATTGAAAAGGTTTAATTGAATTAGAAAGATAAGCATATAATAATTATGACTGTTTTATTTTACAAGGGTAGAAGGCAAACAAGTGTACTGTATTTATAACATACTTTTAGTTTTAAGTTATGTTTCCCTTCCAGCAGGTTACTAAATCTATCATAGAGATCGATAGGATTAACTGTCTGTAAGAAGCCTAACTATAAGGCCAGTTTACCCATTTACAGCAGAAATACAATTACATTTACAGCATAAATAACCCAAATATAATCACTGAATCATTACTACGGTGTTTAACAACATATGTACTTACTGATAATGTCTAAACAGGAGAAACAATTTAAACAAACATCTCCGAGCCTGCATGTTCTCAAACTAATTACATCCTGCTTTCTGGAGTTGCCATGTGACCAGCCCACAGCAACAGGGTTGGGGTTTTGGACTTTATTTGAACCTAAACCACAGAAATACAATTCAATTTACAACATAAATAATCCAAATAATATTTGGATTATTTATGTTGTAAATTGAATTGTATTTAACATATTGTTAAACACTAATGATTCAGTGATTATATTATAATCACTGAATCATTAGTGTTTAACAAAATATGTGCTTGCTTTACTTACATGTCTAAACAGGAGAAAAAACAAACATTTCTGAGCCAAGTACCAATATTATAATAGCCTACCAGTATTCAAATGCCGAATTGCCGATATAATGCAATATAGCACCTAAATGCCACACATGTATTGTAGGCTATAGGTAGCCAATGCTACCCTCTGGCGCTTTAAACCATGTATTAAATTTACCAATTAATTCAAACTTGCCACACGGTCATCAATTGTAGAGTCTGCTACTACTTCCTGTTTTTGGCTATAGGCTATAGAAGTGTATATTTGTACGTCTCTAAATGTTATGATGAATTGAGCATGGTGGACCCTATTGTAAATAAATATAATGCTTTATGCCATAAAGCATTATATTATATTATTAATTTATTACATTATATTATAAACTTTACAAAACTGTTAACTGTGGACGACACCATAAAGTTTATGGTGTCGTCCACAGTTAACAGTTTTGTATTGAGTTGTGCTTTAAAAATGTACTGTAATTATGTTAATACATCTTTCAATCAATCAATCAAAGTCCACAATGAACTCCAACATGTCCAGAACACAGCTGCCTACCTGCTCAGTACCACAGACCATGTTACACCAGCCATCCACGACCTTCACTGGCTTCCGGTGAAACAAAGAATCCACTTCAATGGACATAATGGTGCAAATCTCACATTGCGCTATTGTTATCTATACTACAAATACTATTAACATTGGGTGAGTGCAGTTTCTCCCAGCGGTGAAATATCCCTTTAAGTACCGTACCTGTTTTTGCAAAATCTTTATTATTATTACTAGCATTATCATAATGTGTTTTGTGCCAAATCTCCCAATAGCACGTCATGTTCCCTGGGAATAAATACGTCTGGGTTTCCGAGGCTACGTTACTTACATACAAGTAACATCTTACATTCAGCATTTGTGACACAGAGAAGCTCGGAGAGCAAAGAAGACATGAAAGAGACACATTTATTCATATGTAAACTGTTTTAATAGGCTGGAGGGGTTGTGGAAGAAAAACAAGGAAGTTGATTGTTGAGTCAAATGCATCCCGATAATCAGGAAAAACATAAATTCTCCTTTGAGTCCTTTGCTTGAATGACGTATTATTCTGCACCATGTTTAATTAGATGAATGCAGTACAATTAATCATTCAAGCAGACACATTATTGCAAAAATAAATAAATAAAATAAACGTAAAAATGATTTGTTGTAATCATAACACAGTGCTCAAACACTGAATACAAATATTTCAACACACAAAAAGTTTTTTTGCCATTAGTGTGTTATTGTGTTTGGAAAATATTTCAAAATAATTTACACAATACAGTGACGGTAAGCGCTACTAGTTCCAGTGCAATATTGGTGTCCCTGTGTTATTGAACAGATCATTGTGTCAACCCCAAAATGCATTGTTGTAATACAATAGGTCGCTTCAAGTCCAATGATTCAAAACAGTAAACTGAGATACACTTCAGCCTATGAGAAAAACAAAGACTTGGGTTGACAAGGGAACACATTTTGTGATTTTCTTTTTTTTCTTCACTCATCACTGAAACAGAACTCCAGTCTAACCCTGTTTATATCATCATCCTATAATAAATTAAGTACACATCTCTTTCTACAGCAAACAATAGATTCTTATTATAGTTATGTACATTTTACACATGTTTAAATAAGCTATGTTATGCACAGGTTCAAAGGGAATCTATCTAGGTATATATTACAAAGGTCTTTTAACAGTATATGGCTTTGCAAATGACATCGTCGTCATCAGAAAGAGCAAGGACAGCGAGTTGAGATTGCCTTTCAACTGTTTACTCAGAAACCATTGAGCATAAATATCTGACTTGTTAACGATTTGCATGTTTGAAGAGTTCGACCACAAGCAAGTCTGACAGAGTCTGAAAGAGTTCAGACTTTGAGTAAGACAAATGCTTATAAGCCAGAATCTACAGTAAAATACACAAGTAATCAAGGAAGATTAGATTTTAGATTTTTGCCTACATAAGATATACCATAAAAGCATAATGTCTGATTTAGTTGTTGTTTAGTTGGGTGCCGGTATCATCACTCACTGAAAATAGTCAATCTACAAGCTCACACAGTGACGCACTGCTACTGCAGATCGGCTATTTTCGGTTTGCCAAGACACAAATGCGCAACCAAGCATAAATCAGGCTTAACCACTCAAACCCCAACATTCGTATCGTGGGAAAAAAGCTTTAGACCATGTGGTTAAGAAAGTAGCTCATTACTTGCTGAGCAGCGTCTTAAGGGAGCGTGTGAGAGCGTTGGCGATGGCCGACATCGTGCTCGAGTGGCGCACGAGGGCCTTGACGCTGTGCTCCCCCGGCGCCCCCACGGTCGCCGTCTCGGCCGCCTTGAGCAGACAGATGTAGTTCATGACCACCTCGTCGACCTTGGCCACCACCTCCCTCTGCTGGTGCGTGGCGGAGGCCCCGAGGCCCCGCACCAGACACATGCACGCCTCGCAGAGGCAGCACAGCACCTGGAAGCTGCAGGTGACGGCCAGCAGCATCTCCTCGGGGCTGCCGTGGGCCTGCGCCGTCCTCCGGCAGGCTCGGCCCAGCTCCTTGGACTCCACGGAGAGGAGCTGCTTGTAGTGGGACAGGTCCTGGACGGGAGGCATCTGGGGCACCGCCCCGCCGCGGTGGTCCCCCCCCGCCCCCCGTCCCACGCTGGACCGCACCAGCGCGATGAGCTCGCCCGCGTCCCGGCGGACGTCGGCGAAGCCGGCGGGGAACACGTACATGCGGTCCTTGAACGCGTTGATGCGCGCCAGCCGGTCGACGAAGCTCATGCTGTTCAGGACGTCGCCGCAGAGAGGGTCGCCGCTCGCGTCCGGCGGCGGCGTGCCGCCGCAGAGCTGAGCCACCGGCGCCATCGCTCTGCCGCCTTGGACGCCGACGTTGTTCCCGGCGCCGTGGTTCCCCCTGGACCTCTCCCATTCGATTTCATCCTCCTCCCCCTCGCTCCTCCTCTTGAAGAAGCAGTTGCTAAATGGCCCGTTGCAGCGCCAAGGACTGTTGTCCAGTTTCTGCGAGCCCTTCATGTGCTTGGAGTCTTTCTGCAGAGGGAACGCCACCGTGGCCCTCCGGCTGTCGCCCCTGCCGGAGGACCAGCACGTGGTCTGGGAAGAGACGGAGCCCTGGGAGTAGCTCTTGGAGAGCCTCTTCCTCGCCGTCCTGCGCTGGACCTTGGCTTCTCCGTGTTGTTGGTGCGGCGACGCCAGCAGCGGCTGCTGGCTCCGGCTCCTGCAAGGCTTGCTGAACAGTGCCTCCGCGCTGCCGCAGCCCGCCGTCACGTTGCTGCAGCTGCGCCTGAGCTCTCGGCCCCGCTGGAGGCCGTTGTTGTTGTTGTCGTGGGGGTCCGTCTGCTGCTGCAGCAGGGCCGGGGCGAGCATCTGACCGTGGTTCTGGTTCTTCCAGTGGTACTGGATGGAATCCTGCTTGGGCAAGGGGCTCGGTTTGCCGGAGCTGCCGCTGGCTTGCATTGGCAAGGCCAAGGGATGAGGTGGCAACGAGGAAGGCGGTGGTGGAGCTGGAGCTTGAAGGTTTCGGGTGGGTGACATAATGCATGATACAGACCCGGTGGACGCCTGCCGGGTAAAAGCTGAGCGGGTAAAAGCTGAGGGTTGAGCTCCACATCCTAGCGGGATGGGGCACAGCTCCGTCCGCGGGACAGTCAAATTGGGGGCAGCGGTGTAGCACAGAGAATCGTTAGGAAGCTGGTGAGACTGGTGGAGCGCATGCTTTGTCCTCGCATTCGACTTCATCCAGTCCTCCGAACTGCCGCTTGGCTGGCTTCTGGATCTCGGTGGCGGGCGCTCAACGTCCTCACAGTTCCTGCCAGAAGTGAAACCCGCTTTTTGATGCCCGCCGCTCTCTGTCCTCTTGCGCAGCGACAGGAAACGGTCGGGGCCGGCAGCACCACGTTCGAGATCCATCTCCAGGCCGGAGAAGGAGCTCCTCCGCTCGATGCTAGCCGCCCTCGCCTCTGGAGGCTCGGCAGGTCTCGGGGTGTGCAAATTGTGACTCCTGAGCTTGGCGGGGAGAGTGGCTGAGTGGTACGGATGTTGGCTTCTGTTTGCCGCCGGCGGGGCGGCCATATTGGCGGTGACCGTGCCGGGGCCGAGGAAATGGGACGGCACGGAGGAAGGCGTGCAGGTGCAACGCGCGATGGTGTTCCCCCTGTTCTTCACCATCTCCGCCAGCTGGGGGTTGCTAGTGATGTAGCATCTACTGTCCTTTCTCACCGCCCCTCCCCTGCCTTTCCCCTGATGCATCTTGCTGACCGTCAGGTAGTTGATGAGCTGCCGGTACGCCTCGCCTTCCTTCTGGTTCAGCTCCCTCAGACCGCAGGCCTGTTGCTTGGCCTGCGGATCGCTGTGCTGCTTTCTGGCGGCGGAGCCTGAAGCTTCTCTGTGCATCGATGGCGCATGCGTTGCGGCCGAGGGCCGGCAAGTATCGGCCCCCACCGCCGGGGGGTGAATGTTGGGCAGCATCTTCCGTAGGAGCGAAGGGTCTGCGTGCGGGTGGAGGTCTTTGCCTTGAGGGTTTGGGCCTGAGCCTCCGTGCTTGCCGTTGTCGTACGCGTGCACTCGCAGCAGCGAGGAGGAGGAGGCGGACAGCGGGTGCCGCTGAACGCGGCGGAGCCTGGAGTCGAGTGTGGCGGAGCAGAGCGGCGAATCGGCCGGCGTGCAGCAAGCACTGCCGCTGTTGACGCTGCCGCCGCCGCCGGCGTCTATCGACGAGCACAGAGAGCCCTGCAGCGAGCCGTGGGCTTCCCCGTGCAAGTTGGAGATCCTCTTGGCGAGGTGGTATTCGCACAGGCGCGACACGCTCTGCTGCCTCGACACGGGCGGGCGGTCGCCGCCGTGTGCCTCCGGTGGGGCTTTCTCGGACGGGGAGAGAAGGGACGCCGCCAGCAGGTGCTCGTCCTGCTCGACCGGCGCCGGCGCCCTGCCGTCCTCCGTGGCGTCCCCTGACGACTCGCTGACTTCTACAAGGTGGTCGGAGGTGCAGGATGACACGCGAGGTATATGAATGCGCCCCCTGGGGAGGCTGTTCAGACCGAGACCCTCGGCGACAGAACTCTCGGGCAGCGCGCACCTCCGCTGACTCCCGCTTCTTTCTTCCGCGAATGACACACGCTGCTCCGCGTCGAGGCGGCCGTTGCTCGCACCTCCTCGATGGCCTTCCCTCGTGCTGAAGGTGTTATACTTCCCGTTGGAGTCGGGCGATTTCCTGTGATGTTTGCCCCCCGGCGCGGTGGAGTTGGGCCGCTGCTGCTGCACGGTGACAGACGTGGACGTCTGGGTCCGACTCGCCGACTCCTGGCTCTCCGACTCGGGCCGACTCACGGCGGCGGCCTCCAGCAATGGGGTGGTTCTCGGGGGAACCGCCGGGGGCTGGAGGGGACGCGAAGAAGGACTCCGTGGCCTCTTCTGCACGGCACCCCCCGCCGCTGTTCCGGGCGACGCGGGGAATTCCGTTTTCTCCTCCAGCAGAGGTTGGTAGCCGTCCCTCGTGGCCACCAGGAGGCGCAGGTGGCTCTCGCTGAGCTTGTGGGCAGCGGCCAGCTCTGAGATCTCCGTCATCTCTGAGGAGTTGGTCTCGTTGCCCGAATCCGAGGAGGAGCCAGGGCTGAAGCCCCGAGATATCAAAACACCTGTATAGGGAACGAGGGAGAGGAAAACATATCAGCGTTGCGTTCATTGATTCTGGGTGTTCAAATCGTTTAGTGTAAATGTAATAAAAATGTCAATGGAAAGATTTTGATGGACTATCGGCGGAAATGAAATGTGTGTGTGTAAGATCAAAATGAGTTATTTAGAAAACGGAAATCATGCCAAGGAGAAAAAAAAACATCGGACATCAAGTTTAAAAATAATACAATATATAACAGTAGCTCTCTATCCCATAAGGGGCATACCAACGTTTTTTTCAAAATGGTATACTATCTTGAATAAGTACATACCACTTTTAAATGGTATACCTTTTTAAAAAGTGTTTTAAAAGTGGTATAAATCAAAAACGGTATGTACCATTTTTTGTAGAGTGGTATGCCACATACCATTTTGGAGTTCGCCCTCCTTCGTGTGCATGTGTGTGTGTGTGTGTGTCTCGTAAAGGTGAGCAGGGCACAAGTGCTCGTACTTATTTGTGCATATAAGGGTGACTACATGTACGTCAACGCGCGGCTGACTCGTCAGGCGCTCGACAATGCGTGCACACGACGTGCGTCGGCACGGGAGGGACACACCTGCGCTGTTGGCGTGATGATGATGCGACTGCGGATGCGGTCGCATCAGCGGATGCCTCTGCTCAGAGACGGAGAGAGCCTCCAGGGCGTGAAGCGTGTGGACCACCGCGTTGTCCAGTCTCCTCTCCGTTCGCACTCCTCCTCCCGATCCTCCTCCTCCTCTTCCTCCACCTGCCGCGCTGACCTCCTCTCCGTCTCCGTCCTCCTCGCCCGTTGGCACGGCGTCGATCAGCGACACGGGGATGTCGCCGTCGGCCGCGCCACCCTGGGCGCCACCCTGGGCGCCGCCCTGCGGCCTCGCGTCGGCCGTCGAGTCCTCGTCTGAGCTGTCCCTGTGAAGCCGGGGTTGTTGCAGTTAACGCCGGGGCTATAACGTCGACTAACGAAATAACTTAAAACTAAGAAACAACTATATAACTGACTGAAGATATACAACATCAAATATCTAAATACTGAATCGAGCAACTTATAAAACCGCTCTGGGCTGCTCACAAAAGCCTGCAAGCAGACGTTAAAAATGACCACAAACTCGTCTCTGTTCCATTCTGGTCAAACGGAGGTCGTAGCGCGCCACCGAGTGGCGCGCTACGAGCTTGTAGGTTTGCTATTTTTGAAAAAAACGAAAGAACGACTGCCATAGAAACATAGCTTTTTCAGAAAACCGTCAGGATGTAGAAGACGTTTTTTTAGAATCTGATCTCAGGTCAGAATGGGCTCTGTGTGTCCTTGCCTGAAGCCTTGGGGCGGGGCGGCGATGGCCAGGTTGAGGCTCTGCAGCAGCGCGTCCTCCTCCTCCTCGCCGCCGGCACCGCCGTCTCCCTCGGGCGGCGGCAGCGACGTCAGGTCGATGATGTCGTCCGTGGACCCGGAGAGCGCCAGGAAGGTGGCCACGGTGGCCTTGTTGTTGCCGCAACCGGCTGCCGACACTGCGTTGCCGTTGTTGCCCTCTCCTCCTCGCCCCAACGCCGGCGTCTCGTCCCCCACCGGCGTGCCCGCGCCTCCGGCGGAAGAGTCCTCCTCGCACGAGGCGTCTTCGTCGTCCTCGGCGTCGTCCGTCGTGTCGGCGTAGCACAGGTCCCTGCGGGTAGATAAAAGATATACATTAGTAAACCTGCACATAGTCGCCTGATCGCAATTATTTGGAGATTATTGGTTGTGCAAAAAGTGCAGATTTACAGTTATGCGAACATGCTAAAACGTGATCACTTGAGGGGGTTCCAAGGTGGTCCCCCCAGCTAAATGATGGAAGAGTTGGTAACCTAATGTACCGTTTTGTTTTAATTTTACGTTTAAGTATTACTTAGTCTTAATACATAAGAAGTCTACACAATTAGAGCATGTAAGAAGAATTGTTATTTGGATCGCATGCCATGGCATTGTGGACAAAATCTTATCCAACGACTTACAAAATATTCTTTGGTCTTGGGGGTCTGAGAGGCTAAATGTCATCAAATGCATGGTGGTCCGAATAAATAATGGGCCTTGATATGAAAAGGGGCTAAAAGGATAACACAAAACATGAGGGCTTGTTTCCACGTGTTTTCATTCTTCTGACTACACATACGTTATGTCTAAGGGCCGATTCATACTCATTCATACTGACGTCATTTGAGGTTCGGGGGGGCGGGCACCGTGCTAAAGTCGGCTCTTCGGTGCTACTGAAAATGTCTGACGAGCCAAAATCATTTCGGCACTACAGCGCCGAAACAGCGGTAAAATAGGAGTATGAATCGGCCCTTAGAATGAGCGAATAGGCGAAGGGGATCAGCGTCACCTGATTCTTTGTTTGACCCCGCAAAAACTTGGATGTGTGTCTCAAAGAATATGATTATTGGTGGAATCACGGAAAGTTTAGAATATTTGGCGGTCCCGTTTTCATTTTTCACTGCATCGGTGGTTGTTGAAATCACGTGCACTACACTACAATACTTCACCATATGTTGCACTATGACGAAATAAACCCATTAAATGTAGCCATGTGTACGTTCCCTAATGCCATTCCAATGGTAAGCTGTGTTGTTTTCACACCATGAAGCAATGGCGGATTCGTACACACCTCAAAATACCAGTATGTGTGTCTTAAAGAATAGGGTTTCCATAATGGAATTATCAAATAATTTCTCCGTATATTTCAGTTAAATATTTCATGTCTGTCCTGTGCAAGTTTGGCTTAGTTTGAAAAAAGCCAAGCAGAAATGTACATTTTATTCGTTTGTGATATTAAGAGAAATCTATGAAAATCTGGGAACTAAATCATTACCAAGAAATGTCTTCACCAATGTGTTTCTAAAGGTGTCTAATAACATGTACTAAAAGTTTGAAATTCAACTCCTGTGGGAAATTGAGCATTAGCATAATATGTGACCATACCCATAACATCCTATATAAGGCCAAAAAGTCAAAATGTCATCATTCTTTAAGTAGCATGTGACATATAGACTAAACTAGGGGTTTTTCATGATTCTGAATCCACTCCAAGCATTAGTTTTGCACAAAAAACACTCCTTGGGCTTAATTAGGCCATATCCACTTGACCAAATGTGCTGACCTCATCACGTTTGTGATGACGGCTATGGCCATTTTCCTCCCAAGGAGTGTTTTTTGTGCAAAACGAATGCTTGGAATGGATTCAGAATCATGAAAACCCCATAGTTTCATATGTCACATGCTACTGAAAGAATGATGAAATTTGGACATTTTTTCTTTATATAGGATGTTATGGGTATGGTCACATATTATGCTAATAACTCAATTTCCCACAGGAGTTGAATTTCAAATTTTTAGTACATGTTATTAGACACCTTTAGAAACACATTGGTGAAGAAATTTCTTGGTAACGATTTAGTTCCCAGATTGGTCAAATACCTGATAAAATGCCCTTACTATGACAATGAATGTTCGAGTAAATGTCAAGATTGTGCTGACCCAGCCTACTGTCTGTCCCTTCATAAAAGGAGAAAGCCACAAAAGAATAAAATAAAATAAAAAGATTGTGCTGACCCTACCTGAGCAGCGGCTCCTCGCCGCCCTCCACCTCGCCTATGTTGCTGTAGACGTGCGGCCGGCCGCCGTACGGAAACGGCGCCCCGTCGTCCCGCGGCCGGAAGTCGCTAACGTCGTCGTCGTTGTGGGACGGCGTCGTCGTCGAGTAGGCCGGCCTCCGCTCGGCGGCCGCGCCGTCCGTGCTCTCCAGCAGCCTGTCGTAAGCCGCCAGACTCCTGGGGTTTCCCCCGCCGCCGGCGCTGGTGCTCAGGGGCGGGTCCCCCCCGCCGCCGCTGAAAATAAACGACACTTTGGCGCTCCGGGGCGAGTCCTGCGGTTTGTGTCTGGTGGCAGGGGGGACGGGAGGGGGCAGGAGGGGGTTTCTGTCCTGGGATTCGGGGTGGTGGTGGTTTGTTTCCCGTTGGCCGTTGTCAGGGCAGTCCCTGGCGTAGGGGTCTCCCTGCAGGCCGGGGCCGGGAGACGTCTCCTCGCAGGCCCCCGGAGACGATCCGTACGGCCACTCTGGGAGACGATCCTGAACTGGACGGAGCAGGAAAAAAGGCTGGATCAGCTATGGGATTGTAAGGGTTTTATGTTGTGTTGTGTGGTAGTAAAATACAGAACCGCCTTATCTCCTTATTCTAACTTTAGTTTTTTCGTAAATTAACGGCCTATACTTGATCACACTACAGCCGCGTCACACAAAAGCAGCAGATTCACAAGCTCGAAGCGCGCCTGCACATCTGCTACTTTTGATGCTTTTGAATTTGAATCCTGAAATGCCATAGTTTTGGACAAATACGAGTTTTCCACACAACAGAGACGATGAATTACTTTGTTTGGTTATCGATTGCAGGGTGCAAAACAAAGCTAAACAGGAAATCAAAATTGTGCCTCGCTTAAAATATATCCAAGATTATTAATATTAGGGTATTTTCCATCAATGTTGTTCTGCATGCATACTGTCGTTACGCACGCACGCACGCAAGCACAAGGTGCTGCCACACTCAGGGCTTAAAGCCAAAAACAATCCCAAGACTGAAAATGTGTTTTTGCAAATCTGCACTGATCTCATTAAATGACCCCTATGAGATCCTCAGGACTGAAATCAGTCCCCAGGACTGAGAACTTTAAGCCCTGCACACTATCTAAAGAGCCGCGCACGTTCTCGGCTGCGCACAGCAGCTGCGCAACAGTCTTTAGACAGCTGGTGGACGGAAAAGAAGCTCCACTTTCCGCAGACGACTTTGCGCGACGGCCAGATTCCCGGAAGCGCTCTCCTCCGCGCCAAACGTCCGCAGAGCTTCTTCTGTCCTCGGCGGCGCAAAACCGTTTTGCGCTTGGGTGTGGAAAGGGCTACACGCACACACACACACACACACATTGTATTGTGCGTGGAAACTCACAAGCGTCCTCCTCGCTGATGCTGTTGCAGCTGGCCATGCTGAAGATGGACCTGCGCGAGTCCACCAGCAGACGGTAGTAGCCCGCAGTGAGACAGGCCAGGTTCATGGCATCGCTGGACTCCATGATCAATGTGATGGGCTGCAGGAGAAGAACGGGGAACGAAACATTTAACCCATTCTGACCTGAGATCAGATTCTGATCAACGTGATGGGCTGAAGGAGGAGAAGAACGGGGAACGAAACATTTAACCCATTCTGACCTGAGATCAGATTCTGATCAACGTGACGGGCTGAAGGAGAAGAACGGGGAACGAAACATTTAACCCATTCTGACCTGAGATCAGATTCTGATCAACGTGATGGGCTGAAGGAGAAGAACGGGGAACGAAACATTTAACCCATTCTGACCTGAGATCAGATTCTAAAAATGTCTGTTTTAAAAAAATGAGTTTGTTGGATAAGGTTTTGTCCACAATTCCATGGCAAACGATCAAAATAACAATTCTTCTACATGCTCTAATTGTGTAGACTTCTTACAGTAGCCTATGTATTAAGTAATGCAGATGTTTAACAATTATTTAACTCTTGGGAGCGTAAAATGAAACCAAATGGACCCGTAAGGTATTTGAAGGTATGGGTAACTCTGTTCCTAATCCTAGAACAACATGTGTATTTTTTGTTTTTGCTCTACATTGAATATATTCGCAGAAAATAGCCGTTCTACAAGCTCATTCAGTAGTTGTGAGCTTGGAGATTGGCTATTCTTTTTAAGTTTAAGTGGTTAAGACAGAGAAACATGGGGAGAGATAAATTAAAAAAGACAAAGAACATGCAAAAAAGAAAGAAAGAAAATAAATTATGTAATCTTCCTGTTGTGTTCAGAGACAGAGTGGTTTCACTGTTGACTTCCCCTGATAGGCTATACAGTATTTTGCTACAAACTCTCCTGTTTTCCGAATTTAAGCCAGTAGATGGCAGTACCGACCAACAGATGAGATTCATGGTCCTTGTGATAAGCATTGGCCCTGAAGCATGCCACACAGACATGACAATTACATCTAACATTGTATTATTTTTAGAGCTGGGACTCGATTAAATTTTTTTATCTAATTAATCAGAGGCTTTGCGATTAATTAATCTAGATTAATCGCATTTTAATCGCATATCAATATTCAACCCGAGAACAGCGAGAAACCTTTTTTTTAATGTTTTTTGGTATCCCAGTGAATCAATGAATAGTGACTACAGGATACCACTCATTTTCAACATTTTACTGTCATATACCTGTTGTGGAAATAATAATAAAAGTCACCCCATTCTGTGTTGCCTAGAACTGGAGGTCTGAAATAAAAATAGTAACAGTAACAAGTACATCTCAGTGACATCACAAAGCTGTACTTACTTCATATTGTTACTGTTTTTTGTCAGACCTCCAGTTCTAGGCAACACAAAATGGGGTGACTTTTTATTATTTCCAGTTTTCAGTACTATAGAAAAGCGCCCAGTGAGAAACGTTCCGCGGTGAAAAAAAAAGTGCGATTAATTTATCTGTAGTTAATCGCGATTAATTTTTCTGTAGTTAATTAATCTAAATTAATCGCAAAATTAGTCCCGGCCCTAATTATTTTTGAAGAACCATTCACTAATGTAAGTAACTAAGTACATTTACTAAAGTATTGTACCTAAAAATGCAGGTACTGTTACTTTACTTGCGCATTTCCAATTGTCAATAACTAAAAAATGTTGATAATTCTACTTGAGTATTATCAACTTTTTATAGTTTTACTTCTACTCCACTACATCTCAGAGGCAATTATTGTACTTTTTAATGTCTACTCATACTCCGGTTTTAGTTGATAAAAGTGACCACCAAAAACTACAACATGCCGTCACGCCGTGGTGGATGGTCAGCGACTCACCGCTCACCCAAACACATCTCTCTTGTTTTTTACTAAGCACTGTTTCAGGTGGTCAGAGTATATGAATAGGCCTTTACTCCAATACAGTTATTTGAAAACATAGTTGATAGTTACTTTATGGATTTGGATTATTATTATTACAAAATCATCCCTCGACCACTTATTTAGCCCTATTTACCAAACGCGTAGCATCGCGACACGTTCACGTTCTCTCTGCGCTCCTCAACCTGCTGATGGTGTGTGTGTGTGTGCGTGCGTGCGTGCGTGTGTGATGTGTGTGTGTGCGTGTGTGTGCGCGCGTGTGTGCTCACCCTGACGTCCAGAACGTGCAGCTCCAGGCGCACGTTGTCGTCGTCCTCCGTGAGGATCTCGATGCGGTTGACGTGGCTGAAGTCGGCCAGCAGCGCCACCAGGTGGGTGCGGGTGTTGATGACGTGGCTGATGCCGTAGCGCGGTCCCACCAGCAGGGTCACCTCCGTCTGCTTCTCTCCCTGCTGCGGAACAACAACGGTGAAGGTGAAGGGACGCCATGCTTGAGTACAAAGTACACACAGTGGTGGGGAAAAAAGTACTCTGATCTGTTACCCAAGGGTGGGTATACTCGGGGACCCTTAGGCTGATTCTACACATGCCTTCTGAATCAGTAGTTCTCAAACCTTTTCTTAATTCGAAATAATTCAACATTTTGCAAACACAAAATAACAGATATTTAAGGTTACATTGTGTGTGTGTGTGTGTGTGTGTGTGTGTGTGTGTGTGTGTGTGGGTGTGTGTGTGTGTGTGCGTGTGTGCAATATCACACGAAAATGCTTGCAGCCACAGGCACCCACAGTGGAGGATGGAAATAATTAATGACCTAAATAGAATGTAAAGTATGCCAAATCACTCAGATTTATGCTGAATGGCAGAGATTAAAATAGGGTGTATTTTGCATCCCAAAACGCAGTTTAAAGTTAAGGGACGCAATAAAACAACAACCTACTGCTACTGTACTGTTTTTCATTCTAGTTTATTTTTGCTAGCTTTAGTTATAATAATCATTTCTTCTTCTGTTTTCTACATGCATATAATGACATTATAACCAAAATGAAGTTAAATACTGCAATTTGTAAAAAATATGACTCCTAATGTCGTTGAAGTGAGACTCATAAAATGTCCCTGGGACTCATCTAAAAGACCATCCCTGCATCCCATTCCCGGGACTCATTACATTGAAAACCTATATTTACATCACTGGAATGGCATATTTCATTTTATTTGTTGTGTCTTGTTGACTTTGCATTTGTTTTTAAAATGTGTATATAATCTGTTGAAGCCACCCTGCTGTTGCTCTTTTGTTTTTGTTTGTCATGAACTTGTTAACATGTTGGTCTCTTCACTGAGAACAGAAAAAGTAGAAGCATGGGAAACATAGAAATGTAACCAACCCTCAGGCTAGGGGACAAGATGCTTTGGACCAGGCAACCAAAGCAAGTTTCAGTGTAAAGAAAACAAAAACGACAGCCCTTACCAGCAGTATTGATTTGAACTCCCTCCCTCCGTACAGTCTGAGCTCACTCAGGTACCGAAGATAGTGCACCTTCGCCTGCAGAGCAGTCAGCTGCACGCGCACGCGCACACACACACACACACACACACACACACACACACACACACACACACACACACACACACACACACACACACACACACACACACACACACACACACACACACACACACACACACGATGATTGAAATTGTGAAACCTTCACTTGGTAACAGCCACAATAGGAATGAAGAATAGGAGTGAATACCGTATTTGATGTAGGCAGCAGGCTGCTGCTCATGGATTTGGACACCATAATGAGCATCAGTCTGATTTTGTTTGCTGTTTTCTTGGCTGTATAGTAGTCTCTCTAATGAACCAGCTGCCACTGTCATGCATACAAATGTTTCACATTCCGTGTTTGGAAGGATCAATTATTGTTACATTTTGGACACTACCATTATGTGGACGAATCTTGGGTACTCAAAATGTTCTGTAGGCATCACAATAGTTTTTCAATATCTTTTTTTACCACTTAATCCACTATACTTTATGGTATAATACTGAAAATAGACAATCTACAAGCTTATAACACGTTGTCTTGCGATTGCAAAATCGTTTTTCACCCGGTGCCAATTGCCTATAAGCTGTATAATCCTGGGCGCTACTCTCCCTCCGCCAACCTGGGGAGTGTCCCGAACTGACCTCATGCTTCCTTCAATGCGTGAGCAGGCCGCTTCTTATCAGCCAATGCTTTCTTTTAAACGATCTACCAACCCAACCCCCTATAGTTGAGGATTTGTCCACGTGTGCGATGCTTCACGCTGTTCTTCACATTAGTATTCAAGGGCCGACATGACAGAGGGTCTTAGAGGGTTGACAAGGGGTGAGAAACGCCACACATGCACGGGCTGAGGTATGCACGATTTCTAAATATTGCATCAGTGTGCGTGTGTGTGTGTGCCCAACGTCTGTTTCCATGCGTTACACACAGACACACGCCGTCTATGACCAGTGGCGTAGGAAAGAGTGTGCGGCGTCTTTTGCAAGGGCAAAGCAAGAGATAATAGGAGACAATGAACATGTGCTGCTCGCACATACTTTCTTCCCGGGAGGCACGAGGTTCTGGTTGGTCCGGAGGATGTGCGTCAGAGCCTTCTTGATGTTCTTCACCTTCATGCTGGACAGCACCGCGGGAGGCAGGAACAGCGACAGACCCCACTCCTTCCTGTCGTTGGGAGCAGAGAGAGGTGGACGTTTAAGGCACTGCTGATTTTGAAAAGTTGTAGTTTTAGTCTAGTTTTAGTCCGGGTACAAAGCTCTCCACAGCACCGAGACTGCATGTTAAGAATCTTTAATTTTTGGCTACAGACTCTGGTGACTCTCTCAGTCTGGTGCTCTTGGATCTTACCGCGGCATTTGACACTGTAGATTACAGTATTTTGCTCTCTCGCTTGGAGCACTGGGTTGGCATTAAAGGGTTAGAGTTTTTTAGATCTTACTTGTCAGGGAGAAGTTTCCGTGTCACCCTAGCGGATGCCACATCCACCACAGCATCCCTCCATTGTGGAGTGCCACAGGGCTCTATTCTTGGACCAATTCTGTTCATGTTGTATCTGCTCCCCCTAGGATCTATTTTTCGAAAACACTGTGTTTCTTTCCATTGTTACGCTTAAATGTATTTGCCTCTAAAGCGTAACAATCCTGACTCTTTAAAACCACTCCTTGCTTGCCTCGAGGATGTAAAAGCATGGCTGGCTTTAAACTTCCTAAACTTCAATGACAAAGCCGAAGAAATATTTTAATAATATCATCAATATTAAAAATAAAAAATAAATGCAAAAAGTCATGGTATTCAAAATGATAAAAACACAATATGACTTGAGAGCTCATTTCCATTGTGGTCCTTTTTTCTGCCGTAAAATGATCATATGAGGGAACACTGTCGCTCCACTATCCGAGGACATCTTCCGCTATTTAAAAGCATTGCATTCTATTTGATGCATTTTATCTGTGTTTTGTATTGTCTGTTTCGCACTGTGCTGCCAGAGTTACCGAAGGCAAAATTAAAATGTCATGCAAATTCAGTAGACAATAAAGGTTTCTCATCGTATCTCATTCACATCTGTCCCGGTGGGACTACCTTCGACTGTGTCCTTCACGCCAATATTATGGAAAATGTGGGTCTGTCTGCTGTTTATCGTTGACTCCCCCCCCCCCCACGGCATAGCGGTTGCTTTGACCTCGGCTTGCAGACGACATTAGTGGTGCATATCGCCTCTGTGGGGGGGGGGGGGACCTCATACATTGTGTACGAAATACGAATGAGGTCCAAATGAAAAGTAACAACTTTTCCAGATTCAAACGCTCTCTCTAGGTCGTCCAGGACGACCTAGAGAGAGCGTTTGAATCTGGAAAAGTTGGAATCGCGACGATGGAGGGCTCGTCTGAGGACGACTCGTCTGAGGACGAGCCCTCCATCGTCGCGATTCCAGTCGTCCCGGTTCTCTATACATCTGGTCAATTTGTTTGTTGGTGCCTGCGTCTTTCTCAAAAGCATCGAAAGAAGCAGGTGGGCAAGCTCGAAGCGGGTCGATTCGTGTCACGTTTCGAGCTTGCAGCAGATCTGCTACTTTTGTGTGACGCTGTTCCTGTTCCAGTACGAAAAAGAAGAACGCAAAAAAAACATATATGGAGATGAGAGGTTTCTGCCCGACAGCAACGATATCCTATAGCAGTCATGAACAAACAAACGAACAGACAAAGTAAACTTACTGGATGTATTTGAGAGAGACCTTCTGCGTTTGTCTGGTTGTCATGGTGAGGATATACATCTGCAGAGCGGCCAGTCGGAGCGCAGCGTCGTACTTGAGCTCCGGGCCGAAGCGTTCCAACACCACGTCGTTGCAACTCTGTAATACAGCAAGCCGGAAGGGACACGTTTCAACATAAAAGGAAACCCCAAAGTCAGGTCTATCCCCCATGTGTATTTTTTTTTTTTTTTTTTTTCTTTTTGCGGCTTACGCCTTTTATTGATTTTTTGAAGGGACAGACAGTAGGCTGACAGGAAACGGGAGAGAGATGGGGGGATGACATGCAGTAAAGGCCGTGTCGGGTCCGGGAGTCGAACCCGCGGCACACTGCGACTGGATTACCAGTCCGGTGCCCAGACCGTTACGCTACGGCCTGGGCCTCCCCCATGTGTATTGAACATAGAAGCAGTCCGACTGTGAGTGTATAGTGCTTGATTCATGCTTCATCGTACAATGGGGACTGAGCAGTGGCGTGCACAGACATTTAGAGGGGCAGGTGCTCAAGTGAAAAAAAGGGCACCTTGTGCTGCGCATTTTGGGGCGGGAACCCATTTTGGTGCTATAGCTATTGAAAAATAGCAGATCTACAAGCTCATAGCGCGCCACTCTGTGGCGCGCTATGAGCTTGTAGATCTGCTTTTTTCTTTTTTGAAGAACCACTGACATAGAAACATAGCTTTAGATTGTGGGGGCCTAAATAATACAGTAGAAGCATTTTTTATCAAGATTTGATCAATGTCACCATGGTCCACACACTACAAATTAGGGAAAAAAAGAAAACTTTTTTTTTTTTAGAGCACATTGCCAAAAGGGCAAAAGAGTCTATAGAGTCTATAGTGCTTCATCGTACAATGGGGACTGAGTATAGCAGATCTATAAGCCCACAACGTGTCCTGGCTGTGACACGTTGTCAGCAGATTCAATTACATTAATAATTGTTGCTGCAAACAGTAGTGAAGCTGAAGCATTCAAAATAGTGGTGGAAAAAGTGGTTGTTTTACTTAACCCATTCTGACCTGAGATCAGATTCATACGAGGTTTCCACTGGACACACACTGGTCTGATTAACCCATTCTGACCTGAGATCAGATTCTAAAAAATGTCAGTCGTGCCCCACATGAGTATGCAATACCCGTTGTACCCGTGTCAGAGTACCCGTTCCACCCATCTGTCTGTGTCCCCTTTATGCCCATATATGTAGTTACCTGTACATAGAGGTACTCAAACGCAACAGCGTCTCTCCTCAGCAGCTCCACAGGATCCCTGGGGACGAAGCTGATCCGAAAGAAACACTTCATCTTATCACAGCCAGCCCTCTGGGTCACCTGAGAAAGACAGAGAGAGACAGAGAGAGAGAGACAGAGAGAGAGAGAGAGGGAGAGAGAGAGAGAGAGAGAGAGAGAGAGAGAGAGAGAGAGAGAGAGAGAGGGAGAGAAAGAATACCACATATCTGGGTACTGAATCGAGCAACTTAAATACTGTTTCACATAAGCCTGAGTGACAGAATGACAAAATGACCAAAAATGTATTTGAAAGTGAAATATCCCGTGTTTAAAAGTGTTTAAAAAGTGAACATCACCAAGGGCGGTGGAGAAGTGTCTCCCTTTGAAAGACTTTATCTGTCCATCGTCTGCTGCTGAACACACAAAGCCTCGGAGCTCAAGTATGTGTGTGTGTGTGTGTGTGTGTGTGTGTGTTTGTGTGTGTGTGTGTGTGTGTGTGTGTGTGTGTGTGTGTGTGTGTGTGTGTGTTTGTGTGTGTGTGTGTGTGTGAGTGTGCGCGTGGTGAATATTAAATCTGTACCCTTGTGAGCTCACACCTTCATTACAATGTATTGTTTGTACACGTGCAAGCGCGTGTGACTGTGTGCACGCGCAAGCGTGCGTGCGTGTGTGTGTGTGTGTGCTTGTAAGGTGATCTGTCGCCCCTGTCCCTGTGCCAGGTCTGATAGATGACGGCAAAGTCCAAGTGCGACGAGAATACTAATTCATGCACTCAGTCAGTAATTAGTGCATGTTTGCGTGAGGTGTGTGAGTGCGTGCATATGTGTGTGTGTGTGCGTGGCACTGCAATAGGACCTGTGGGCAATTCAGGCAACAAAGAACTCACCGATAGAAGTGGACGTCATCATCGGATTCGACGGACAACCATAAGCAAGCAAGTGTGTGGCAGAGAGGTAGAAGCAAAAGTTAGGAGGGAGTGAATGAGAGAGAGAGAGAGAGAGAGAGAGAGAGAGAGAGAGATCAAGCATGAGAGCAAGAGATATAGAGAGAGAGATAAAGAGAGAGAGTGGAAGATAGAGGAAGAGAGAGTGTTAGGGCCGATTCATACTCCTATTTTACAGCTGTGTCGGCGCTGTAGTGCCGAAATGATTTCGGCTCGTCAGAAATTTTCAGTAGCACCGAAGAGCCGACTTTAGGACGGTACCCCCCCCCCCCCCCCCCCCCCCGAACCTCAAATGACGTCAAATTGTAGGCTCTACAGAGCCGAACCGACTTTTATTCGGCTCTAAAATAGGAGTATGAATCGGCCCTTACTCACTTGTATAGACAAATCCACAGAAGGGTGCCCTATTAGACACCGCCATTTATTGAGGTGTACCATTAACTGATTAGCTACACAGCTTCACGTGGCCAGACTGTTGCCTCTCGCAAATTTACAAATGCTTCTATATACAGTCTGGAGCAACGGAAGTTCTATCATGAGTAAAATATAAAACGGAAGTGGAGCCTCTTCCCCACTTCCGTTATATATGCTATATAAGCATATATAGCTTGCTGCTTAGCAGAAATGGAAATGAAAAAAAAGAAGCTCTAATTGACTTGGTCTGTCTAATTTTCGTGAACGTGACTCAGATTTCGGGAGTTGTCCCCCAGTGTGGTTACAATATGCAAATATGTTTTCCCTGTGTATATTTTTGGTTTCTTCCTGAAAGCTGAAAGCCTTTGAGTCAAAAGGCCCAATCGAAACACCTCACACAGCTGTGGGTGAGGCTTCAATTCAGGTGGGTGAAAAGGTGAAAAGTGAAAACCATGTATATTTAAT
>NC_139715.1:24557215-24587215 GCF_964188405.1 Protomyctophum parallelum | reverse complement strand
GATGTCATAGTAAATGCGACCTGCTGTCACAGTTAAGCCCATATATGGAGATCCCTGGTGCCATCAATATTGACCAGCTCAGATCTCCCATGTATCCCCCATCCCTCCTTCCTCTTCCATGTCTCCCTTTTGATTTATACCTGTCCATTCAAAGTTATTAGTGCCGCCACACCCGGGCAGGCGGCCCGGGTGTTGAGTTCTCAACAGGCCCGGAAATTAAGGCCCGGCCCTACCTGGGCCCTCATCAAACCCTGTTCTGACATTCCATATGTTGATCTGGCCTCATCAAGCCCTGTACACTACTACACTCGACACATGCTCCTTATATAAGCTCAGCTCAAGACCCACTTCTACTACATTGCTTTTATTTGAACTTCTATTTTTTTGTTATTCATGTCCTCACTGTATTGCATTACTGCTTGTTTTTTAATGTCGTTGCCTTGCTTTTCTTTTATTCTCCATTGTTCTGTAAAGCACTTTGAGCTGCATTTCATGTCATGAAAGGTGCTATACAAATAAAGTTTTATTATTATATGGCCAGTAAGTTCTCAACAGGCCCACCTGTCCCTTCAAACTCTAGACGGGCCTGTCCCAAAGTTATTAGTGCAGCCGCACCCAGCAGCATTCATTCCATATGTTGATCTGACCCCCCCGTGCCAAAGCGCCTGCGCTCGCCCAGCAGTCTGCTGCATGTCAACGAGGCAGATGCGTGCACGCGACCTCGCCCTGTAGGGCTTCTGGGTAACCGAGGCGCAATGCAAAGTCTATGGAGCGTAATGGCGGCATCCATGTCGCCTCGTTTCGCCTCACAGTTTCCTGTTCTCAAGTTCTCAAGCTGACAGGCTCGAGGCATGCAGTGTGGTCTTCTGCTGCCGTAGCCCCATCTGCCTCGATGTGCCTGAGCACACACACACTCCCGTTCCCACGCACCTCATACATATTTGATATCCGCTGCTAAGTGATGTCGCTCACAAGAGACTGAGGTACTCTACCTTAAGCCTGATTCACAAGCGGATGCCACTCGCTGTGCGCTTGTATACTACACAGTAGAACGGCTATTTTTGGTGCGCTAGACCTCTACGGGCTATGAATTAGACATTACCTATTACCTATGTACATTGCACATACCTTATGCATATTTGATTTTGTTCCTTTTTTTATTTGGACATTTTCCTTTTGTGGAGATCGTCTATTTTGTAACTGCAAAAGAATAATGAACTGTTACAGTTTTTTCTGAATAAAGTTGAAGTTGTACTCACGGGGTAGGGCTGGACAACAGTCAACACGATGGACTCTTTGCAGCTCCTGGGGTGAGAAGACAGCGATTGGTTATCATCAACAGAAACATTACGTTTAAGTCCAAAGCCTCAGGGTTAAGTGGTCAGATGAGTGGGTCCGCCGTGAACATGTTTTCCAGCGTGCACTGATCCGGAAAAGGTTGGAAACCACTGAGATATCTCTGGTATAACCCAGTTTTCTGAAAATGTTGCTATATCAGTGGTGAATGTGATAAAAACCTTTTCATGTCAAGGGCCCCCAAAATTGTATGTATTTGGCCACGGACCCCAATCTCAAAATACAGTATGTTGTGCCAGGGACCCCCAGAAGCAAAGATGTGAGTTAACAAAAAAAATGTCACAAATAATAAATAGCAGATCTACAAGCTCATAGTGCGGCACAATGTGACACGCTATATGAGCTTGTATATCGGCTATTTTTGAATATCCAAAGTATAAAATTATGACACAGATGCTTTCCAGGTTAATGCCAATGTTACTGACAGACATGGCCATCCCTAGAGCCCCATAAAAAATGGGGCTACAAAACAAAAAACAAGCAATCGCAGCAGTTAATCATAGCCTGGGTTCCAGCCGGAATCGCTGTGTTCCGTGAATCTGTTTTGTCACTTCGCTACTCCGTCTGGCCAGCAGGAGGCAGCAGACTCGTATTTCCTAACGTCACCTGTTACGTAGCCAAGGTTGTTGATGATACGGTACGTCATCAGCCGGCGCCACTCTCTTTTCTCACTCGAGACTCAGCCCAACGGCTGTGTGGGGTGAGTTTAGTGAATGATACGTCGTACGATGCAGGGCAACAGCAGTGCAGTGCAGTGTAGTGCAGTAGCTGCGCAGTGCGCATTGATATCAATGTCAAACTGGTATTTTTTTGCCCAAACCCAAACACAGGCCAATCAGAAGCCGCAGGTCGATTTCACCTGTTTGCATCTCCCGCCTATACCTCGGCGATAGGACCATTTCCAGACAGAGTAGTGAAGTGACAAAACAGATTCACAGAACGCAGCGATTCAGGCTGGAACCCGGGCTATAGTTAAGACAAGATAACAGCAACTTTATCAGTTTAGTTTCGGACAGAATGAGATGGGATGCCTGGGGCGGGCACAGCTAATGTTGAACTCCAGATGACTTTTGAACATGGCCTGCGTAGCACGCAGGCCATGTTCAAAAGTCATCTGGAGTTCAGCCAGGCAGTCCCCCCTTAGCCTTCATTCAATACCAGAGTGAACACATTCTGTGTGGTTATATTCATTGTGAGAGTGAATACATTGAATACTAATGTATTCATTGAATACCTTGTGAGAGTACATGGTGAGAGTACATGGACACTTGAGTGACACTTGAGCGAGAGTACATTCATACAATACAGTCCATAACTCAGATATTCCCCAACACTAACAACCATGCACCGATGCACACTAGAAAACAAATAATACACACACACAAACGAACAAACAAAAACACAAACATGCGGAAACATACACATGCTGCAAGTTTGTTCACAAAAGTAATCATCTGGCACACAGTTAATGGGGACTGCGGAAATGTGCAGAAGGCTGTTAAAAGTGATGTCACACTGTTTATGGCTCATATGGCCTTTTAGAGGTGTGTGTCTTGGTCTGATATCTGGCTATAACATTTGAAATATAACCCTCCGGGATGAAATCATAATCATTTCGAGGCAGAAAACGTGCTTTCAGTTAGCAGGTATAGGAGCTGCAGTCAATTTTTATATGCCGTTCCTGTGGTCCTTAATCACTCTCTGGCAGACACTTTTGCGCATAACCCCAGCGCACATACTGTGCCAAGAGCGAGTGTGCGTACACGTACATGGATGCACCTACCCACACACGCACACCCCTTATACAGTAGATCTTTAACCCATTCTGACCTGAGATCAGATTCATACGAGGTTTCCGCCGGACACACACTGGTCTGATGAACCCATTCTGACCTGAGATCAGATTCTAAAAATGTCAGTCGTTCTTCGATTTTTCAAAAAATAGCAGACCTACAAGCTCGTATCGCGCCACTCGGTGGCGCGATATGAGCTTGTAGATCTGCTATTTTTCAATAGCTAAAGCATAACATGATGCCAACACCAAAATGGGTGCCCGGTCAGAATGGGTTAACCCATTTTGTGCGGGGACCCCTTTTGGTGTTAGCATTATGTTATGCTTTAGCTATTGAAAAATATCAGATCTACAAGCTCAAAATCGAAGAACGACTTATAGAAACACAGCTTTTTCAGAACACTGTCAGGATGTGTAGAAGACGTTTTTACAATCTGATCTCAGGTCAGAATGGGTTAAAAGTGCATTTAACAGCGGGCGACCTTTCCGGAAGTGCATTATTTGTCTATGGGACCCGGCGACTACCGGCGAACAGGCGATAGTCGAATAGTGGGCGGAGGAACGTCGCCCCGAAAAGATTTAAAATAATTAATCTTTTGGACAACATCGTGCGGCGATAGTGGGCGATTATGAAATCCCAGTGTCGCTCGCCGTCGTTCTCCCGCTGTCATTTTATGCTTTCCAAAGAGATACATTATTGTTAAACGTCTGCATCGCTTAATTTACGATAAGTCTACACAATTAGGGAATGTAGAAGAATCGTCACATCAATAACCCATTCTGCGCGGGAACCCATTTTGGTTGAGTGGCGCGCTACGAGCTTGTAGGTCTGCTATTTTTGAAAAATCGAAGGACTGACATAGAAACAGCTTTTTCAGAAAACTGTCAGGATGTAGAATTTTTTTAGAATCTGATCTCAGAATGGGATAAACAGCATGGAATTGTGGACAAAATCTTATCCTCTCAGTCTTGAGTCTGAGAGGCTATATATGTCATCAAATAGTGGTCCGTCCGTGGCTCAAATGCCCAATAAATAATGGACCTCGATATGAAAGAAGGTTTTGAATGACTGTAGTAGAGGTCTCAGTGTGTACCTGACCAGACCGATGACCTTCTCCCTGGGAGAAGGTTGTAAATGACTGTAGTAGAGGTCTCAGTGTGTACCTGACCAGGCCGATGAACTTCTCCCTGGGAGCCGAGCTGACTGTAATGACTGTAATGACTGTAATGACTGTAGTAGAGGTCTCAGTGTGTACCTGACCAGGCCGATGAACTTCTCCCTGGGAGCCGAGCTGACTGTATGACTGTAATGACTGTAGTAGAGGTCTCAGTGTGTACCTGACCAGGTCGATGACCTTCTCCCTGGGAGCCGAGCTGACCGCCTCATCGTTGATCATAATGATCTCATCCCCCGGGATCAGCTTCCCCTCCGATGGACCACCTACACACACACACACAGACGCACACACACACACACACACACACGCACACGCACACACACACACACGCACATGCACACGCACGCGCACACATTAGAAAGGGTACATTAGCCACATTAGCCAGGGACAGTATATCAGTCCGCTGCTACGCTTAATGTGCTGAAATTTGCACTTCCATCTCCTCTGATTATAATCTGGAGATATAGTTAGATGGTTATATGTATCTTTTTATGGGTCCGTCTTGCATGCACACAGAAACACACACACACACACACACACACACACGGTGTCTCTCACACGCACGCACACACACACACACACACACACACGGTCACGGTCACAGAGTCAATTACATCTCTGCTTCGTAAAGAACGGCATAATATAAGCAAGATAGATGGTAAATAAAGGCCGCGCTGACGTGTGCCCGTGGCCACAGCGGACGCGCTAATTGTCTCAAAGAGGGCGGTCCTTTAGCCATAGACAACCTGTTGTAAAGTGAGTCGATACGTGCACGTGAGCAGTGAGGGGACGCAGACTAGACCTCACCGTGCAGTGCGGCGGAGGTTTTCTATTCCCGTTGAGGACGAAATGTCTCACAGGAAGACACGTGGAATCATGGAAAGTGAGGGCAATTTATTGCCATCAAGTTATTTTAGGTTGAAGTTAGATAACTATAACTTATATCTTAACCCATTTAGACCTGATTTAAAAACATAAACTTTTTTCAAAAATAGCAGACCACCGAGTGGCGCGCTACGAGCTTGTAGATCTGCTATTTTTCAATAGCTAAATTATAACATAATGTTTAAGACACCATAATGTTTAAAACACCTTCTGTATGTATTTTGTCGCATGATGAATGGCTCTCGCGAGCTTGTATACATATCGAAGGAGGTCAGAGAGGTTGCTGAGGGCCTATAGTGGTGAGCAGGACTTTGTGATCTATTTGTCTGACTGGGAGCGAGTGAAGGTCGCGGAGGACCGGGCCGATGTGGTCTCTGGAGGGGTTCTATAGTGAGCAGGTCTATAGTGAGCAGGCGGGCAGCAGAGTTTTGCACATGACTGTAGCTTCTTGATAACTTTGGAGGTGGCACCGTAAAGGTGGCTATTTGCAGTAGTCCCCTATAGGGGAAACAATGTTTTTTAATTCATTTATTCTACAGATGTGCGAGCATATGTGCATATGTCCATACACGCGCACGTGTGTGTGTGTGTGTGTGTGTGTGTGATGCACTAACACGAATGTTAATCAACAGATTGCGGCTGTCATCGGTGTGTGTGCAGTGGAAACCCCCTGATGCATGTAATGCACTCTGAGTCTGCAGGAATCTATGGCATTGTCTTTCATGTATACAATACAGTATGTGTGCCAGGAGCCCAAGGTAGTTAATAGAATATTCATTAATTGAACTGTCTGCTTGTAATTCAACACTGATTGATCACTGAGACGCCTAATCACTCACTCACTCACTCACTCACACTCACTCTCTCTCTCTAAGTGGCCCTTGGCAGTGTTGGCATGTCTACTTATTATATTAAGCAACTTTGGGCTTGTTCTTTCAGTAAAGTCGCTTGTAAATATTGGTAGTTGCGGCTTACATCTTTGGTTGTGCTTGTTTTAAAAGTGTATAAGTGCTTATGTTATTATTTCCGAAATGTTTTTTTTATTATTGTTTAGGCAACGTTGAGCGCAAAAGCACATCTACAACGAGTCGCATTGCAACACTGTGCTACATTTTGTGTGTCGTGTGCGCGCACACACGCGCACGCGCACGCACACACGGAATCCCAACCTATTATCATTATTATTATTATTTATTTATTTTTTGTTGTCCTTTTTTTGTTTGTATGTTTTTGGTTTTTTGTCTTGTTTTTGTTTTGTTATGTTTTGTTTTGTTTTTCTGTCTGTTTTTTTTTTTTTTTTTTTGTATCTTCATCCTTTTTATAGCTATTTTGAATATTAAAAGGGCTGGCATTATAAGCTGATCAGGCTTCTGCCAAACACTCCCTTTTGGTCAAAAAAGAAAACCCTGAATACATTGTATAAGGTGTGTGTATTTTAAATGACCAATACACTTGAACTTGAACTTGAACCTACCCGGCGTGACGGAGCGGACCACCACGGGCTTCTCGCTGCCGGCCACGAAGCCGAACCCGAGCACGGGGTCCCGTCTCATCTCCAGTGTGCGGGGCGGCGGCGGGGGGGCGCCGTCCTGGTGCACCTCCTCCAGGGAGCTGCTCTGAGACACCTGGCTGCATGGTGGGAAGGAACACAGAAGTGGCATTGGTTGGGGAAAAAGTACTCAATTAGCTGCTCTGAGTCACCTGGCTGCATGGTGGGAAGGAACACAGAAGTGGCATTGGTTGGGGAAAAAGTACTCAATTAGCTGCTCTGAGACACCTGGCTGCATGGTGGGAAGGAACACAGAAGTGGCATTGGTGGGAAAAAAGTACTCAATTAGCTGCTCTGAGACACCTGGCTGCATGGTGGGAAGGAACACAGAAGTGGCATTGGTTGGGGGAAAAAGTACTCAATTAGCTGCTCTGAGACACCTGGCTGCATAGTGGGAAGGAACACAGAAGTGGCATTGGTTGGGGGAAAAAGTACTCAATTAGCTGCTCTGAGACACCTGGCTGCATGGTGGGAAGGAACACAGAAGTGGCATTGGTTGGGGAAAAAGTACTCAATTAGCTGCTCTGAGTCACCTGGCTGCATGGTGGGAAGGAACACAGAAGTGGCATTGGTTGGGGAAAAAGTACTCAATTAGCTGCTCTGAGACACCTGGCTGCATAGTGGGAAGGAACACAGAAGTGGCATTGGTTGGGGGAAAAAAGTACTCAATTAGCTGCTCTGAGACACCTGGCTGCATGGTGGGAAGGAACACAAGAAGTGGCATTGGTTGGGGAAAAAGTACTCAATTAGCTGCTCTGAGACACCTGGCTGCATGGTGGGAAGGAACACAGAAGTGGCATTGGTTGGGGAAAAAAGTACTCAATTAGCTGCTCTGAGACACCTGGCTGCATGATGGGAAGGAACACAGAAGTGGCATTGGTTGGGGGAAAAAGTACTCAATTAGCTGCTCTGAGACACCTGGCTGCATGATGGGAAGGAACACAGAAGTGGCATTGGTTGGGGGAAAAAATACTCAATTAGCTGCTCTGAGACACCTGGCTGCATGGTGGGAAGGAACACAGAAGTGGCATTGGTGGGGAAAAAGTACTCAATTAGCTGCTCTGAGACACCTGGCTGCATGGTGGGAAGGAACACAGAAGTGGCATTGGTTGGGGGAAAAAGTACTCAATTAGCTGCTCTGAGACACCTGGCTGCATGGTGGGAAGGAACACAGAAGTGGGCATTGGTTGGGGAAAAAGTGCTCAATTAGCTGCTCTGAGACACCTGGCTGCATAGTGGTGGGAAGGAACACAGAAGTGGGCATTGGTTGGGGAAAAAAGTGCTCAATTATTTTACTTATGAATAAAAGTATCAATACTGCCATGCAGAATATATTCTGTTACGAATAAAAGTCCAGAATTTTTTTTTTACTTTTAGTAAAAGTATACAGAATGTGCCTCAAGATATACTTAACCCATTTAGACCTGATTTAAAAACATTCACTTTGAAATAATATATATTCAAAGATTTGCGCCACATTTTTACGATTTTTCAAAAATAGCAGACCTGAAAAATAGCTAAATTATAACATAATGTTTAAAACACCAAAAGGGGTTCCCGCCGAAAATGGGTTAAAGTATTCAATGTGCAGAATGTCCCATTCCACAAGTTCAAAAGGTATAAAAAGATAATACACTTTTTGAAAAAGGCTGATCGCATCGCAACGCATTGTGAGCCTAGTGTAGATCATCTATTTTCAAATAGTCAAAATGGATATAGTGCCCCTAGTGTTCCTTTCCCCTCCATCAGGCGCCCCGGCTGGCCAGGGGGAGGCAGTTTAGAAACCAGGATTACTGCATGTTTCTTTTGTGAGGGTACTACGTAACAGAATCAGAATCAAACTTTATTGTCACGTCACATTACAAGTAACATGGGTGAAATTCTTGTTTGTGCAGGTTAATCATTGCAGTTAGAAAGAAAGAAGTGCATAGCACATGACTAAACTACATGGTACAATATGTATGCATATATAAAAATCACACTTGTGTGAACTGAGTGGTGCAATTCCCCCCCCCCCCCCCCCCCCCACCTCTCTCTCTCTCTCTCATTAGCAGGCAGCAGGCACAGCACTACCCCTCTCTCTGTTTCTGGCGCCCCCTACTGGTATTAATAAGTCACATACTCACGCTCATGACCACTGATACATAGGTGTACACATGCAGGTACACAGGTACACGGACATTGCTGGTTGTAGGAGTGGTTGCACCACTCAAAAACACTAGGGGACACGGGGAGAACATGCAAACTCCACAGAGAAAGGCCCTTTCGCCAACCCCTAATTGGCACTGATGACGCACTGGAGGGAACACGCTGTGGGCATTGCTACTAGTCCCACTGGTGACGCTTCCCGCATCCCCAGCAAGGACTGTCTAAAGAGGACAAGACGCAAAGACCGTAAGGGCGCCGCCATGTTGCTCACATGGTGCTCCATGGAAGGAAAGAAACATGCACAATGGGCTTTATGCAGCCAACACTTCCGCGTTCAGCTTCCTTGGTCTCAACTGCGCATGTTTCTTTCCTTCCATGGAGCACCATGTGAGCAACATGGCGGCGCCCTTACGGTCTTCGCGTCTTGTCCTCTTTAGACAGTCCTTGATCCCCAGCAAGGAAGCTCTTAGAAGGAAGTGAAGTGGTCACGTGACTGGGCTGCGACATGACACTTTCATGGACACTTTCATGGGAGCCAAACTCACACCGGTAGTGCAACGAATACATGGCAGTGAATGGAGCCGGCTGGACCAGCTCATAACAAACATTATTCATGAACGATTGCGAGCTTTGTCATATAATTGGTTCAGGAATATGAAAGAAGACATAAGTGATATCACACGTTTTTTCAGAGTGGTTGTTTTTCGACTTAATAACTATTTATTTTTATTGAGGTATTTATAGAAGAGCACATAGTACGTTTTCTGCCTGGGCTGCTCTCTGCTCTTTGAAAAAATAAATCACATTAAGTAGTATGCACATCAAAAAATAAGACAGCCTAAAATAACGCGTTATATATATTATTTTATTTTCCAGAAGCGATCACTTTACAAAAGGTCTCAGTCATTCATAAATAATGTTTGTTCATGAGCTGGTCACTGAGCTCTCATTGACTCCAATGCATTCTGCCGAACTTCCGGGTGTAGTTTGGCTCCCATGAAAGTGTCCATGAAGTGTCATGTCGCAGCCCAGTCACGTGACCACTTCACTTCCTTCTAAGAGCTTCCTTGATCCCCAGTAGGAAGTGAACCAAGGACCTTCTTTCTAGCTGTGAGGCGACAGCGCTACCGACCGCGCCACCGTTCCCCCACTGCAGTGGTTTCTCAAACATGACCCCTCATCTGAAAAGATTTGTGCCAGGGAGGGACCCCAAGAGTGACGGACCGTGAGCTTGCAGATCGGCTATTTCTTTGAATAGCCAATATATACATGAATAATGTGGTTATGCAATGATTGACTTAGTTACTGCCCTATAGAACGTCGCAGTCCCTCCCCCTTTCAGAACAACGAGTGGCCCAGGAAATAAATCCCAATGCATTTTTCCCATAGCCATTTCTTAAAGTATTTATTTAAAGACAGTTACGCCGCGGACAAAGCCAACTCGGATCGTGACAAATCATGACAATGAACACAATGTTTTGGGCCGATCAAATAATTTATAAGAAGAAAAACAAAACAAATAGTGTTGTCTCCTGCCTTTATTTTCTTATTTCTAATGATTTGATCGGCCCAAAATATCATGTTCATTGTCATGATTTGTCACGATCCGAGTTGGTTTTGTTCGCGGCGTAACTGTCTTTAAATAAATACTTTAAGAAATGCCTATGAGGAAAATGAACGGCGATTTCTTTTCCGGTCTGTCGAGGGGGCGGGACTGCGACGCTCTATACTGTATTTCAAATGTTGTGAAAATAGATTTTCACTGTTTGGGAAAATCTTTCAGAACTTCAGAATTTAAGTTGACAAAAAATGTATGGTACATCGTAACTGATACTTTTGTGAAACAAGACCGCAAGGTCTTTCTTCTATACTGTTCTATTGGACCAATTGTGCATTTTATTATCTAATAAAAATGATAAATCATTCAAAAACAGGGGAGGGTGACAGTGATTTACAGAGAGAGACAGACAGAACACTCACATTTGGAGACGGAGTTCAGGGACCTCATTAGAATTAAGTGCCCTCTTTGACTTTATCCTCAATTCACTAATATTGTTTTAAAGAAACATGACACAAATGCAAATGGAAGATACGGTTTCCTCGGCTGCTTGTGCCTTGAATCACAATGGAGATTATCTTGGCATTTTGATATTATCATAGGAAACTTGGAGGAATCTGTAAGCACATAAAATAAGCCAATCTGCGAGCTCACGAGCACACACCAGCTCAGTGGCCTTGTGGTTAGAGTGTCCACCATGCGTTTGGGAGGTTGGGGTTCAATGCCCTGCTTGAGTCATCTACCAAAGACTAGTACAAACATTGTACCCGATGCCTCCCTCCATCAAGGAATGGGAGTAAGTCCCTTCAACATACTGTACTATATAGTGCCATATCCAAGAAGTGTATTTGTACATGAACCTGCCTACAGAAACAGCAGATAGGCTCCTGATCAGTATGGGCCATGTAGTTCAGGGGCCGTTGCTTCCCAAATTATGCTACACAAGTACACAAGTACATGGTCCTGTGCCAATATCAATGAAGCAGCTGTACAGTACACAACGTTTACTGTTATCGTTGTTCTTGTGCAATTCAAATGCAAATTATTAAGTCACAGGGCTGAGGTTAGAAGACCCAAAACTATACTGTTGTGTCTGAACAGATAATTTTTATGCATTTCTCTCCGTATATCTCTCTCTCTCTCTCTGTCTCTAGTGCATGCTCACGTACGCACGTTGCTATTATTTGAATTGAAATCCTGAATACTTTTTTGCTATTTTTGAATTGGAATCCTGAAAAGTAACATTATTATTTAATTTCAGATTCCTTTATGTTAACTTTATGAACTAAGTACAAATAATACAATGGAATACTAGTCATTCAGCGGGCCGCATTAAGTGAAGGTGGGGGCTGCATGTGGCACCCGAGCATGCCCGTGCATTGCCTACAATGTACAGTATAGGTGATGTCATGTAGGCCCAAATGACATCTGAGCATACAGTAACTACAGGATAGAACAAAAACGACTCGCATAAGACAAAAATTCACACAGACAGGCTAGCCCCTCCTATATATAGCATTTGTCCCCCACACATCTCAATATTTGCCATTGACAATGAATATGAGAAATTAGGTCAAATGGCCGCCAAATATGACGTGAATTTGTGGCAACATAAAGCTCCCCTCACTTCACACAGGTGTGATTTTTGAGGGGCCTATATACAGCTTTTGTCCCCACAAAATGTCCGAAAAACAAACATTAAATGCCATTGACAATGAAGGGAAAATGTACGACATCTTGTCCCCACACGTCTCATATTTGCCATCGACAATGAAAGGTGAAATTAGGTCAATCAAATGTCACACGTCTCAAGATTTGCCATTGACAATCTCTCTCTACATCGTCCTCAGATGAGGCCAGCTCCTTTGTGCTTTCCGCACCAGTATCTTTCTTTAGTACGTCCATGTAGGTAGGTTTAAGACGTTCTCTTGATCGATGCCCGTGTGTTGGTTCCCACAGTACTAGCTTTTTGGCCCGGGAGTTCTTGGTGTCGGTGGCAGTGGCCAGCTAGCATTCTCCTTACTGCTATCTTCTCTGTTACACTTGGTAATGCCCGTGCAGACGTTTGTTGGTGATGTGCTCATCCTGGTTGATGTTAAGTACCACACGTAAACATTCTGGTGTGGCACCCGTCCAGGGATTTCTGTAGGGCTTGTGTTATTGTCCAGCATTCACAGCCATAGAGGAGGACGGACTCCACGGTAGCAGAGAAGAAACTGATCTTGATGTGTCGGGGGAGGTTGGATTTCCACACACTGGTCATAAGAGCTCTCCTTGAACGGAGAAATGACATCAGGATTCTGCTAAATATGAACATCAAAACATGAAACGCCATTGACATTGAAGGGAACATTTACGTCATATGTAAACTAGCAAATCAGCTAACCAATCACAGGCAACAGGCATTCTGATCGGCCAGTATGAGATCATGCTATGAGCAAACCAGCCAATAAAGCACCACCTTATTTATGTACCTTATGTAGCAATGTCAAATGTCCTCTAACATAAATTGATGTACGATGATTTGCACAGACCTTACATACGTGTATACTTTAAATCAGTGGTTGTCAACTAGTGATCCAGGGACCAACCAGGGGTCCAAATGGACCCTTATCGGTCTGTACCTCCGAGAGTGTACCAATGAAACCGTACGGGAGGATTCAACAGAATCAACAGTATAGATTGGGTTTCCAGTATATAGTTTAAATCAATGATTCTCACACTTTTTGTAATTCAAGGCTCCCCAGTTTAACTATAATTCTCTGTTTAAAACATCTTTTGCCACTTGTTTTTTTCCAAAGCCCACACCGCCAAAGATGTCTTTGGACACCTGCTGTGTGTTTCTCTGTTAGCTGATCCAACATTTGACCATGTGTGTTTGGGTGTCGGTTACTGTGGTTACCGTGTTTATTAGTCTATTACAGTCTTGATGATGGAATGATTGTCATTATTCCTCTAGTTCATATCATACACAGACCTCAATGAAATGAACTCATCAAAGGCACCGCTCACTTCACACTGATGATGTACAGTACGATGATAAGAGTGTCCCTCCCTTCACACGGGTGTGATCACCCGGTGCCAATTGCCGAAGCTGTAATCCTGGGCACTACTCTCCCTCTGCCAACCTGGGGAGATAGACCCCATAACTCTGAGTGTACAAAAAGTGTACAAATTGACCGGGTTGGACCCGTTTGAGACCCACTGTTCTCGAAAAGCATAACCTGACACAGAAAAAAATGTTTGTGTGCTAAAAGTGTGATCGAGACCTGCTTATCCATACAATGAGAGGGACTGAAGTCATTACATCACTCAAAACCTTTTTTTTTTAAGTCTTCTTAACAGCGAAAAAAAGAAGGCAAGAGTTCTTTTCAGGCCAAGTTATTTTAGTCCAAGGCTGGTTCTGTGTCTGTCTGTTCAGTGTTTGCTTCAGTGGTGTGTGTGAAACGAACCGCACTAAGACTAATATCACCCTCTGCCATTCGTACATGCTAAGAATACACACAGTACCTGCTTTCAGAATGCTTCTTCAGAACACAGTCTTGATATTCGATCGAATTCCAAGCCCAAATTGTGTTTTGTGATAAATGGATGCTATAGATTTGGCTGGCAAACAATTTACGTCACAAGTGTTCTAAACAAACATTAAGGGCCCAATCTTGCCCTTACCCCTAATCCCTAAACATATTTGCCTTTTTTTTTTTACTATTTTGAAAAACATTTTAAAATAGTTCAACTAGACGATCCACATAGACACGTTGTTAGCTTGTAGATCGGCTATTTGAACTATTTTAAAAGGTTTTTCAAAATAGTAAAAAATGGTGTAGGGGTAAGGGGGGGCGCGATTATATATAGCCCTAAATGTCCATCGACTTTGCTGCCATATGACGTCATTTCAAAAGCCAGGCGTACATGTGATTACTTCTTCCACCAGTGGTCACTGTCAGGAGGGCATGTCATAAGATCTGATGATACCATGGTGGATTATGTGACCTGCGTTCCCAGATATCCCACCCAGCAGTTAAAGACCATAACCTGCCCTGCTTGTGATCATAATTACTTCTAGGGCTTAAAGACGTGGGGAGAAGAAAAATACGTTTTTCACAGCATATAGGTCCTAAGGTCACAATGAGGACATATCCATCAGTATAGATGACATAATAAATGTGTATTTTTTGAGGGGCACTAGCCCCTCCCATATGCAGCTTTTGGTGTGTGTGCACAGACTTTGTCTTTATACACAATCATTACATTCCCATTTTTTACTTTGAACTTTGACAATGAATGGCCAATTTTACGTCATAGTTTCTGAGCAAGGAGACAGTGTTAATTTACATCATGATGACGATAAGAGTGCCCCTCACTTCACACAGGTGTGATTTTTATATCAAATGTCCTTTAGATCTTTGAGGGGCGCTAGCCCCTCCAATATTCCGCTATAGTGTAGATTTCATACTACTATTATACTATATGTGATGACAGATAGAAAAGTATGAATGTTAATTAAAATGTGTTGACTTCATTCACCTTTTGATTCTCATTGCTCACGTTCCTCCACTCGCACCTCATTTTAACCCATTTTGGGCGGGAACCCCTTTTTTAAATATTATGTTATAATTTAGCTATTGAAAAATAGCAGATCTACAAGCTCATAGCGCGCCACTCGGTGGTGCGCTATGAGCTTGTAGGTCTGCTATTTTTGAAAAATCGTGAAAACGTGGTGCAAATCTTTGAATATAGATTCTTTCAAAGTGAATGTTTTTAACTCAGGTCTAAATGGATTAATTGGGGAGACACAATTTGACTGCTATAGGGAACGGTCCTGTTCCCTAGCAGCTGATTTTGTCAACGAAAACCACACTCCTGGGCCCTGTCCCCGAACTAAACTTTGCCCAAACTTTGGCAATGAAGCCATTTCATGACGTCTATATATCATTATACTCTCTCTACAGTCCCAGACTGTTGCCTCCCACGTTTTTCAAATGCTTCCTGCGTCATACAGCCTGTGCAGTGTGCAAAGACAGTGCTGAAAACCATCTCCTGGAAAGCCTTTCTTGGCTTTCGGCAGGTTCAGTTACAGATTCTGAGTAGTTGTCTGGCTATGTGCGAGGCTACATGTAACCCTTCCATGTACATGTCACCAAAAATGCACATACTGTGTTCGGTATAGACCACAAAACCCCCCCTGCCTGTCTACCAAAACAAACAGTGAGAACACCACAACACAGCGAGAGAGGACTCATATTGGAACGGATCAGAATGGAAGTTGAGCAGAATCCATTGTTCATTTTAAACAAACTTTTCCTCACTTTTGCACAACTCTTCCCTCTTCTGCCTCCCCCTCCTTCCTTGTTCCCTGACACACTCCCTCATGTGTTTCTATTACTCATCATCCTCTCTCACCGTGTTCAACGCGTTCTCTGTCTCTTCCTCTGGCTTGTGTTAAAATGCATTATTGGCAATGCTCCCTCTCTCTCTGAACAAAGAGTACAGTGTTGTCACTAGAAAACACTCCCCCCCCCCCCTGTCCTGTCTCTCCAGTGTTGTTTTTGGCAGCAAATGTCTATTTTAGTTTTAGTCATAGTCTCTTGAATAGTTTTCACTTAGTTTTAGTCACATTTTAGTCACCTGGAATCTGTTAGTGTTGGTTTAGTTTTAGTCGACTACATCTGCAGGTGATTTAGTCAATTAAAATGTGTTTTGATGCCGTCATAATGGCTGATTTTACACTTGCTGAAAATAGCCGAGCTTGCAAACAAGTGTAAAATGACGTATACTGGATCTCTTGTCCACTAGTCCCTTCCTATAACATTTTAGTCTAGTTTTTATTTGTTGACGAAATTGTCAATATATTTAGTATTAGTTTTAGTCATCATAGCTTAGTTTCCATTTAGTTGAAAAAAGGTACTGTAGTTGCCGAAAATGTTTTGTCATAGTTTTAGTTGACAAAATCAATCTCTCTCTCTCTCCTTTTTTTAACTGCAGCATATATTTATATATATATATATATATATATATATATATATATACATCCACTTTGTTCAGAGGCAGGTGCACAGTGGACAGTGACTACTACTCGTGAGAAAAAGCGTGTCATGAACAACTGCTCTTGCTCGGCAGGAATCCATTTTTATTCAAGTTGACATTGGTTTGGGTCCCTCTGGTTCAGGCCTGGTCAACGTTGATGATTGAGAGGGCCACTATATTTATATATATATATATATTTATATATATATATATATTTATATATATTGAGAGGGCCACTATATTTCCACAATCACTCCAGAGGGTCACATTGCATAAATCGTTGCTGTCGGGAGGATACCGCCTAACTACATTTTTGAGGTTTTTGGTTTTTTTCTTGTCATAAATCAATGCTTTAACCCATTCTGACCTGAGATCAGATTCATACGAGGTTTCCACTGGACACACGCTGGTCTGACGAACCCATTCTGACCTGAGATCAGATTAAAAAAATGTCAGTCGTTCTTCGATTTTTTTCAAAAATAGCAGACCTACAAGCTCGTATCGCGCCACTCGGTGGCGCGATATGAGCTTGTAGATCTGCTATTTTTCAATAGCTAAAGCATGACATGATGCCAACACCAAAATGGGTGCCCGGTCAGAATGGGTTAAAGTATAGAACACCCTAAAATATTGAACCAATGAAAAGTATTCAAAAGTCACCTCATACTGTCTATTAAAACAGCTAGCTCCACCATGCACCTCTCCCAAGTAAATGCCCAGATATAAAGTCACAATACCATAACTTCGATGGGGCAGTAGTGCAGTGAGTTAAAAAATTTTATATAAGGTTTTCTTCATTTCCTTTTACCAATATCACAGACTGAAGTACGTAAAGTGGGTTTTGTTTGGAATTGCAACTCAATATTATATCAGTATTTGGATATTTCCGCGCCATTGGCGTAGATCTAGGTCAATTGAAGCCTATATTATTTAATACTACGCTTAGGGCTGGGCGATATGACAAAATCTCATATCACGATATAGAATTTATTTTATCACGATAACGATATACTCACGATATAGCATATTTTTTACGATACCTATTTTTTTATCTAAAATAATTGATTTTTGTTCAGGTCGAGTACTTTACTGTACTTGGGCTGTACTGTACTGTACTGTACTGTACTGTACTGTACTGTACTGTACTGTACTGTACTGTACTGTACTGTACTGTACTGTACTGTACTGTACTGTACTGTACTGTACTGTACTGTACTGTACTGTACTGTACAAGCTCTCCTCCCTGGCCTCTGTCTGTGTTAGGCTGCACAACAGTGACACTTGGTGGTGACAATAGTTATGCTATTTCGTGCTCGGATACAGGGACAGGGACACACATAGCTGTCTATAATGGTTGCACCACTCAAAAAACAATTAAATTCACATTATCCAGTCTACTTATATGAATATAATACTGATGCCCTTCCCATGCACAGACAGGCCCAAAGCAAGTACAAAAATATTACAAAATAAAATGTATATAATAATAATTAGAGGCTGAACTCAATTGTTCAGCCTCTGTAGACATTTTTAAAGCACAGCTCAAGACCCACTTCTACAACATTGCTTTTAATTGATCTTTTATTTTTTGTTATTCATGTCCTCACTGTATTGCATCACTGCTTGTTTTTTAATGTCGTTGCCTTGCTTTTCTTTTTTTCTCCATTGCTCTGTAAAGCACTTTGAGAGCTGCATTTCATGTCATGAAAGGTGCTATACAAATAAAGTTTTATTAGTATTATTAATAATTATTATTATTATGACAATTAAAAAGAAAAAAGAAAGAAATAAGACGTTGCCTTCAGACACAGAAGTACAGGCCTGTGTCTGCATTAAATTGGCTTAAGGAAAAAATAAATATCTCATGTCACAGTTTGTCACTACAGTTGTTTCAGTTCATTTAAGCTCTGTATAGGGAATCAACATGTTCTGTTGTAGTTATAGTTTAGTTTGTTAAAGACGTTGGGCAGCTTAACGATGTTTAATTGACTACAGGCGATAGAGTGAGAGAGAACGCGATCTTGTCGTCAACTCTCCATGCCCACAGCTGTGCGTATATGGGAGTCTAGGACGAGTGGGGCTTTTTCTTTTCCTTTTTTTTTGATGATCACAACAAAGTCAGCGTCTTGTGTTGTTGTTGTAAGCTGTTGCTGAATTAAGGACTTTTCAAATGGAATAATTTATTTGGAACAATAAAACAAGACAGACGCAGCAGGAGGACTGCACAGGTAAGAGGAACGTCTTCGTCTTGGAAGAAGTTTGCAGTGCACCCGACGACGGACAAGCTTATTGTTCAACTGTGTAAAACATGCGTGGCTCACGCAATTTATCAATTTGACCCAACATGAAACCTGCATTTATAACAGTGAATGACCGGTTACTTTAGGGCGCGTTCGGAAATAGCGCACTAGGCGCACTGTGCAATGCAAACTGATAGATGAGTTCGCTCCGGTGTGGTATTTCCGAACGTGCCCCTTACACCGCTCTGAATCTCGTCAGCCATCATCATCATCTCCCTCTTTTAGGTGCAAGCACCACCTCGGCTTGTGTTGTGGTCGTGTTGGCCTTAGAGTATATAATAGAGAAGACATCCGAAAGGTGTTGGCTCACTGTTTTCAGTGCGTGCGGTGGGCTGCTGGGCATGCCGTATATAAGCGCTGTGACGTAAAATACTGCCGTAAAGCGAAACGGCGATATAAGCGATATAGCTTTTTTTTCGTGATAGACATTTTCTATCGAAAATACGATATATATCGTCATATCGCCCAGCCCTAACTACGCTTACCGCCATTGGCGTAGATCAATGGCAATTGGGCTTTTATAGCGATCGATATTTTTGAAAGATCGAAGAACGACTGACATTTTTAGAATCTGATCTCAGGTCAGAATGGGTTAATCAGACAAGTGTGTGTCCAGTGGAAACCTCGTATGAATCTGATCTCAGGTCAGAATGGGTTAAGTAAAGCTGGGAGGCCCACATGTGCCGATGTATGCTCTGAACCATCATCAAGAGTGTCTATAGATATTAGATAACGGTTTTGGACATACAAGGCGACAGTGACAACATTCTCTCCAAAAGTCTAATAACACAGTATAGGGCGCAGTATCGCCCCTGACCTCTAGTAGAACACTTGTACTACATACACTCGCATGGTACATATACTAAGCACCATGCGAGCTAGTATAGCTATCTAGCTATAGGCCTATAGCTTGTGGCCTCTGTCATGTTAGCTTTAATCTGGCGAGACGGTAAAGAACATTACATCGACCCCGGGATGCGACCTCATCAACGGGGCGATTAGGATCCAGTACAATCTCTGCCTCACCTCCCCACCCTCTCTCCCTCTCTCTCCATCCTCCCATGGTATACTGTAGCAATGCACATATACAATGTTACCAGATTTGGTTAGAGAAATAAGCAACAAGGTCTAGGAATACATGCCCAAAAGAAGCGATTACGCCACATGAGCACTTTAAACCTATTACCAATGGCGGTAAGCGTAGTATTAAATAATATAGGCTTTATATATATATATATATATATATATATATATGCTATATACTGTATTGCATAGCATGAACACATCCATTTGAAAATAGCTGATCTAATAGAGCTTGTAGATCTGCTATTTTCAACAAATCTTAATTTAAAATGTGGAGTATTTCAAACATTCTAACAACACAATTCTCGTATGGGGCTCCCTGGTGTCCAATCTGTACATGACCTGACAATATTTGACAACCACTGGTTTATGTAATACATGAAAAATGGAAGCAAGCCCGAAATAAGCAACCCGGGAACTGCCAATATTTACAACCAACTTTACAGAAAGAATTAAGCCCAAAGTCTCTTATAACAAGAGGACATGGCAACACTGATCTCAGAGTAAATCTGTTGGTAATGAAGCATGTTCCAATCTGGGACGCGCGAGACGGCGGCGGGGATCACTCACGTTTAATCCCTCATGGAGGGCCGACCCAGCGTCAGGGGGGCTACTGGGTCAGGATGACATTGAATCCATAAGGTCAGCAGGGCCGACGCGGTTAAAAAGTGGAGGGCGAGAGATCGGCGTGCTCTGTGATTAATTCACCAGTTCTGTGGTTTCCCTGTTCCCTCTGGCTGTCATCTTACTCTACGACTCTTCTTCTAGACAGGCCTCCTTCTAGACGGGGCGAGGTCGCTTCTCCCTTAGGGTGTCTTACTGGTTATTGTTATTTTCTTGATTTTTTATTTAGTCTTCTCCCATGGAGCAATGTGTAGCTGTCCATGCTGCTGAAACAGTGACTAGACCTGTAGTGAACTGTCCATGGTGCTGAAGCAGTGAATAGAGCTGTCCTGTAGTGAACTGTCCATGGTGCTGAAGCAGTGAATAGAGCTGTCCTGTAGTGAACTGTCCATGGTGCTGAAGCAGTGAATAGGCCTGTCCTGTAGTGAACTGTCCATGGTGCTGAAACAGTGACTGGACCTGTACTGAACTGTCCATGGTGCTGACACAGTGACTGGACCTGTACTGAACTGTCCATGGTGCTGACACAGTGACTGGACCTGTACTGAACTGTCCATGGTGCTGAAGCAGTGAATAGGCCTGTCCTGTAGTGAACTGTCCATGGTGCTGAAACAGTGACTGGACCTTTAGTGAACTGTCCATGGTGCTGAAACAGTGACTGGACCTGTACTGAACTGTCCATGGTGCTGAAACAGTGAATAGAGCTGTACTGAACTGTCCATGGTGCTGAAACAGTGAATAGAGCTGTCCTGTAGTGAACTGTCCATGGTGCTGAAGCAGTGAATAGAGCTGTCCTGTACTGAACTGTCCATGGTGCTGAAGCAGTGAATAGAGCTGTCCTGTACTGAACTGTCCATGGTGCTGAAGCAGTGAATAGAGCTGTCCTGTAGTGAACTGTCCATGGTGCTGAAGCAGTGAATAGAGCTGTCCTGTAGTGAACTGTCCATGGTGCTGAAGCAGTGAATAGAGCTGTCCTGTAGTGAACTGTCCATGGTGCTGAAGCAGTGAATAGAGCTGTCCTGTAGTGAACTGTCCATGGTGCTGAAGCAGTGATGCTGGTGCAGTGACTGGACCTGTACTGAACCGTCCATGCTGCTGAAGCAGTGAATAGAGCTGTACTGAACTGAACTGTCCATGGTGCTGAAGCAGTGAATAGAGCTGTACTGAACTGAACTGTCCATGGTGCTGAAACAGTGACTGGACCTGTACTGAACCGTCCATGCTGCTGACACAGTGAATAGAGCTGTACTGAACTGTCCATGGTGCTAAGCAGTGAATGGACCTGCAGCGATCTGTCCATGGTTCTGAAGTAGTGAATGAGCATTGTACTGCGACGCACGCACACACGCATATATCCACTCTCCTTAGAAATCCAATTGTGACACTATCTGGATAGCAGTGTCACCTCAACTTAAGCCATGAGCCTTTCTTCAGCCAGCTCTCATTTGTAACAGGTTAGAGCGTGATGATCCGTGTTCTCTCAGCGAGCAGGAGGCAGCGAGAGAGGAGAGATGACAGTAAAACAATACTGTAGATATTCACCGTGACTAATTTCATTCAGCTCTATTCCGTTTATCCCATTTAGGACTGAGGCCGATATAGGGGAAATAAATCTTCTGAAAAGTATGTAATTTAGATAGCATAGTATGTAGACATAGCACTCTATAGTGTATACTCATAGTTCATTGTACAGATACTGTTAGATGGATGTTAGGTTCTTAGCTTGCTTATGATCCTTGATGACTATTTCTATGTATTTGATGTATTACATGTGTCATTCTTGCTTACTTACTGGTAGTCGCTCTGGATTAAATGCCTAAATTGTTCTAACTATATGTGTTTTTTCGTAAATTAATGCCCTGCTAGATCATATACAGTGTCACATCTCACATGTGCTGTTTTTTTGTTTTTGTTTTTGCAATTTTCTTTTACCAAACAGCTGCTACTTTTGCCGTTGAATCATGAAAAGTAAAAGTTTTGGACATTATGAGGTTTCCACCCGACAGATGCAACATACAGTAGCTTACGGAAACCTTATTATCTCCTTATTTTAACTTTTTATGTTTTCCCATAAATGAGTGTGCATATGCAGGGCGTTTGGAATGGGATGGTCTGTGCTGCCGCTAGAATGACAAACTATACACTGACACGGAGCAAGACAGGAACGCCAAAAAACGTCACATCCGGTTTTTTACCCTGGGCAGAATTTTCTATGGCTGCCAATGCAACGTTTTCCAATCCTTAATCACATATGGACAAACATCTATGCCGATAATATCTAACTTGCGGAGGTAACGTGCCTTGTCCACGGGCAACAGATCTTTCAACGTATGGCATTGCAAATACGTTTGATAATCGATACTCTGCGCAATATTGTTTTGGAAATGCCGTAAATTGCATTGCAGTGAACGAGAGCAAATCACAACTTACCCTGGGGGTGGTGACTCCGCCCTGAATACGCGTTGTCGTGTCAGTGTATACACCTCTCTTCCTTCCTTCCTTCCTTCCTTCCTTCCCAAAAGCTGTACAGTAGCAACACAACTGAAACCACTGCATTTGATGATAGCTTCCGGTTGAGGAAACAGGGGCAGGGTCAGGTATAGGCCAGAAAAAAACAAAAAAAACAACACTGCCCACCAAGGCATTATTACCACGCCGCTGCATTAGAACCCCACAGCAACGAGCTGTATAATCTGGACGCCCCGAGGCAAACAAATTTGTATATTAGTTTTCTTCCTGCAATCATATACTATAACCTCCGGGGGGGGGGTGTGTGTGTGTGTGCGCGGCTGCGCGCGTGGTCTTACTTGCTGTGGTAGTCGCGTCCCTCTCCAGAGGACATGTTCATGCTGTCCCAGCAGTAGGGTGGACCCTGCAGGCCTCCCCAGGAGCCCCCCGGGCCAGGGGGCGGCCAGCCCGCTGTTCTGTTCTTATGGCTGTAACGCAAAACACACAGCCAGTTAGACACCATTTAAAAAAAAGTTTTTAAGTCAAGGACCCCCAAAATTGTATTTGCCCCCCCCCCCCCCCCCCCCCCCCCCAGAAGAGAAGATTTGGCATGTGAGATTGTATATCTGCTTTCGATAGCCAACATATAAATGGAATGACTGTCACGCTATATTAACACAGTGTTGCTGGGGATCTTTGCTGAAAACAGTGTGTCTTTAAGTTCACAAGGTGTCACGTTGCGATGCATTGTGAGGCTGCAAATCTATCTGGCTATCTATCGTGGAATAAAAATGGTGTAGCATTTGCAGGGAATGACTGGGGGGGGGGGGGGGGGGGGAGGAGTGGGCGGGGGAAGCGAGCATATGCTGGACATCCACAGTCGCACAAAACGATTACGGTTGCAGAGCGCGGTGTCAGGTCGTTTTCAAGGACTGGCAAATGTCACCAAAAAGGAGTGCGCTTCCTCTCTCTCTCTCTCTGAGCCGTGACATTCTGGGATACATTCACATCCCGTGCCGAGGCCTTTCCCCAAAAAGATCGTGTTCATGTGAGAACGTGTCACATTTGGTCGCAGTTCGGGGCCCTCAATTAGCACGACTTCTTCACCCCCTCCCGGCACGTTGCCGTCCCGTCTCGCGGCAGACAGCCAGCCAGCGCTCAACGCAATCGACCGCGGTTGAATAACGTCCCCGGCGCGATGGGCCGCATGCAGACAGGCAATCAATGGCTTACTCTGCAAAATTACGATGCAGGGCCACGGGGACGAGACGGCCAGAAGGGAGGGGGGACGGGACGGGGACGGAGACGATATGACAGCTGATTTGCTTACCGCAGATTACGCTAACAATGTCATTGAGGAGTCCAGCTATACGTACAGCGCAGAGGGCACGGGAGGGATGGGGGAGGGGAGACTGCTGGGGTAATAAAGAGCTGACTGAGAGAGAAGAGGGGGTTGTTGCAGAGAAAGACATTGAGGGTGTGTGTGTGTGTGTGTGTGCGTGCGTGTGTGCATGCGTGCGTGTGTGTGTAGAAGAGAGAGAGAGAGAGAGAGAGAGAGAGGTGGAGAGAGTGAGAGACGTGGGACAAGCCAGACAGAAATCTGCTAATGCAAATGTCGCTTTAAATCACGGTGTCTGGTTAGAGGACATTATGCGAAAAGGGCCCCATCCCCTAGATGATGAGAATTGACAGCCCAGTGTATCGGCGTAGCATCACCAAGCAGGGATTTGCATATCTATAAGTCAGGGCCGTTGACCCTTGACCCGTGTAAAGCACGGAGGCCAGGCTAATTAAAACAACCACTTCCAGGGCCGATGACTCGGCCTCCGTTGACATCACACTGAATTACATCAGCGGAAGCTTTGCAGTATCATTGCTGTCGGGCCGAAACCTCTTATCTACAGAACTTTTTGTGGGCTTTTTTATTATAGATTAACCCATTTAGGCCTGACGTCGAAATTTAAAATAAATATTTTTTTAAATGTATTTCTTTCTGAAAAACCTCATGTTTCTATATCAGTGGTTCTCAATATTTCATGTCAAGGACCCCCAAAAATATATGAAATTGGCCGCTGACCCCCATCTGAAAATGTGTTGTTTCAGGGACCACCTCCCAGAAGCAAAGATTTGAGTTAAAACCGTTCGCTCTGAAAGAATATATATTCAAAGCTTTGCACCACATGTTCATGATTTTTTCAAAAATAGCAGACCTACGAGCTTGTAGACGAGTCATTCTTTCCGCCGCGCTAACAGCTAAGTCAACGGTAAGCTAATATGAGCCCAGAGCGTAGCATACGGTAGCCGAAAGGCGAACTGACAAAAAAAAGGAAAGATTCTGAATATTCTTATCTCGCCCGGTATCATTGAGGATGCGCTAGGACAGGACGTCCTCACACGTCGGATGTACAGCTCGGTTCGAGTCCCTATGACGTTTCCAGACGTCGTATGTACAGATTGTGTTAAGAACGTCTCATTTCCACATGTCTTAGACGGCAATTAAGTTATATCGCCACCATCTTATGTGCAATCCCTATTTTGCAAGTCACAATGAAGGCAAACACTCACCAGCATATGCATGTATGTATATGTATGTAGTGTTCTGTATGTTAATTAATTCAGGGTGCTATGCAGTATCGGCTATATTGACTTTAATTCAAAGTTTTCAAATAATCTATGATCACTTGTTGCACTGAAATAGAAGGGGTATATGCTTTAATAATAGGGAACTGAGAATGTGTATTTGTTGGTTTGTAGGAGATATCACAGCCGTGTCTTGAGCCAGTCACATAATTAGACTACCATAGCTGCACTTGGACATCTTTACTTTCTATGTGAGGTTTCTATGTGAGGGTCATTTTACCACATAGCGCCTTGACACAGTGCACAAATCACCACACGCATAATAGTAACATGGCATTGGTCACGCCTCCACGTCTTCAGTTAAGTAATAAGACCTGGCTGTAACTCAGACGTGCTTAATAGGGCCCCACAAACTCTGATCCTACAAAGACCCAGATTGCTCCTGGGTTTCATTCTGGATCTGGTTCATACATGGATATATATACTGTGTATATATATATATATATATATATATATATATATATATATATGATGAATTACATTCTCACAAAGCCAGCACCAAGAGATAAGACCTATAATCTAAAGAAAATGCGTAGGAGATAGTATCACTTTCATTTACAGCTGCAATATGTTTTCAATGTATAAGTATAAAGACAAATGCATACTAGATAAGGACGTCGTCCCCATAACAATCCAGACGCTTCACTCCCATATTGCGTTGGTGACGGGTCGCATGCATCAGTCCGTCATCTCTAAAAGTGTCCAATGGATAAAAAACAAAGGCTTGTTTGTCCTCTCGAACATATTAACCTATATTAACCTAACAAATTATTATTTCAAAAACAAAAAAACATACATGTACAGCAACAACTAATGAGACACAGAGGCTGCATCCGGATTGAACGGTATAACGACGTATAGGTTGGAACAGGTCTAAATGCGAAAAGACATTTAATGTCCATGTTGACTTCTTCCCGGTGATACGTCACCAAAGGATGGCCCTCTTGAGACAGTGGATCTGACCCGTCGGGCCGTGCAAAAAGTAATGTTCACTTTCCACAGAGACGCATGAGATCATCGACGTGCGGCGAGTAATTCTCACGTCGAGCCATTATGATTGATCACACACGGAATGAAACATCAGCGATGAAAAAATATCGCACGGATCAGTCCAGGCGGTCCAAAAAGGATGAGATCAGACCAAAATCATATGCTTGAAGACTCCTACACCACGCATAAGGTCCCTCTGCTAATGACTCCTAGACCTTATCCAGATTCTTTGGAGACATGTGCTGCATGTCATTATAGCTATGGGCAATCATCAGTTAGGGGAAAGCCGTATTCCCCAAGAAAAAAGGTTTTTTACAAAACGTTAATATCGTGTCTGGCGGCGGGTGGTGGTGCACGGGAACCATGTACAAGTCTCCTTATTCTGGAAGAAAAGAAACAGCCCCCAAAGAACAGCTTCCGTTTTCAACGGCGCTGCTCCTCTGCCGACTTCCACCCGTCTGTACGCTGTTGTTGGGATGACGCCATGTGCCCCGTGGGCAGCCACCCGGTGCCCACTGTCTCATCATCTGACACTTCAGTCATCCTGTGGGGTGGGGGGGGGGGCATCCTCCGAAATAGAACCGGGGGAGAGACGCTTTAGTCACAATACATGTCACGGGATTCTTCCGCTCGCCGTGGTATTAATGGCCACCTCCATCCGTCCATCGTAGAGTGCGTTTGCTGTGCTGTGGTGTGGTGTGTGTGGTGTGGCGCGGCGTGCAAGCCGAGGCAGATGTTCATCTGTGTTTGTGTCACTGTTGCCACCGAGAGAGATGGAGAGCGGCTTTTGGTCTGAGCGCGAACTACAACAGCTTGCACGCACGGCCTCGCCTCCTTCATCCTATAATCCCACCCTGACCCCTGTGTGCGTGTGTGCGTGCGTGCATGTGTGTGTGTGTGTGTTTGTGTGCGCGAGAGTAACAGAGGAGAGAGAGAGAGAAAGTGAGTATTGTGTATGAAAAAGAATGAGAGACTGAGAATGAGACTTGACTGGGTGTGTGCATGCGAGTGTGTATGCGTGAGAGAGAGAACCCTATAAGTGTATGTGCGCATGCGTACAAGCATCTGTGCGTGTGTGTGTGTGTGTGTGTGTGTGTGTGTGTTTGGTAAGAGGATTTTCAGAGAGACTTGTTACCAGTTCTTGTTTCAGAGCTAAAGTCTCACCGCTGGAGAGAGGTGCTATAAAAACCTGTAAACAAAAGTGACATTTGCCACTTGTCTCCAAACACCTCCAAAACAACCACCGCAGTTACTCAGGACTCGAGGGCACTTGAACGTTGAAAAGGCCACCGCAAAACACAATTAATTCATTCATAAAAATCAATTCAACCTCGTCCGAGTCGCCTCATATTTATAATAATAATAATAAAACTTTATTTGTATAGCACCTTTCATGACATGAAATGCAGCTCAAAGTGCTTTACAGAACAATGGAGAATAAAAGAAAAGCTAGGCAAAGACATTCAAAAACAAGCAGTAATGCAATACAGTGAGGACATGAATAACAAAAAATAAAAGATCAATTAAAAGCAATGTTGTAGAAGTGGGTCTTGAGCTGAGCTTTAAAAATGTCTACAGAGGCTGCCTGATGGAGGTACAGTGGGAGCTTGTTCCATGCCGACGGCCCGTAGAAGCAAAAAGCTGCTTCCCCGTATTTTTTTGTTGCCATTTTCTTGGGCAAAGCGAGCAGGCCGGCGGTGGAAGACCTTAGGGGGCGGTTTGGGACATATTTAGGCAGGCAGTCATGTAGGTAGGAAGGTGCGAGACCATTGAGAGCTTTATAGACGAGTAAAATAATTTTAAAATCAATCCTAAAAACAACCGGAAGCCAGTGCAGTGATGCCAAAACTGGAGTTATATGTTCTCTCATCTTAGTTCTAGTTAAAACACTGGCTGCTGCATTTTGGACAAGTTGTAATCTGTCAGTAGTTTTCTGAGGCAGTCCTGAAAAAAGTGCATTGCAGTAATCAAGCCGAGAAAAAACAAAGGCGTGGATTAACGTTTTTGCATCGTCCAAAGACAAATAGGCTCTGATTCGTGCAATATTTCTAAGGTGAAAAAAGGCAATCTTGGTAACATGATTAATGTGTGAATTAAAATTCAATTCAGAATCAATAATGACCCCCAGGTTCTTTACTGTACTGTTACTTTCTACAAGCTAACTAACTAATCTACAAGCTCATAGCGCGCCACCGAGTGGCGCGCTACAAGCTTGTAGGTCTGATATTTTTTAAATCTGATCTCAGGTCAGAATGGGTTAAAGAACCACCATTCTTCTGTGCGTTATAGAATCTGATCTCAGGTCAGAATGGGTTAAGAACATGAACGTGAACCACGGCGGGTCATCACCATGGCGTCTTGTCGGCCAAATGTATTGTTGCCGCGGTCATTTCGTCAATAATATATTACCGTATAAACACATAGACCTGAACCTATATTTAGCCCATTCTGAACGGGAACCCATTTTGGTGTTAGCATCATGTTATGCTTTAGCTAAATCGAAGAACGACTGACATTTTTAGAATGTGATCTCAGGTCAGAATGGGTTAATCAGACCAGTGTGTGTCCAGTGGAAACCTCGTATGAATCTGATCTCAGGTCAGAATGGGTTATACTAGTGGACACCATTGTCTTCTCGGGCAGAAACCTACTTTTTCGTAAATTAACACTCTAATGGACTACAGCGTCACATAAAAGCATCAACAGTACCAAATTGATGAGCTTGAGAAGCTACCTTTTGGATTTTTGAATTTGAATCCTGACAGTTCTGGACATGATGAGGTTTCCCCACCAGACAGAGACGATATAATACAGGATCTTTTGCATTAATTCAATCAGTGTCCTATACCTGTATATACCAAAGAAAAGAGACTGCAACGCAGCATGGCACAAGTCTATTCCATTTGGAAGCGTATCACTATCAATAATTGAGTGAAGTCGGTGCTTTCATCGCAACATTACACAAACTAAACAAGATTATAATGGAGGGGGAGAAAAAAGGATCTAGTTTTACTTGCCTCTGCTTATATGGACACATTGATGGGCCCTGACGTGAACCCATACACTGGGGTAAACATCCCATGTTTACCCCATACACATGGTTACCCCATACACTGGGGTAGAGGGAAGGGAAGTTACTAGAGGGTCTTGGATAGAGCCCTATAGAGCGTCCCAAGTCCCCTTTCAGAACGACGAGAGGCCCAGGAAAGGATTCCCCATTCATTTTCCCCGTAGGCTTTTTCAAAATGTATTTATTTAACCCATTTTGACCTGAGATCAGATTCTAAAAAATGTCTTCTACATCCTGACACTTTTCTGAAAAAGCCATGTTTCTATGTCAGTCGTTCTTCAATTTTTCAAAAGTAGCAGACCTACAAGCTCGCATGAGCTTGTATGAGCTTGTAGATCTGCTATTTTTCAAT
>NC_139715.1:24534715-24554715 GCF_964188405.1 Protomyctophum parallelum | reverse complement strand
AGTGGTTCTGTTGTTCTGGGGTAGGGTGTGTGTGCTATAGAGCAGTGGTTCTGTTGTTCTGGGGTAGGGTGTGTACTATAGAGCAGTGGTTCTGTTGTTCTGGGGTAGGGTGTGTACTATAGAGCAGTGGTTCTGTTGTTCTGGGGTAGGGTGTGTGTGCTATAGAGCAGTGGTTCTGTTGTTCTGGGGTAGGGTGTGTGCTATAGAGCAGTGGTTCTGTTGTTCTGGGGTAGGGTGTGTGTGCTATAGAGCAGTGGTTCTGTTGTTCTGGGGTAGGGTGTGTACTATAGAGCAGTGGTTCTGTTGTTCTGGGGTAGGGTGTGTACTATAGAGCAGTGGTTCTGTTGTTCTGGGGTAGGGTGTGTGCTATAGAGCAGTGGTTCTGTTGTTCTGGGGTAGGGTGTGTGCTATAGAGCAGTGGTTCTGTTGTTCTGGGGTAGGGTGTGTGCTATAGAGCAGTGGTTCTGTTGTTCTGGGGTAGGGTGTGTGTGCTATAGAGCAGTGGTTCTGTTGTTCTGGGGTAGGGTGTGTACTATAGAGCAGTGGTTCTGTTGTTCTGGGGTAGGGTGTGTGTGCTATAGAGCAGTGGTTCTGTTGTTCTGGGGTAGGGTGTGTGCTATAGAGCAGTGGTTCTGTTGTTCTGGGGTAGGGTGTGTACTATAGAGCAGTGGTTCTGTTGTTCTGGGGTAGGGTGTGTGCTATAGAGCAGTGGTTCTGTTGTTCTGGGGTAGGGTGTGTGTGCTATAGAGCAGTGGTTCTGTTGTTCTGGGGTAGGGTGTGTGCTATAGAGCAGTGGTTCTGTTGTTCTGGGGTAGGGTGTGTGTGCTATAGAGCAGTGGTTCTGTTGTTCTGGGGTAGGGTGTGTGCTATAGAGCAGTGGTTCTGTTGTTCTGGGGTAGGGTGTGTGCTATAGAGCAGTGGTTCTGTTGTTCTGGGGTAGGGTGTGTGTGCTATAGAGCAGTGGTTCTGTTGTTCTGGGGTAGGGTGTGTGCTATAGAGCAGTGGTTCTGTTGTTCTGGGGTAGGGTGTGTGTGCTATAGAGCAGTGGTTCTGTTGTTCTGGGGTAGGGTGTGTGTGCTATAGAGCAGTGGTTCTGTTGTTCTGGGGTAGGGTGTGTGTACTATAGAGCAGTGGTTCTGTTGTTCTGAAAAGATATGCCAGGGACCCCCATAAGAGAAGATCTTTACGGTTCTAGCAGATATTTTCAACCTGTTTAATTTCAAGGACTCCGAGTTTGACATGTATTTGTCTATGGACCCCCCATGTAATGGCAGTTCTATCTCTGGGGGCCCCCAATTTATATTGTAAAATCAATTTTAAATGAACTTAAATGGAACCGTTAAGGTTCATTTGGTTCCATTTGTACACTCTCAAGAGTTACAGACCCACAGCTAAGTTCCAAAGTATCATTTAGCTGCAGGGGACTCCCTGGAACTCCCTCAAGGACCACTGCTGTAGACAACCACTGCTGTAGACAACATCATGCTTCCAGTGTTTACAAGTGATAGTCCTGTATGCATAAATGTTACGTGAGTGTTACGTGAGTGGATGGATGTGTTTCCCTGTCCGTCCAGGTCCAAGTTCAAAGGTATTGGTATCAAAACCACGTCCACGTCGCTCTGACATAACCATAAACAAACTGTTTATGACAAAACAACCGGTTTGAAAACCGGTTGAAAATGTAGAAAGTTACGGTCATTTATGAGTGGTACGGTAATTCCACGAGTGGGCGAGCTACCTGAAGCAAGATGGCCCCAATGATTGGCCAGCAGCGCGGGGAAAGCCATCTAGCCTTTCTAATCTAGGGGCCTTGACACATACGCAATCTGACAAATACTTGTCAGATTGCAGTGTCAGATAACGCTGTGAGCTTGTGTCGGCTATGTCCGAACCCTGCCTGGCGCCAACGGCGTCAGCAAGGGCGTGCAGCCGGTTCCTGGGACGGACGGGTTCAGATCTGAGTCAAGTCTTCAGCGGGAAGGAGTCTGAAGCCCAAATATAGTCAGGACGGGTCTATAACTCAGAGTGCACAGTAAGGTTGCGGACAGTAAGGGAGTAAGGGTCCATTTGGTTCCATATTTGTACACACTCAGAGTTATAGGTCCTTGGAATTATTACGTTTGAGAATCCCTTGGCTTAATTCATGGACACATTCCAAGCTCCACATTATTAAATACACTGATAAAATGTAAACGAGGGGTTTGGCTGAATTCACTTAGGCCTCTTTTAGACGGCAACGATCTCCATATAACACGTCAAAGTCCCGTTGCGTTCTCATTTTTTCTTACCCTTTACACGAGAACGCACACGTTATGATATGATGTGCTATTATGCTATACTGTCGCTAGGTGGCGATAACGGGCTGCCAAATAGACAGGTCACCCACGTACAAGAAGAAGAAGCCCTTCACGCAAGCGGCGCAACACTGCTCTGGGCGCGCCACGGGATGGTATATATTTTATAATACATTAGGCTACATAAACGCTGCTGCCGCGGCTGCCGTCTATCACAAGGCTTTGTATTTACATCATGGTTTTACATTCACCATCGCTGATGAGCAGCACTTTGTAGGCGAGGAGGCTCCATTATATCATAATGATATGGCTCTCAGGCTCTGCATCAATGTAATAAACATATGCGCTGTGAGCCAACTTGAGCCATGATGTCATAAGTTTTGCGGATTCACCGTTTTGCCTGTTTATATGGAGACCATAGGAAACGGCGTTCTCAAAGATTTCCACTCTGGGAGGTGGTTTCACTTCGTTGCGTTTTCACCTCCTGAGAACACGGTTCTCGTCTAAATGACAGCAGCAAACGATACTTTATTTTGACGTTTTATATGAACACCATCCTCGTGTAAATAGCACCTTAGTTAGCACACACCGTCAGTTGACAACAAGACCTTTATTCTAAATCACGTCGTCACAGCTGGGATAATGACGATCTCGTTCTGGCAGCAGCTGTGCCAAATGTTTAGGGAAATTCACATTATGAATGACAATTTTATTTTCTATTATTCCGTGTGTAATTTACTGACGTTAACACAGGGCTTTATTGCATTGTCCTTTTTGCTTTGTTTGTGTTGATGGTGAAGCCAAGATTCTAAAATAATAAATAACACACAACAAAATCCATTACATTTTTATAGTGTGGACACAGAGGAAGCTGATGTCAACCCTGGCCACCACCACTATACCATCAATTCTCTTGTCCTTTTTATGCTAATTCTCAATGCTATGGCTTACAGTATATCTTGCTTTTTTATCTTGCACGCATGCACACACACACACACACACACACACACACACGCACGCAATCACGCACGCACGCACACACAAACACACTAAAGGTTTTGCAACTGTACTGTACATACACACCTGCTGACCTACATTCATACCAAAGCCTCTTACCATAACCTTGAAAGGATCATTGACGCAAGTGTAACTGACACGCATAAAAGAAAAATAATCTCCAACTCATTTTGGATGGTCTGTTATGGGATGGGAACACCAATGTTGTCCCTAATTTAATTAGACAATGGTGATCATGATAAGACAATTAAATAGTAAAACAGTCAGCTGTCAACACGTCAGTATTTAACCCAGTAAAACCAGGAAAGCTTTCCCGGGTTGGCTATTAAAACATAGCAGATATACAAGCTCACGGACGTGTCACTTCGTGCCGTGCTGCAAGATTGCACATCTGCCATTTTTGAAAGATCTTGAAAGTGTTGAGAAATTGTGAATTACGAAAAAGTGGCTGAATTTAGAAGGCATTTGTAGAATCGGCCTCAGGCCTGAATGGGTTAATTACACGATTTTAACCACTTAAACCCTGTACTTCGTTGACGGGGTCAGCCAGGGCTCAGTCCTTGTCCCCCTGCTTTCTTCCCAACTAGTATGTTGGCCAAAGAACACTGACCTACAGTGAAATGGAGTCCGTAGCCTGTTGCATATCAAACAGTTGCAGTCGTGGAAATGAAAATAGTAGAGCATTACTATGCGCTGCGTTGTTCAGCGTGCACCCCGCCCACTGGGGCCTCCGTGAAGAATGAAGTGAACTGCAGCTGATTAGTGTGACTCATATCCTCAAATTAACCCATTTAGGCCTGACGTCAAAATAAATAAAAACGTTCGCTCTGAAAGAATATATATTCAAAGAGTTGTGCCGCATTTTCACGACTTTTCAAAAATGGCAGACCTACAAGCTTGTAGATCTGCTATTAAGTACAACATAATGCTTAGTTAAAACACCAAAAAGGGGTTCCCGTACAGAATGGTTTAACCCGTCTGAGACCTGAGACCAGATTCTACAAAATGTCTTTCAAATCCTGACGGTTTTCTGAAAAACGTATATCAGTGGTGCACTGTGTGGTGCTCAAACCTTTTCATGTCAAGGACCCACATAAGTATCTGTATTTGGCAGCGGACCCCCATCTGAAAATACGTTGTTCCAGGGACCCCCCAGAAGCAAAGCTTTCAGTTGAAAACGTTCACTGTGAAATAATATATATAAAAAAACTTTGCACACGTTTTTCACAAATAATTCCAAAGCTAAAGTTTAAAACAATGGTTAAAGCTATTGGTTGATTTCTATCGACCTCCGGGGATGAATGAAGTTGCTCTTTTTACACAGACTGCTTCTGTGTGGCTGACGAGGTGGAGACGCTGACAAACGTGTGAGACCCAGGGATCAATAATTAAAGGTGGCCTATTATGCTCATTTACAGCTATCCGTTTGTTTTATTGTAGGACTTCAAAGAAAAGTATCGATAGTTCCCAGTTCCCACCTGATAACTGTGCAAAGGCACAGTTCTCAGGTGGGAACTATCGATACAGGGCCGCGGGAAGATGTTTACACTAGGAGGTGCTGAATGTTCAGCAGGGGGTGCGCGAGCGTCAGCGCGAGCGTCAGCGCGAGCCGCAAAATGTGCGTGCATGCGCCTCGTGTGTGCACATTTTCGCGCAATTTCACGCAGAAAAGTGGCTTTTACTTTCCCTTCTCCACACGCATGAGCAAACTGACACAGGCAATTAACCAGGATAAGGTGCCGATACTGTGATACAGCATATTCATTAAGCCTAGTACCAGAAATCTGTTTATTCAAATTATTATTATTTCCCCCCTCCTGTCCGAGGGGGGGGGGGGGGGGGTGTGTGTGTGTGTGTGTGTGTGTGTGTGTGTGTGTGTGTGTGTGTGTGTGTGTGTGTGTGTATGTGTGTGTGTGTGTGTGTGTGTGTGTGTGTGTGTGTGTGTGTGTGTGTGTGTGTGTGTGTGTGTGTGTGTGTGTGTGTGTGTGTGTGTGTGTGTGTGTGTGTGTGTGTAGGGGGGCTTTGGAGGACTTGAAGTCGTTCAGTTCCACAGAGCGGTGATAAGAGTGAAGCGAGCTTAGTTCCGGGCCCAAGGACATGGTTCTATCAGCCAGTCTCTACAGAACGGATCTGCACCAGTGGTGTCTTAACCCATTCTGACCTGAGATCAGATTCTAAAAATATCAGACCTACAAGCTCATAGCGCGCCACCGAGTGGCGCGCTATGAGCTTGTAGATCTGCTTTTTCAATAGCTAAAGCATGACATAATGCTAACACCAAAAGGGGTTCCCACCTAAAATGTCCTAAAGACCGCTGCAGAGGCACTAGAGCATGCCGGCTTCCCCTTTCCCATGAAACACAATGTCACGGTCGATCTGTTTTCATTAGCATACCTTCCCCCGCACGGAAGGTATGTGTTGTTGAAGACAAGCACGGAAAGGAGTGATAAAGCTATAACTGCAGTGTTCGTTCGGGACCAACAGACAGACATGACTGACAGACCAGTGGCTTGTATACTGTAGCCGCGTGGTCACAGAGGATATAATGCAGACATGCATATATGCGTGTATAAATATACTTGAATAATGCATGACTGCAGGGATGCACCTGCAAGCCTGGACATTCAAATGTTAAATTAACTACTAATTAATAATTTACATTGCGGTCAGTAGTGCTCGTAGCTAGAGAGTTTGCAGAAAACACACATGAGGATGTACAGTAGATGTATAAACATTGTGTATACCATGTCAGAGTTAGGCCACTCACTACACTGTGAGTGTCCATATATTTGTTCCTTGCTTTACTGGATCCCCATTAACCCATTTTGGACGGGAACCCCTTTTGGTGTTTTAAACATTATGTTATAATTTAGCTATTTAAAAATAGAAGATCTACAAGCTGGCGCGCTACGAGCTTGTAGGTCTGCTATTTTTGAAAATGTGCCTCAAATTTGGAATATATTATTTCAGAACAAACGTTTTTAACTCAAATCTTCGCTTCTGGGGAGGTCACTGGAACAACATATTTTCAGATGGGGGGTCGGAGGCCAATTACAGATCATTTTTGGGGGTCCTTGACATGAAATATCGAGTGATATAGGCCTAGAAACCTAGGTATTTCAGAAAACTGTCAGGATGTTGTGGGATGTCGCATGACAGCGGGCCGTCAGAGCGCCACCCCAACGAGAGTCAGTGGAGCGTCAGAGGCGGAGCACAGCTCGGAAGACAGCGACCCGCCCTGGGTCACGTGATTGACCACAAGTACCTATCCGTCTTCCTCCTCAATCAAAGCAATTACGCAACAGCCATGCTGCGCGCGTAAGGTTTGAAAGGCAGGAAACAGAGGAACGCTCCGCCTCATTCTCCACTGACTCACGGAGGGAACACTGACGTGGCAATCTGGCGGTAGGTCTCCACACACACACACACATCCCCTCACTGTTGCCACTGGTTCAGACGCTGTGCTAATCCTATTTCTCATTACACAGGCAACCCCGGGATTAGCCTGGTTAATAAACCAGACTAATATCGCACGGACCGCGGGATATTAGTCTGGGGAGGCTCAGCTTGGATTTCATTTCCAGGGGAGCGGGTTGAAACATTTTCTCTTTGACGCAATTGGTCAGAGCTACTGTCAGTCAAAGGTCTCAAGCATTGAAAGTCACTGTACCAAAGCCCGCCCATATTGCATACCGTGTCCCGATTGGCCGCCCCATTTCTCTGGTGTAGGAAATGGGCGTACAATTGAGCCTCTCCAGACCGTAATCCGCCGGGAGGCAATTTATTTTTGCCAACGGCTGATTCGGTCTGGTTTATTAACCAGGCTACCCCGGGATGGAGGAATCCTGAAGAGGAACCCAGATATCACTCCTGAAGGACTAGGAGGGAGAAGAAAACTATAGACTGTTATACCCTGACATAGGAAGAATATAAGTTAACCAGCTGTGTCTGTGCGCGCTGGATTTTCAGTTGACTTTGAACTTGAACCAAACATTGAACTTGAACCGAACTAAGTCCTCAATAAATGCCAGAGTAGGCAAAACTTGCTGTGTCTCCTGCCTATCGTTGTCCAGTGGCGCCCACAAGGTATAAGACATTTTTTTCAGGCCTAAATGGGTTAACCTGCCACCAACAAATACATGACATATACGGGCCCTATTTCTGCGTGTCTTAGTACCAGGTCTTCTGACTTAACGTAAGACTCAAAAAAGCCGAACAACATTGGCCAGGTCTTAAGTTAAGTCATAAGACCTGGTACTTAACACTGAAGACGGCCACAATTAATTCAAGAATGGTTTCTCTATTTTCTCCCGTTCAACCCTTATTTTGAAGATCCAAAAACAAAGCGACCAGAAACCGGATGTTGACATAATGGTATCGCTAGCCGATAAGAAGTACAGGCCGGTGCCATTAGAGGGGCCGCTATGCTCCGTGCAATAAGTGTTGTTTTGACCAGAAATGGGCCGCCTGGGACGGGGGATTGGAGATAAAAGCGACTGAAAGCGTGGGTGGGTGCACTTGGGTCCACGTGGGTGCACACGTAGATCAAGATGGCGCAGTCCAGTGTAATGGATAACAACAGATAGCCATCTGAAGCTAATGTGAGTAGCCATTCGACTAGATTCGACAAAACATAAAACTGAATTAACGTAACTTACGTGTATTGGCGGTTGGCCAGACTAATCAATTAACGTAGCTTACGTTTGTTGGCGCTTTATGTGCGAGGCACGCAAAAAAAGGGCCCAAGGTCACTGCCGGGTGGAAACATCAAAAAAGGGCCCAAGGTCACTGCCGGGTGGAAACATCATTATGTCCAAAACTGTTACTTTTCAGGATTCATGTTCAAAAACACATAATCGACAACAGCTACTTTTCATGCTTTCGTGTGACGCTGTAGTATGATTAAGTAGGGCGTTAAATTACAAAAAAAGCTATATAACTCATAGAGATAACAACGATGTAACTAATCTCATGCTCAAGACAAGAAAAAGTCAAGCAAAACACATCAAACTGTGTTTCACCGTGGAAGTTAATTCATGTAATTGAATTAAAGTTAAGGGATAATGTTACTGTGTTTTTTTTAAGGACTGTATAGCTGCATCTGTACTGGGGTTCGGTTCAACTATAGATCATTCCTAGAAGGCTGCCAATATGCATTATTTGTGAGTATTGGACAACATGGTTGTTTACTACAACAGATGTTTCCCAAAGAAAGCCATTCAATTGCATGCCAACCTCTCCTCTGCTCTGAGCCATGAGACACTGGCATTTATTGGGTCTGGTCTCTGCCACACGCACAAAGCGGACTGGGCACTGTGAGCCTTGCAGCCTTTTTTCTCCATTTCTGAGCGACCCAGAGCTTAGACAGATGCTCTCTGGCTGCACTCAACCAGACTGCAGTCGGTAATGAAGGTGAAATAAAACTAGTGTCTGTCTGTGTTACTAGACTCTGTCTATAGAGAACTGGCTCCCCAGTCTTTTCTGGATCAGGGCCCACTTGAAAATCCTCAAAAGTGTTAGCGGCCCACCCATCTGACCACGTCCACGTATTTCCAGAGCATGTGTGTGTGATGTTCAGTAAATCGATCATGGGTTCTGGCTTGGGTCAATGGAACTGACATGGTATAGCGTCTCTGTCGGGTGGAAACCTCATATGTCCCAGGCTGTTACTTCTCAGGATTCAACTTCAAAAATAGGAAATGTAGCAGATCGACAAGCTCCAAACGAGCGTGCGGATCTGCTACTTTTGTGTGACGCTGTAGTTTGATCAATTAAGTAGGACATACATTTACGAATAAACACAAAAAGTTAAAAGGGGCTTCTGCCCGACAGGAAAATAGTTTTATATCATGACGTGAACACGGAGTAGCAGTGCACGTACCCGAAACGTATCCCCCACCGATGATGCCATTGGTAGGGCAGGTTTCGGAACTGTCCACAGCCCACCTCTCATGAGTCACAGAGCTAGTAGATGGAAATGGTGCCATTGCATAATGAATGAATTAGAAGTAGTGAGGAGCAGTTCTCTTCAAGTATATGAAGATAAGGTTGAAAATGGGTGAATTGCTCCTTTAAGTGAAAAACAGTGTAGTAGCCTTCTTTGATCAAGAGGAACTTTTTCCATTAGCTTACTCAACACTACTAATAGGTCTGCTATTGACAAAAACAGCTGAGGTACAAACCCTGGCAGATTTCCAAACTGGGGAAATAATAAGTAGTTTTCCCCCCACCTTTCCAAATACTATTAGTTGAAACTCAGAAAAGGTCACTGTTTGTATCTCACAATAATAATTGGTTATTATTATTTAAAATGACATGGATCCACTCCCACTGTCCCCATCTACTTTATCTACAAAAGGAAGGATCCTTGGAAAGGCTTACGATGTCCTTTGATATAAATTCCATTAACCTCAATGAAAGAAGGCACATTGCTCTTGGTTCTACTTCATCTTTCATTCTGGACTTTTGGGAACAGTTTGTTGCCTGAATTTTTTTTAATATATAGGTATATATATATATATATATATATATATATATATATATATATATATATATATATATTACTATATTTCTCATTTCCTCAGTATATCTATTGCAGATTTTCACTGCATACTTCCCTGCATAGTTCATCATAAATCCACAGAGGCCTTATTAGCATTCACTACGTCGTTTCTTGTTGATCGGCTGGAGGGAATTAGCTCAGTAAATAACCGGAGGGCTCATATAATGCCAACACTCAACATTCTCTTCTATGTTGAACACAATTATTTCCACAGTTCTATACGTGTCACACTCTGTGCCTAGAGTGTGCCCCGCTTGGGTCGCCTCCCTGACCTTTCCCCTCCGTTGTCTCCCCTCCCCCGTGCTGATTGTGAGACGGTTTCCACCTGGATTACTACGAGTTCAGAAGTGAAAGTGAATTAAACAATATTACCTTTTATACTATAGGCAAGGGGTTCTCACAGTAGGGTCCGGAGACCCCCAAGGTCCTTGAGAGAGGCTAGAGAAGTAAATATTGCATACAAATCTGTTTAAGCACTTTACTTACTTACTGCGAGAGTGAGGTCTATAGCCAACACCAACTCAGGACTCCTGGATCGCTGCCCTCCACACTTTCCTATCTAACATCAGGTTCTAGAGCTCTACAGTGCTGTTAGCTAACCTGTCACGCCACATAGGTGGTGCGCTTCTTTCTCTTCCTGGCTTTGCCCTGGGTTGGCTCGCATAGAGTCAATGTACTTGCCTCTAGTTCTGGGTGCCTGACGCAGTACCCTGCCAGCCACCCTTCTCTCGCTGACTTTGTCTGTGACCCGTAGTAGGTATAGGTATAGTTTTTAGAAAATCAGCTACATTTATTTCCACAAAGAGCAGGAGGATTTGGAAAGATTTGGAAGTGCTTACATCATGACGACAGAGCATGAAAGCAAGCAACTCTGAATGAGAATCCGGACTTTCTGTACGTGTGACACTTTACACTGGAATTACTGGATGTATAAAGAAGAGACAGCGTGTCACAGTTTCTTTACTGAAATGAACCTGGACTTGGCCAACAAAAGAGAGGCCTCAGTGTGTGTGTGTGTGTGTGTGTGTGTGTGGTGAATTAGAATAACACAAGGTGAGCCTTAATTAACTCTAATATGACATTGAACACCAAACGCCTGAGTCTAAGGACATATTTGAGCAGGTTTAGCACTTAAAGGGTAAGAGGTTTTTGAGGTTTGGGCAGTTGTTAGAGCATCACCAAAACTCATGTGGTTTTATTTTTTCATAAAAATGTTATCTTCTATTGATTTGTCCATTTTATTGGGAAGAAAACCCGGACTGGATCCGTGGATCCGGATCCAGATCTTCAAAAAGTAAAATCAACAGGAATCTAACATTTTTATGAAAAAATAAAACCACATGAGTTTTGGTGATGCTCTATATTGTCTAAATCAACTTTGTTTGTGTTTGTTTACGTACTAAAAGAGTGACTTTGAGAGCTGTTTTAGCTACAATGTACGTCAATGAGGAGCATATTTTGAATTATCAATTTCTAATCACTGGAGCAGTATTTTTTTATTTCTTGTCCACATTTGGAGTTGCATCATGGCAAAGTAACTACACAACCCAAACCTCAAAAAAAGTGGTCTTACCCTTTAAGACCTGGCTGAGGCCACTTCTAAGGTCGCATTCACACCAGGATGCTTTACTGCGATTAAAACGAATCCTGCTGTGTATTGTCGGAAAGCGCGCTTCGTTTGGCAGGTGTGAAGGCTCATTTGAATCCTGCTTCGCATTAAACAACGGCATTCTACATTCATAAAAACGGGAGCTTCCAAATTCAATTGACTTCGATTCACTGCAGGTGTGAATGCAATCGCATCAAATGAAGGAAATGAAGCAAACAATGTGTCGGATGAATGAGGAGTATAAACACAGTTGGAGACGGAGAAGGCATATTTAACGCAGCGCAAAGATGTCCCGTTGCCGTGGATAGACGTGGTCAAATGAGGAGACTGAAGCCCACATCGAAATATGAGGACGAGCACATTAATCAATTGCTCAAGGAAACACATAAAAACACTGCAGTGTACAGACTTCTGTCTGAATTCTGTCTGTCTGTGCGTAAACAGTGGGGACTTTCTTCATCTTGATATTGTAAACGTCGGAGGTCGGATTATTTTTGCGCAGCTGTCTGCGCTGTGCCTCCACATGCCCAAAAGAACACACACACACACACACACACACACACACAAAAACACACACACACACACACACACACACGAGATACGTCCAGTCCAGTTCCCCGACGACACTGCATCCACATTACCCTAATTTCACGTCCTAACTATTACTCAAAGTATCATTTTAACACTGTGTAGTTTATGAATTGAACACATTGATAAAGTTCCCTGCTGCGTTTCCAATTGCTGCGGATGCCAGCGCAGTGTGAAGGCAAATGCAGCAAATTAAATATGCCCTGAGAATGCTACCTAAATCTGAAAAACCCATGTTTCTACTGTATATGAGTGGTGCTCATTTTCATGTCAATGACCCCACAAATTACGTGTTTGTCCGCCGACCCCCATCTCAAAATATTTTGTTCTAGGGACCCCCCAGAAGAGTTAATAACATTCGCTGTGGAAGAATTATATATTGAAAGATTCCAGATTTCTCGAAAATAGTAGATCTACAAGCTTGTAGAAGATCTGTAACTCTGATTGTGTACAAGTGGAACCAAATGGTCGCGGAATGATAGTTAAGAACCAAATGGACCCTTGCAGATCTGTAACTCTGAATGTGTACTGAAATATGGAAACAAACCGGTACAATCTCAAGACTTATAGGAGGCTGCATGGGCCATGGCCCTAATGCATACCAAATCTAGGGGTGCTTGAAATAAAATCAAATAAAAGTTTGAGAACCGCTGAATTACAAGAAGGTTGTGCTTGAATTACTCCAAAAAGAACATTAGACACCACATGGCCTGAACCAAATAAATCTAAGGACACATCTGAGCAGGTTAATGAGCTGCTGGGAGAAGGGCTGTACAATGAGCAGATGAATTACCTGGAGAATCAATGCTAGAGAAATAACCTGGTGATTAACCCATTCTGGGCGGGAACCCCTTTTGGTGTTTTGAGCATTATGTTATGTCTTTAGCTATACGAGCTACAATAGCTCGTATAGCTACAAGCTCGTAGCGCGGCACCGAGTGCCGCGGTACAAGCGAACGTTTTCGCTTCTGGGAGGGTCCCTGGAACAACATATTTTCAGATGGGGGTCGGCGGCCAAATACAGATAATTCTGGGGGTCCTTGACATGCAAAAGGTTGAGCACCACGGACATAGGTTTTAGAAGTCTTTATATTATTTTTTACAATCGTCCTCAGGTCTAAATGGGTTAATGGCCTCTTGGGCCGGATAACGCTGATGAAATCCGGGTTGGAACAAAGTAAAAAAAGTAGAATTTTATGTTATAGCTCCCTTAAGCTGGACGCCACTGAATGAAATGCACGGAGAAAGATCATGGGAATGGAAGGTGGCAGGAGAAGGCCGAGATCGGTGCTAGAAGAAGTTCTCAGATTGATGTATTCATGTGTCACCCCTTATTCTCCTCAATTTAGTCATTATGCCAATTAATTCCTCCCCACACACGTGTGTGTTAGCACTTTAGTAGCACATTATAATGATAAAGTGTGAACTTTATTGTATAGCATGCAGTGGAGGTATACATTATGCACTTTATTTGAATTGGGTTGTATGCATACTGCGGAAGAATGAAAATGGCATTGATTGATTGCACATTCATTAGAGAATAGCTTCCGATGTTATGTAATGCGTTAATACATATCTGTTGTTGTGACGTCTTGTCATGTTGTTTAGTGTTTTTTTGTTGACGAGCACCGCAATGGAAACAAGCCCTCTGGCTTGCCTGTGTTTTCTTCCTCGGTGATGCATTGACTGTATGTCGGGTAGTGCTCTTTTGCTCTTTTTTTTAAGTCGCCAAACAAAATCAATCAGTCACTCAATCAATCACACTCCTCCCGCCCGACGCTCCCTGCTGACAGGTGCAAACCCCAGCCAGTAGGAATGTGTAGTGAAAATGATCACCCTCCCACGACCGGCTTCGCTCCTGTCACGGTTTGGTCACGGAGGTATAGGACTCACATGCAGAACGACCAGGCCAGGCAGAGGAGTGAATGTTCAAGAGGTTTATTTCTCAAAAACCCACATGGAAAAATCACAAGGAACAATATACATGGAACAACTGACCACGACATATACGACGACGAACTGACAAGGAGCTGAAAACACTGGGGCACATATATAGACAAGACTAACGACACACCGGTGAACTGAAACACACAATCAACACTGGGATAGGCTAACAGACAACAGAACACAGGTGGCTAGGGTTACACTAATACAGGGAGGTGAGACAAGGCAGGAGACAGCAAACAAGGCAGACAGGAAACACTAGGAACAAAACTACCCTACCCTAACCCTAACCCTGTGGCACCTGTGTGACGCACGTGTCACGTGATTAGGAATATGCGGTGCAATCATAGACTGTAAAAAATATGGACAAAGCGTTCCCCGGGTCTAACATGAACGTAAAATGAAGCCTGTAATGATATGCTAATTCCTGATGTAAGTCGCCATCTTTTGGTACCAGCTGGCCATTGGCTGGCTCCGTTTTGTACCAGCTGGTCATTGGCTACCCAGACAACGAGGCGGGACTTCCCCCCTTCTTCTCCGTTGGTTTTTATTTTGACTCGAGTGGGAGGAGAAGACTCTTGAGTGGGAGGGGAATCCCGATCATAGACTGTAACGGTAGCCACGCCCCTCAGAACATACGCGACTTTATGGTCATTTTTTTAATTAATGGGACCATAATTTTCCAAAAAGAATATTATGACATTAGAAATGAGACTTTAAACTAGTGACTGGAAGAAGAAAGTATTCATGACCATGTTTATTAAGGTAATACAGTCTAGGTGAAGTTGGGCCAAAATACATGGGCCTCTATGGAGCTATGGGTCCAGTCCAGCGCCACAACAGGCCATTATATGAACTACCGATTTCAAATGAGGCTTCACGAAATATCTGGCTGACTGCCCCCCTGGGTGCAATGCAAGGGGGATAATATTTGCAAAAAATACAGTAAATAAAAAAGTGCAACCATATTGAAGGTGGTGAAAGAAGCCTATACATTGATGCCAGGGCACAGATCAATGTTGCGCGAGGGGAGTGCAGCCACGCTGAGCACCGTAGCGTTATGAGATATAACTGGTAGCAGTGTTAGCCTATAGCGCAATGCTATACAGAAGATGGGGACGTGGAAATAACACAAATGTATTTATTTTTATAGAGGGACATACTGACAGGAAATGGGGGGAGAGATGGGGGGGGGGGGGGGGGGGTGACATGCAGTAAAGGCCGTCGGGATCGGGAGTCGAACCCGCGGCACACTGCCAGACTGGATTACCAGCCAAAGGTGGCTGGACCGCTGAGCCACGGCCCAGGCCACACAAAATGTAATGTATTCATGATATAGACGATATAGACAAAGCCGGATGCAACAGAGTGGATTCAGAGTCACAACCTGGTGGTGGGCAGGGACTTTGCCACAGCGTGCCACCCAAGCGTCTGGTTTTATGCTTAAATAAAGGTAGCATCAATACCACAATATATATATATATATAATATTATAGCAAAAGGTCTGTATTCAACATTTTAATTGAATGAAAGTACAATAAAACCAAACTCTGTGAATGAATTAAGAGCCGTTAATCGTAATAAAGGAGACTATAGAGAGAGAATAGATAATTACGCATAATTACGCATTAGGCATCACGGCCTAATTGTGATGGCGGAGAGAAGACCCACGATCAATGACATCAACTCATCCTGGGGCGTTAATTAAATCTAGTTAATGGTGAATTAATTGTTAGCCGATATAAGGAAATGCACAAGTTGCAATGGACAAAATGTGTGATCTGATCACATTAAAGAGTTACCAATACCAGGCCCAGGCCGTAGCGTAACGGTCTGGGCACCGGACTGGTGATCCAGTCGCAGTGTGCCGCGGGTTCGACTCCCGGACCCGACACGGCCTTTACTGCATGTCATCGCCCCATCTCTCTCCCGTTTCCTGTCAGCCTACTGTCTGTCCCTTCAAAAATCAATAAAAGGCGTAAGCCGCAAAAAAATATCTTAAAAAAAAAAAAAAAAAAGAGTTACCAATACCAAATCAATTGTTTTCCAATAAGAACGGACGTGTATTGTTACATGTGCACAAGTAGTATTATCACGTCATCATAGGCTATACAGACTGAGACGTCAATAAACCAATACTATTAATCGATTATAAGTTATTTGTTAGAGTTATGTTAACTTCATGAACTGAATAATACATTGGACATAATTTTCTTTACATTTTAATACTAGTCATTAACCCATTTTGGGCGGGAACCCCTTTTGGTGTTTTACGCATTATGTTGTACTTTAGCTATTGCAAAATATCAGATCTACAAGCTCATAGCGCGCCACCGAGTGGCGCGCTACGAGCTTGTAGGTCTGCTATTTTGGAAAAATCGTGAAAATGTGCCTCAAATTTGGAATGTATTTCTTTCAGAACGAACGTTTTTAACTCAAATCTTTGCTTCTGGAGGGTCCCTGGAACAACATATTTTCAGATGGGGGTCTCGGAGGCCAATTACAGATCATTTTTGGGGTCCTTGACATGAAATATTGAGTGATATATACAGTAGGCCTAGAAACATAGGTATTTCAGAAAACTGTCAGGATTTAGAAGACTTTTTTCAGGCCTAAATGGGTTAAGCTACTAATTTAGACTGAAGTAATTAAAGCGGGTCATATTTCATTTGCTTGTTTGGAATTGTAACAGCTGAAATAAATAATACATCAATATTCCGATAATAACCTGAGGACCGCGTTAAGAGAAGGCGGGGGCCGCATGTGGCCCCTGGGCCGCCAGTTGCCCATGTATGACGTAACTAACTAACTAGTGTTAGATTCCAGGTGTCAGTATCATGTCTATGCTTGCTGCCATGACGACAAACCGGATACAAGCCCATACAATGACGGTGATGCGTGGTGGAAATAGTCGATCGATCCAGGGGTGGCCAAAAGGTAGATTGCGATCTACCAGTAGTTCACACAGGCTCCAACAACAACCCCCCATCATCACACAGCGCAACACACATGAGGACGGAGGGAAAAACAACAACAATGGCTATTGGTTGAGGGAAATTCTAATCCCCTCCCCCTTGAAATGGCTCAGACAGGAGACAATGTCAGACTGAAGCTTCAAGAAAGCTACAGTCTGATAATCAGGCTAGTTCGAGACGGCTTTGTCCTCATGTCTCACAGCACATGCAAGGTCAAATGACTCCACAATTTAACACTAAACACTGTTATTGCGCCGGAAGTGCCGTGATGCAAAATTGCCATGGCGCTAGTCACCTAAAACTGGAGTGTGAATATGCCTTTACTTGCACCCCTGAAGGGGCATTTGTCCAAAATTAGCTGACTGTACATTATTTTCTGCACCTATAATATCTGTGCCCTTCCTTGTATTGTATCTCTTATGTGGACATAAATAAATTGTGGGTGTGCGATTATGATTGTAAGTGTATGGTTTATAAGAAGATTTATTCCAGATTTGTGTCCTTCTTGTTAACCTTTTTAAGTGACAGTTACTAATGTCAGCAACGTTGTTGCTTTGATCTGTACAGCCATGGCCAAAAGGTGTGATATTGCACCAGAATTTCAATATTTTCTCACTTTCAATTCCCGCCTTCATCTCTGGTGACTTTCACTTTGACATTTTACCAATTGGTTGCTGTCGGGGCATCAACCTCGTATCTCCATATTCAAAATGTGTTGAAATTGAATATCACATTAGTCGTACAGGGCTGTCAAACAAAATCGGCAAAAAAATTGCAATTAACACATTGTGATCTTGTAGATCTTCTATTTTCACTATCGTTGGAAAAAGATTTAAAGGTGAAAGTGGTTATGTCCATCTGTGGGTACTATGAACAATTTAACCAAAGCACTAATACGAGCTTGTGACTGAACAACAACTACATCAGATCCAGTGGAACACAGGTTCTATTTTCCCATTCCCTGAAAAGACGCAGCGTTTGCACATACAGGGTTTCCACCCGAGAGAGAGACGGCTCATTTGGGGGTATAGTCAAACTAGAGGGACATCTACGTGCTGCGGGTGAAGACACCCATTCAAAGGCTTTCTAGCCCATTCTGACCTGAGATCAGATTCATACGAGTTTTCCGCCGGACACACACTGGTCTGATGAACCCATTCTGACCTGAGATCAGATTCTAAAAATGTCAGTCGCTCTTCGATTTTTCAAAAATAGCAGACCTACAAGCTCGTATCGCGCCACTCGGTGGCGCGATATGAGCTTGTAGATCTGCTATTTTTAAATAGCTAAAGCATAACATGATGCCGACACCAAAATGGGTGCCCGGTCAGAATGGGCTAGAGGGATGCCTGCAGAAGTGCCTCAGCCAGTTATGTTCACTTTTGTTCAGACTGTCAAAATCGTGAAGCCATGTTTGAATCTGCCTCTGTCTCTCTTTCTCTCTCTGCCCTTATAGTTTCATCTCTCTCTCTACACTGTAAAAGTGTAAGTACATCAATAAATACATAATTTATAGCTACACAACACTGGAGTGCCTCGACCACATCGCAACGTCCCCGGTCCGATAAAAAAAAAGAAAAGAAAAGATATCCTCATAAAAAAATTAAACAAAAGAGATAAACGCCATTTTGCCGACATACTGTATACAGTATAAGGTACTGTGGGCAATGTGACCTGACATTACATGCATGGGCAAAGGTCCGGGACATACAGTATGATGGAAATATACACTAATGGAAATATACGCTAATATCGTTGCTGTCGGGCAGAAACGGCAGATAAAGACACAAGTGGCCAGATTATACAGTATCACAGTCCATCACGTCAAATGAACCAGATTATCTCTAATCCTGAGATTGGAATTACAGTAGCTCAACCTCTTTTTTCATATTCTGGTTGACATACAGTACAGTACAGTACAGTACAGTACAGTACAGTACAGTACAGTACAGTACAGTACAGTACAGTACAGTACAGTGCAGTGCAGTACAGTACAGTACAGTACAGTACAGTACAGTAAATTGCGGCACAGTATTACAATTATTATTTTGAGTGTATAGTCACCACAGACTGAGGTTTTGAACTATGTATGTATGTATTTGGTTAAAATGGGTAGGGTTTAAAAAAAGGCAAGAGTTTGCTCTGGTGCACTGGCCTAAAAGTGGGTCCTTAAAAACTGCTAAAACTTCTGAAATGTATGTATGTAGGTATGTATGTGTGTATGTATTTTAAAAGGGGGGGCTTTTTTGTAAAAATCCCTGCCCGCAATACCTTCATATATTTAAAATGAGTCCAAAATAGGGTTACCAGTGAAGGGCCAACTGCCTATTCACTGGGGACTATGCAAGGCAGAGGCGTCCACCCCCCTGAGTCCAAGTTTAAGCTAGACCGCATACCTAAACTGTATGTATGTATGTATGTATGTATGTATGTATGTATGTATGTCTACCTGTCCATCTTAGTACAGTGGGTGTGCAAAAATAACTTTTCTCCTGAAACATAAATAAAACAACTCGAGGACCATCCTTTCCTCTCAAAGAAAATTAAATAAGAAAATCAAGAGACTGTAAGGGTGGTTGGTTGCACACTGGTGCGTTTTTTCGCTGCGTTTTGCGGATCCGAAAGAGGTAGTCTATCACTAGCTGTCAGCCTGTCACCCCCCCAAAAAACAAACAAAAAAAAAAACAACCTCCGTGAGAAAAATATATATATGGACGAAATATTCGGCGGCAGTGTACAAACATGATTGACATTTGACATCAAAGTGATGGGGTTTTTTTTTATGTCCTCCGAAATTTGCTCCGATATTCGTCCGAAAAAGAAAAAACGCACCAGTGAGCAACATACCTTAAGTGTTTGCTCAGATGAACTTTGCCTACACAACCACTACAGTACTTTTTTCCCCAGTCCGGTCCCATTTACAAAGAATCACTGGGCGTGACGTGTGCTGGGGATTGTGCTGTCACAGAGGAAAGTGCACCGCCGAACTGAAAAGGTTGTCAGCAGGCAAT
>NC_139715.1:24444715-24529715 GCF_964188405.1 Protomyctophum parallelum | reverse complement strand
GCCAAGAAACAAGTGCACTAACTGTGATTACATAGTATGACGCTGACCTTGATGGATATACACAGGAAGCACTTCTACATACAGGACTGTCATTCTTGCCAGATTTTGCTAGAGAAACAAGCGGCCAGGTGTACGAAAACAAGCCCAAAAGACACGACTATATACGTTACGTTTTACCACTTTACATTGGCAATTTGAAAATAGCAGATCTACAAGCTCACATGCCGCGATGGGAAATATTGTGAGCTTGTTGATCTGATATTTCCCCAAAAATATTGGGAAAAAAAATTGAAATCTTTTGAACACTTCTGGTGCGTGGAGGCAGCAAAGATTCAGAGAAAAAAGTAATTTTTTTGTCTTCCCGTAAACAAGTTAGTAATGGGTGCGCATGCACCCAAACAGGTCGGAAAGGGCTGAGCAACGTCCGTTTCCAAAAAAAATGATTTTAGCCCCGTATTATATTGATAAAAAATACCTTAAGACGTGCCCACACGTCCTTAGCACCTTTTATTTGATAAGACGTGTGTGGACTGGGCATCAGATGTTTGAAACATTTTAACAACATAAATCCTGTATGGAGTCTGTAGCACAACATATTTCCACATAATATTTGTTCTGCAGACAAATAAAACTTTACATGAAAAAAACAACAATAGAAAGCAAGCCCAAATAAGCAACTGTCTAGACGTTAGGAACAAGCCCAAGAAGCCCATAGTCGCTTATCATAAGCAGACATGGCAACACTGAGTACTACAGTATCTCTCCCTGCCGGCGCTAAGCTCTCACACAGACATAATAATGCATTTAACAAATTAAAAAAGTATGGTTTTAAGCTCTGGGGAACCAGTATATTGCTTGCTGTTTATATAACTTTTTTTTTATTATAGCCATAGGCCTATAATCAGGAAGGGGGTGAGAGACCCAAGGCTAATACAATTAAGCATTCAGCAGAGTATAAATGTAACAGCTGGGTGGACAGGAGCCTGTTCTAAGACAATTATGACAATTGTGATTTCTTGATGAGTAACAGGCTAGATCTTTGTGTGATAGGACCTGTTTTACATTAACCACTTTAACCCTACCATCCCCATTCTAAGGAGAACTTTAGCCCCAAAACAGCAGCTAGTCTCGGACTATAATCAGCCTTTTGGTATAGAGGGAACAAAATAGCAGACCAAGTACAGAGTGAAAGGTCAAGTGTATGAAGTGTTGACAGTTAACACTAATTTCTATGACACTGCTGACAGTGCTGTCAAACAAGTTAGGGGTCCTTGGGATGAAAAACTTTATTAGGATGAACCCCTAGAGATAAATACATGTTACAGTCATCACATGTATACAGAACAGACAAAAATGAACACTAAATAAAATGACATACCTACATAGACAAACCACACACAACAACCAGTGCAAACCTTGAATCACAGCCTAAGGATGGCCTCCAGTAATAGACAAGAAAAACAGAAAAGGAAAAATATCTATGTACCATTCTGATTTGACTGAGATTTACTGACAAGTGTATGGGCTTGTGAACAGCAATTCCGCAAATTCATAGCTTTGGAATGGCGAATTCGGTCAGACAGCTTGGTAGCAGAGATTCTGACTTGGTCCCAATGCAACAGCAATTCCGATTGGACTGTCATTGCATTGTAACAGCAATTCAATGGTATGCATTCAGTAAGCATGAGCCACGTCTTGTGTGTTGGAGTGGGCTCTCAGCAGTGTAAAGACCCTCTAAGTGTTGTGTGATACTATCTGGAGCAGAACTAATGGCTCCACTCGCATCTTCAGCTAACTGTGGCTGATGTAAAATAAATGTCCTGGCAAACACAAGCAATGTCCAAATCGGTGCATAGAGGCGTCCTCGGTGTCTCTCTTAACTATAGGATATATTTGCTATAGGCCGGAGTGAACAATCTGTTAAAATAGCAGATTGTCTCATTACCACAAAGATATTTTGTGTAGAGCAGGGGAGTTTCAACGTATTTTTCAGGCCGAGGACTCCCTAACTGCAGACAGAGATGAAGCACTAGTATAACGTTGTGTTGCAGAATGAATTTTGTCATAGATTCCATAGATACAGTAGCTTGTTTGACAGTGTAAATTAAGATAAAACACATCCTTGTGTGTCCATGACCTTGTGAAAACTTCTCAACTCACTGATGACAGTGAGTTGGAGGTGATGTTATCAGAAGACAGACATGACTCTCAAACTTCAAGCAAGGTACAACGATGGCTCAGATTAGGAACAAATAATTCATTAAGAACCGGCAAGTGTACATGCAGGCCATTTAAAGTTCAATCAAGTATTCCTCTCTGCGATTAACATCTGACAATTTGACGTTATCTGACTTTTCTTGATGTGTTTAGAGCCACTTGTCTGCTGTCCTAAGCACTTGCGAACGCCGTTTCACCCAGATCTGTCATCGGTATCGTTCAACGTGAATACAGAGCATTAAATAATAAAGGACTAAAGGCAGTTTTTCGGGTCTAACGACTGACGCAAAGGACAAAACAAATGAATAATTATCTTGTACTTTTATGAGCTTCCCACTCTAGTCACAACATCAATCACCCTCCATGTCCTTTGCACTGTGAATTATGTATATGTCCCTCCACTTTATTGTCTTCTTCAAAGTCAGACTCGTTAACACATGTCCCAATAAAAAAGAAAAACTCATTAATTAGCCACTTAAACCATATAACTGTCAGGTGGAAACCTAATTTGTCCAAAAACTGTTACTTTTCAGGATTCACATTCCATAACAAAAAAAAGTAGCAGATCCACAAGCACAAAAAGTTATACAGAGACTTTAGATGCTATTTTTAATTCTTTAACTATTTATACCCTCCCACTTTTGACCTCTCTCTCTCTCTCTGGATTTGTTCTGAAAAGTGAAAACGAAAGAAAAACAGATTCAAAGTGATGAATTATTGACTGTGCACTTTGCCATGGGACACGTGTGGCTGCATGCATCTTCACAGCATGAAGACAGTCCTTCTAAATGCCATCGGACAGCGAGGGCAATGTATGGGAACGGTATAATGGTACAGGTACTGTACAGCCAATCATTCAGCACACAGTAAAATGTATAGGGGGCAGGTAGCTCTGGTCCATAGCTCTAATGCGTTGCATTTAGAACTATGCTACTCTTGACTTCCGCCGCTCGCATGAATGCAGACCGGCCTCTCGTCTTTAGCGTAAATAAAAATAACATTTTTGCTACTCACCAAAACAAACTACAAAGGCGGGTTGTGTCATTAGAAAGCCTACTTTCCTTAGTGGAAGCACTCTGAACCCCCCACCAAACGTATAAACGGTACTTTTTGCGGCCATTTTCACCGGAGGAAATAAAAGTGAGTGCTCCCACTAAGGAAAGTAGGCTTTCTAATGACACAATCCGTCTTTGTTTTGGTGAGTAGCGAAAACTTTATTTTTATTAACGCTAAAGACGAGAGGCTGGTCTGCATTCATGCGAGTGGCGTAAGTCGAGAGTAACATAGCTCTAAATGCAACGCATTAGAGCTATGGACCAGAGCTAGGGGGCAGGGAACATGGGAATTGCACTGTTAATGATATTGCAAATGTATATGTTAGTGGACTGAACTTCAGTCACTTCACATGAGAGAAAGGTGATCGGTGCATTGCCACGGTCAGGAGGTGTGTGTGTGTGTGTGTGCGCACGCGCAGCAATGGCGGCACGGTGGAAACATCTAACAACCGCACCCGTTCTAACTACGATCGTTAATGTAGTGGGTACAGCTTTTGGAACTTTTGCAACTCCTGTGGCGGTGGCTGTGTGTCAGGATATCACGTCAAGATGTACCCAGCGACGTAGTCTACTACCGGCAACCACGCTGCCTGTTGGTCCCTCCCGTGAACACTAACAGGTGCCGGGAGGAGAGGCAGTGGACCCGGTGACTTCCCCGCGGTGTGTCGGTCCGCCATCGGGGCAGCGGTGTGTGGACTTCCAGGCCCATGAGAGCGGCTGTGGAGTGTGGAGGGTGCAGCGTCACCGGGAGAGACCCGGTGAGTCGGCAACTTCCCTACGGCAGGCGGACGCCGCGTGTTGTCACCGGGCGGCGGTGTGAGACTGCTGGCTCCGTTCTCTCTGATGGTCCAGCCTGGGACATGTCCACAGACAGTTGTGGGAGCGTTTCGAACTCTCGACAGCTTGGAGTGTCCAGAGGATGAGGCAGAAGGTCTTGCGAGGTGTTGTACTGTCCCTGTTGTACTGTCTATGCCACCATATGAGACTAAGCCTAGTCCTGAGCACCGTTGTGTGAACGAATATGGCTATCAGAGACGCTGCTGAGTGACATTCTTGACATTCATGATTCCAAACATGTGTCATATAGGCTTGTGATTGTAACATAACTGCACACGTAAAGTTTGTGTCCTTGTATGCATTTTCCTTTGTGTGGACATAAATAAATTCTTAAAATGTGTGTGTGTGTGTGTGTGTGTGTGTGTGTGTGTGGCAAAGCTGTGTGTGTGTGTGTGTGTGTGTGTGTGTGTGTGTGTGTGTGTGTGTGTGTGCGTGCGTGCGTGCATTTGCGCATTTGAGGAGCTTGTTTGAGCAGAGGATACTTTGTGATTCGACCTTCATGCAATGCGATTGTTTTAAGATTACTCTATCATACAGATTGGTTAGAATTAGACATTTTTATTCCCACCCAAATGAAAACAAAAACATTATGGATGACAAATGTAACTGTGATGACATTTTTGGCACAGTAATCCAAAGTAAGAATGTAAAACAAAGATTAATCACATTCAAGGGCTAGGAATGCAAAATAATCTTCTGTGAGACTGTGACGCATTCAGCAAGCGGACAAGGACTCACTGCACTGAAACGTCTCTACATCATACAAGAGTGTCACACACAGCTGGTATATCAGCTATTATATTTTGTATATAAATAGGCTTAATAATAAAAAAGAAACCGTTTTGGACATACAAGCTTTCCACCCAATAAAGCTTTCCAAACAATAAGCACTTACAATGTATTTCTGCCCGACAAGAGTCATTAAGGCAGATACAAGGAAACATGCGAGTGCTCTGGGCCAACACGTTGTACTTGATGTTCTCTAGGCGCCTGGCGAACAAGCGACATACTTGTGTAGGTGAAGAACATGTGAGCATCACTACGCCTGCATGCTTGCCATTGTTCCTAACATACAGTTAGTCTTGTTCTTTGTAACCATGTAAGCTCTATATATACTTTGTGGAAATAGCCGATCTACAGGCATGGCGAGGCATTGTTAGCTTGTAGTCCTATTCCACAGAATCAAATGTGTGAATAAATGCTAAGATCTCTAATCTCTGAGCAATGCATGACAAGTCTTTTTTTTTCTCACCCCAAAAGTAGCGTTGCATTACTGTACCTTTTTATTTTCTCTACGTTGTCCCTCATTTAGTATTCCATATCCTACTGTATGAATTGTGTTTGATCCACCAGAATAATATATCAAAAGGATACATCAAACAATTTGGTAGCCCAAAAACATCCCTAAAGAAGGCAGCGTGTTTCTGCAGCTATAGAAGGAAATGATGGATGATTTAGTTTTTGTTAGTTTACCAAAAGTTACATGCTATGCCTTTAAAGGAGTAGTTCACCCCAAGAAATGCATACAGTATATTCTATCAATTAGGGTGGGGCGGAGGTGAGCGGGCGGGGTCGACATATGCCCTTACTGGGCTGAATTCAAGACACTTGCCTTGTGTCTGAACACAGCTTTGATGTTTGTGTTCTGCCCCCCCTCCCCCCATCAAACAAAATGTTTGGTCAAACCATATGGGTTTCCATTGAAAATGTATTGGAGCGGCCATTAAACACAGACACAAGACAAACGCAAGACAGGTATCTTGAATTTGTGAATGCAGCCCAGTAAGCGCACATTTCGACCTCACCCACTCACCTCCGCCCCACCCCCTCCTGGTGTTGCGGCCATCTTGGAAACTAAACACAATATAAACAATTGGATAATGGTGCGGCCGAGAACGGCCCTTATTACAACACACTATGGAATGAAGCATTGAATGAAGCAGGATGCTCAATGACTCTGGCTTCCCTTCCACCCCAGCTGCCTCCTAGTGACACCGGCACTTTAATCACCGGCAACATTTGATGCACTATGAACTATAACCCTGCACTTTATATTTATTTCCCTGCACGGTGTTGTCTTATGTCTGTTGGTATTTGTGAAAAGATAATTGAATGCACTCATGTTATGTCAAAGCAAATTGTGTGTATACACAAATGGCAAATAAAGGTATCTGAATCTGAATTCATGCCATGGAGATTATAATTTTTTTAGGTGGCATAAGCCAATAATTTGAGGGCGCACAAATTATTGGCTTATGCGACAAAAATAAATAAATAATAGTCACTAGTGTTGCTCTGGAGAGGGAAGTCTGGAGATCTCTGGTGGAGTTGTTTCCCCCGCGACCTGACTACGGATAAGCAGTTGAAGATGGATGGATGGATGGATGCCAATAATTTGATGACCGGGTGTCTGCTCAGTAGGATACTCTTTGAATACTACCTTTGAGTGTCTTTGAGTCTCCTACCGGATAGACTCAGGAAAATAAATCATGTTAAATGGGTGAACTACTCCTTTTAGCTTCAAAAATATATCAACCACACACAAGAAAAACATGATTTTTGGTGGAGTGAACGTTTAAAAATAATAAATGTTACTTTTAATACGTCAAGACATTTTGGAAAATGTTTGAAATGTTTCACCTACTACAGTATAATAATGGCATGACAAAAATAGGCTGGCCAGGTTAAAAAAAAAGCGCCTAATGAAAGTGTGGCGTGCGCCACCGAGCACAGAGAAAGCAAATTGTCTTTTTTTGCAGAAGGCATGGAGGGAAGGAGCTCTCCGACTGAATGGAACGGAAATGGAAAGAGAGCCTCCTTCATTTGCATAATTGATCAAATTTGTTTGGTAGTTAAAAGGGACATAGACGAGTGGATGAGGCGTGAGTGGATGGATGGATGCATAATGCAAACCATCACAGCATTCCAATTAGAATCTGCGTGCCATCCAGTCAGGGATGTGACTGCAGTTACGCTGATGTGGTGAGAAGATTCCCTACAACATGCACCGGATTTAGGAATGAATGAATGAAAGAATATGAGAGGATGTCCAAAAAAAAAAAACTTTTCAAGATTGCTGATGTTTGCATTAGATTGCATTTTTGTCTTTTGTTTTCTCCTTTTGTAAATAACTGTAAAAAAATAAAAAATTGCGATGTTTTCTTCTGTCTCAGTGGACACTTTTTTTGGGGTGCCTTGAAAGATTCACATTCAAAAATAGCAAAAGTATCGGAAGCTCAAAGTTTGTTGCTTTGCACTGCATTTCAAACTTGTGGATCTGCTACCTTTGATGCTTTTGTGTGTGATAAATATTATTATCTGGAAAACGTTTACCAGATAAGAACTGCTCATTGGTGGAAGGAGTACTTGAGTAAAAGTACACACACACACACACACACACACACACACACACACACACACACACACACACACACACACACACCATAGAAACAATGTCCACGCTGCCCAATGTGTGGACTCACACCATAGAAACAATGTCCACGATGCCTATAATGTGGACTCACACCATAGAAACAATGTCCACGCTGCCCAATGGGGACTCACACCATAGAAACAATGTCCACGCTGCCCAACGTGGACTCACACCATAGAAACAATGTCCACGATGCCCAATGGGGACTCACACCATAGAAACAATGTCCACGCTGCCCAATGGGGACTCACACCATAGAAACAATGTCCACGCTGCCCAATGTGTGGACTCACACCATAGAAACAATGTCCACGATGCCCAATGTGGACTCACACCATAGAAACAATGTCCACGATGCCTATAATGTGGACTCACACCATAGAAACAATGTCCACGCTGCCCAATGGGGACTCACACCATAGAAACAATGTCCACGCTGCCCAATGTGGACTCACACCATAGAAACAATGTCCACGATGCCTATAATGTGGACTCACACCATAGAAACAATGTCCACGCTGCCCAATGGGGACTCACACCATAGAAACAATGTCCACGCTGCCCAATGGGGACTCACACCATAGAAACAATGTCCACGCTGCCCAATGTGGACTCACACCATAGAAACAATGTCCACGATGCCTATAATGTGGACTCACACCATCGGGGTTGAACCGGTTCAGTTATTTCCCCCCGCCTAATATTGAACCAGTTCAGAGTGTTTCCACTGAAAATAAATTGGAACCCTCAAAGTTGGTTCAGAACTGTCTGGAACCAAAACATGGCCACCGGTTCCATGAAAGCACCACGGTTCCAAGAATCTGGAACGGAACCTGTTTTAGAACCAACGTTATTTTGGTGGAAAAGGGGTCAGAGAGCAACACTCAACACATAAGGCAAACAAAGAATGATAATACCATAATTGGCGATGATAGATGGATGGATGGACGGTTGGGTTCGGTTGTGGTGAGCGTACATACAGACACAGGCAGACAGACAGTGGGTGGGTGAGACATGCGATATGATCCGGTCCACTGAATCAAATGCCAGCCGACAGGATTCGGCCATGTGTGCCGGCCCCTACAGCACTGAACACCAATCAAATCCCTTAGGAGGATTATCCCGACTCAAATCAAGACGATCGTGCAACTTTAAGGCTAGTGACAGACACAAAGAGAGGGAGAGAGAGAGAGAGAGAGAGAGAGAGAGAGAGAGAGAGAGAGAGAGAGAGAGATGTGCAGCTATGCTTTCTCCGGCGTGGATTCATGGGAAATAAAGAGCGACCATAAAACACTCCATTGAGTCGTCTGACATTGACAAAATGCTGCGTCAGGAAATCATAAAACATGTATATCTGGGAATAAAAAGAAGAAAAGGTAATAGAATAATAAAGGTAAAATTGTGGCTCTAGTCAAAACTCCTCCTAGGCAAAGTTATTTATGAGAGAACGACCTTGACGCGACAATTCTTCCATTTCCTTCACTATGTCACCTAAAATGAACCCGACAGCACAGTCATAATTGGGGATCATTTGCATTTTAACGTATTCTTTGAAATACTCTACGGTAGAGACATCAACACTGACGTAAACAGCATTTGGTTTAAAGCAGTCCCAAGCGGTTGGACCTAGATTTCAATGCTCTTCACACGGGACAACTCAAATGGGCTCCTGCTCTCAAGTGGCAGCAGGCACGGGCATAAAACAGCGTGCGTTTTGGCACACGGCACAGCGGTCTGCTATGAGTAACACAAACAAGGCCTGCTGACTGCCTCTGCCTTGCCAAGCGCGCTCGCACATGCACACGCGCACGCGCACACACAGTCGGCACATCCATTTACACACAGTGAATGCTGAGTTAGGCACCGGGCCGTGTTTGGTGCATGTAATGATTGTAATGGACGGGAGAGACTGCGCTCATGGTGATCGAATCTCCAATGGTACTCAACCCCCAGTACTTAAAGGACCACTTCACCACTTTTCAACCTACCTTCATATAATAGGTCCTCACAAACAAATCATGAAAAAAATGGCGCAGTTTTTTTCTACTCGGTCTGTGTCTCATAAGAGGGCTGTGGGCAGTTCAGAAACCGTCTTCCAGTGACATCATCGATGGGGAATACAAGCTAATAAAAACTGCAGGCTTTCTAGTCCTGAAAAGTTGCAATGCAAAAATGGAAGCCATCGTTCTCACGATAATGAAAATCTAAACATTTTTGTAGAAAAATCTTGTTTAAAAATAATCTGCCTAATGATGATGTCATTGGAAGACGGTTTCTAAACTTCCCACAGCCCTCCTATGAGACACAGATTGAGTAGGAAAAAAATATTAGTGAGGACCTATTATATGAAGATAGGTTGAAAAGTGGTGAAGTGGTCCTTTAAGTACTGGGGACCTAGAGGCTGCTGAGCCAGCCTGACGGTGTGCCGCGGGTTCGACTCCGATCCCGACGACCTTTGCCGACGACTACAGTGTCACATAAAAGCATCTGAAGTAGCAGATCTACACGCTTGAAAGACGGTGCGAAGCAATGCGTTTTGGGCTTGTAGATCTGCTACTTTTTGCCATTTTTGAATTTGAAATTTTGAATCCTGAAAAGTTAAAGTTTTGGACATATGAGGTTTCCTCTACCCGACAGAGACAATATACAATATCCTCCTGGATACTGATACATTGATGCTATCATCAGGTCCTGTTATTTATTTGCCTTGCTCATCATCAATTGCTCATCTTGCAATCAATTTAATTTTTCACCAAAGAGTGCCTTGGATTATTTTCTTTTCAAGTCTGTAATTCACATTTTGACAAGCAGTACTACTACTCACCCAGGAATCAGCCCAGCTCCTAATCCAGACAACAGTCTTGTCAAAACTCGACTATTGTAACTCCCTCCTTACTGGCCTACCAGCATGTGCACTTAAGCCTCTCCAGCTGATCCAAAATGCCGCCAGCCAAAATTCTCACATGTCTCCCCCCTGCTCCGCTCCCTCCACTGGCTCCCGGTCGCTGCCCGCACAGAATACAAAACTCTGATGCTGGCATTCAAAGCAACCAAAGGTATGGCTCAAGTACCCTCACTAGAAACGCCGGGACAACGCTCCACACGTCCCAAACTCTTCTCCCTTCTGGCTCCAAAACTGTGGAATGCACTTCCCATTGCAGTCAGAACTGCAGCATCACTCCCAATCTTCCGCCGTAGTCTGAAAACCCACCTTTTCAGACTCCATCATGGCCCATAGCACTTACCCCACCCCCTTAGATAGCATTTCTGTAGACTTAAATAGCATTTGATACAGACTTATAGCATGTTATGTAGACAGCACTATAATTGCATTGTATGTAGTCATAGCACGTCATAGTACATATGTATAGCATAGTAGTATAGATGTATAGTTTATGTATAGCTTCATTATATAGATATTCCACTGTTACTTTCTTAGCTTACCCATGTTTCTTGATAAATGTTTTTATGTGATGTATTCCCATGCTTTTTTGTTCTTGCTTAATGTAAATCGCTCTGGATTAAGAGCGTCTGCTAAATGCCTAAATTGTAAATTGTAAGGATACCTTTTTGTCTATATGGTTTTACCTGTATCACCAAAGAGCACCCATTTAAGAGCCACTAACAGATCCCTGCAGCGCTTCCATTCCTCTATTTCTACATTGATGCTATTATTCCTATATTTGAAATAGCTTATGGCTTATGTGGTTATTTGTAGTGGTTAATGTTAATGTATACTTCTAAAATGTCTCTTCTCTTTAAAATGTAGTGGAGCGAAAGTCATCAATTATCTTGATATTGTCCAATGCATGAGATGGTGCTGGTGAATGAATGTCTGCACTGAGTGGACAGAGCTATGTGTCACCGTTCCACAGCCATGTCTTTGACCACAGGCTGTGAAGCAGACGGCAAGGAAAAGTGACGTTTGCGCGACCTTTCGATGATTGGCCGATTGACGGCATGTGACCTCGTCTGCTGGAAGCCTCGTCTGCTGGTGCGCACCAGCAGACAGCGGGCGAAACAGAGATCGATATAGGTCACCACATTCCACGCAACTTTCACACCTAACCCATTCTGACCTGAGATCAGATTCTAAAAATGTCTTCTACATCCTGACAGTTTTCCATTCTGACCTGAGATCAGATTCTGAAAATGTCTTCTACGTCAGTCGTTCTTCGATTTTTCAAAAATAGCAGACCTACAAGCTCGTAGCTTGTAGATCTGCTATTTTTCAATAGCTAAAGCATAACATAGTGCTAACACCAAAAGGGGTTCCCGCCCAGAATGGGTCCTCTAAAAACTCCGGACGGATCAACAACCTGACACACGCTAAAACGTATTTGCACAAAAGCTAATTTCACCCACTTTTTACAAAAAAAAGTTGATTCTGATTATTTCTTTTAACGGGCTGTTCAGAGCATTTCTAGGGGAAAATCACTTCATTGCCAGGGTCACTGGAGGAAAGTGGGGAAAATGAAAAGTGAAGATATTTTACTAAATGCACATTTTCTGCAACTATTTTCTGTCTCTCGAACACTTCATTCAGAGTTCATTCCTACTCCAGAGCACTCCATTGGAACACGCCATTGTTATGTTGGACTGTCTAATCATAATCCTTATCCCCGTCACTTCTCATCCAGGGTTATCCTTCTTTAGACATTAGTCAATTCATGTCAAGTCACTATGAAAATGCATTCTTTTGAAGTCTTTGGTCTTTATGTAAGGCATAAACAAATTTAAAATGTACTGTGTGACAGTGTGCGTGAACAGAACACACCGCAATTTTCTGTCGACATGAATTCCTCTCCACGTGTACTCCATTGTCTACTGTATAGATATAGAAAAGGCAGAGAAGCCTGTGGTATTAGTGTGATTCATTCAAATCATTGCTCCTTGGATAAGCATTGCAGTGACAGAGACTACAGCAGTAACAAGAAAGTAACAAGAAACGCCACAGAGAGGGTAGACCGCTGTCCTGTGATATCGGCTTTTGTTTTCAATCACTTAACATAATGCGAACGCTTTATTGCCAGCATAGAGCTGATGCACGGAGCTGCTTGACAGAGTGTGCTACTGTATACTGTATAGACTTCCTGTACACTGAGCCACCAAAGACCGCATCTTACTAAAAGACAAGACAGCTACAGCCAGCGGTAGGATTTAGAAGACTTTTTTTTTAATTTCGACGTCAGGCCTGAGGCCGAGACTGTGACGTTTCGAGCACAAGGCTCTCCCTCACAAGGCTTTTCTGAGGAAGAGCCTTGTGCGTCAAAACGCCACCGTCGCTTTAATGGTGCACGAAAGGCATCTATAGCATTGGAGCCCTCAGTGTGCGAGCGTCTTTATTTTTGATTCTGTATACCGTTTGTCGCTCAGAACCTGCCCCAAGTTTGGGTTGGGGATGTCTTCGCTCCCTTTTCCGCCGATTCTACAAATACCTTCTAAATATGTGGGCTAGTTTGAACACACTTTTCCGTGCCAATGACCACACTCAAATTACATGTATTTATTATTCAGATGAAGCAGTATGCTACTGTCTTCTAATCTATCCTCCATAGCTGATACTTGGTGACTGATGTGTATCGAGCCGACTATTGATCACATTAAACGACCTGCTCATCCAATCAGCCATTAACCCATTCATTCAATCTCCATTCACCTCTCTGCCTCGCTTTCTCTCTCTCACTCCAACCAAGACCACACGAAGAAGAGTAGGGACAATTCCAGATGCTGTAGCTCGTGTACAGTGTGTGTGTGTGTGTGTGTGTGTGTGTGTGTGTGTGTGTGGTTACATGTGTGTATGCGTGCGCGAGTGTATGTGTGCACGCACAGCGTGTGTGTGTGTGTGTGTAGGTTTAAAAGATTTATCAAGGGCCACGTTTTGTGGGCTTAGCAAGGCGACCCCACTCGAGGCAGGGATCATCCGAACACATTGTGTGTGTGTGTGTGTGTGTGTGTGTGAGTTGTTACAGCGGCAGGGTGAGTGGCATCTAGAATAACAGTGATCAGGGATTGCAGTTCACTGAGCTTCTCATTATTATTGCAGCCTCTACTTATAGAGTATCCCTCCCCTCCCTCCCTCCCCCCCCCCCCCCCCCTCTTCTCTCTCTCTCTCTCTCTGCCTTTCTTTTCAATCGGTCCCTGGCATCACACTCATTGTCACTTCATCCTCCTTCTTCTCATGAATAAAATACACGTAATTTTACTCACGAGTACAGCATTCAAACACAGAGATGTCTGTCCATATAGGGTCTGGAATTAAGAACAAATAACTGACTTAAAAAACGTATACTCATGTAGGTTAATTGAATAATCAAGAAGCATATTTCTGTCTTCGCTGTCGGGCAGAAACCTCTTATCTCCATATTTTAACTTTGTGTAAACGCCCTTATGTGATCATACTTACAGCTTCACACAAAAGACTGTCGTAGATCGATACAATACATCCAGTTGATCCAAGGCTACTGTAGTATGTAAGTCATTTATGAAAAAAACAATAACAATAAGGACTTACGAGGTTTCTGCCCGACAGCAATGATATTCCACCACCATATGGGTGCAGCTTTTAGGCGTATACGTGCAAAAATACATCGTTCTACCCATTCCCAGGGTTCCCGTGTTGGCGACAACGGGTACTCTGGCAAAGCCCCTGACACTACAACAGTTGGATTGGCACTGCCAATTTATCACTGAATCACTTATCACTTGGATTGGCACTGGCAAGGTGTGAGGGCTGCATACTGGCCCGAACCTTCCCAACAGAAAATGTATAGAATGTTATTTTCAGTGATGAATAAAACATCAAGCGAATTACAACACATTTTAAGTTATGGAAATTAGTAAAATTACCATTCAATAAAAGTAAGTTATACAAGTTAATCAAGCCTGACTGCCAGGTTGCACGCAGGCTCCTAAGGGTTTAATTTAATAACTCAGTCAGAAGTCTTGAAGGGCCTCAAATGTATTCAGTATAATGTCTAAATCAAACCTGAAACAGATGAACAGCGTAGGGAATTAGAAATGCAGTACTATACATTCTCAATAAGCAGCGTTCTGCATGTCGCTTATATACTGTAAGAACCCTGTCCTGAATGGTTTAAGAACTCAAGAGGCATGCTAAAACATCGCCGTAACCGCAGCACATTTTGCTAACGTGGTTCTCCTCTTGGCAGTCCTTTTTGTGCCAGGAGGAGCCATCCGGCTGCCCCCCCCCCCCCCCCCATGACGACAACCTATAAGACATTGCACTGCCTGTTCTGTCCTTTTGGGCTGAGTTCCTGCTGACTCTGGCACACTCTACACATGTACTGGGACACTGTGGTGCACTTACACAGAGCCATGACAGATGTCTGGAGAACTGCTGTGAGTGAGACTCACACTTATGGCTCTCTCTTCCACTACAGTGCAAGAACATGCTGGAACTGTGCCATGCCGTGAAATGTTATTAGTGTGGTTGCCCCGAAAGGGCATTCTTTGCAACAAATGGAATACACTTAATGGCGTTAATGGCTCCGGCCTTTTAAGATGTTCCCTACATTTTGCTGAGCAGCATGCTCAGCAAAATCAGGGAACGCTATTCAAAATCCTCCCAAAGGGGTAAAGAGCAGGCCCATAGGAAGTAATCATGCAAACTTGAATACATTTTAACACAAGTAAGACGTGCAACATTTATTTTATTTTTTAAAGTTTTCTTTAAGTTTTTTAAAGTTTTTATTTAAGTTACGTTTTTTTTAAGTTAAGTTACGTTTTTTTTTGTGTGCGTGTGTGTTTTTGTGTGTGATACAGCTGCGCCCTCTGGTGGCGTGCGAGTGGTGTTACAGCGTGACACACACACAGACAGACAGACAGACAGACATGTTCTGCTAGGTCTCATAATTAGTGCTAGTGCTCACTGCGTTCGCAATTAAAGCCATAGACCATTGCATCAGCATGCAGAGAGCCACATTTCAACGTACCGCGTTTCATGGGGGAATGAGGTGTGATTGGTGTGTAGGACGGCGTGGCTGACTCACAGCTGATTACAGCACAAGCATTGAGACTCCCGCACCCTGCATGAACCGACGCCACGCTTCGTTTAGGCTTCAAGACACAACTGAGACCAAAGACCATTTTTTATACCCAACCGGTTACATTCATTGCTGCATTGGATTCATTTTTTAATTGAAAAAGCCACTTCCCAGTGGGAACATGTGGAAACAAGAAAGATTAGGGACATTCAGCAGCATTAAAGCAGATGGCGCGACCAAAAGAGAAAAAAAGAAAAGGAAAAGAAAAAATCCATTCATAGCTGTAATGTGTGTAATGAACGAGAAACGGAGAAATGGAAATCCTCTCTGTGCCAACATATAACAGTATTTACAAAGCTGAGCTCTCAACTAGCAATTGGCCTTATCAACCTCTATAATTCCATCCGTCAAGTCCCCGTTCTCTTTACTAAGCTTTGTGCTGCTGCCCATTTAACTGTTTCCGTTTCTTCTTTTTTTAATTATTATGTGTCAGAGGGAGACTCTCTGGGGCTCCAAAGGATTTGAGCCCCTGAGCTCGTTTGCCAAGCTATTTTGTTTGTTAACCCGCTAAGACCTGGATTCTGGACCAATCAGCAATTGATGAGGCAATAGGATTCGAGATAATATTCTAGGTGGCGATGGTTATGCTTTAATGTACACAACATCATGGGGAGAAGTACAACACTCAGTGTCGGTGGTAAGGGTAGTTCTGCCAAAAGGCCCAAAGGGCTCAAATCATAGCTATACTGTAGCTGCACAAGCTGAACCATAACAAGGCGGGCTGTGACATAAACAATAGCCGTCAGGCCTAGTGGAGACAACTAGGCTTTTACAAGCTACCAAATGTCACAATCCATGCAAGTACTATATACAGTAAGTGATGGTAAGATATAAAGGTTAGCTATAAGCAACCACAATAACAGCATGGTATATAACGAATATTTCTTCTGCAGACTCATTGGAATAGATATATATAAGCCCAAAAACCTTCGGTGAGGCCTTTAGGAGGGCCATTCGAGCCGCAAGAGGAGCCTGCAGTACTACCATTGCCCAGGTGGAGCCTGCAGAACCATTGCGGCTCAAGAATCCACCACTCCTGAATGAAGTGTCTGGTGCTGGGAGTCTGGTGCAACGCACAGGTCCTCGCTGTACTCCTGGTGAGAGCAGGAGTGGACCTGGTGGAGGGGAGGGCGCGGACAGGAGGCAACCCACAGAGCCTAGTCCCTCCACATACCAGAACTGTACCTCTCAGTCCCGGCATAGTAGTTCCGGAGTGGTTCCAACGGATTGTGCGGCCCTGGTCTTTACCTAGTGGGTCTGATCGAGGGTAGCTACTGGGACGTAAGTCGGGACTTGATCACCCCGGCTGGGTCACCCGAGTGAGGGACCTGTTCGCGAGAGCCGGAACCCCGATGACCTTGGGATACATCACTGAGGATACGTCCCAGGTGCATCCATGCGGTGTATTTTTGTTCTGAGGCCTAAATCAGTAATTAGTACACCCCCCCCCCCCCCCTCCCCTTCGTATACCGGCACGCAGTCACACCCCGTCATTATCACCATCTCCACATGACACGGTAGAGAGCCATTTCACCGCCACCGCACACCGCTTTCCTGTCAGTCCAGCTGAATGAGCGCCATGGCTGGCACCGCGTCAACAGACCGCCTCGACTTGTTGACACCCGGTTACACCTGTGATATAAGTCAAATGCAGTCAAATTTCATGCCAAAGCCAATATGGCTCCTGTGCATGGAGCCTATTTTTGGGAGGGTTGAAATCAATCGAGTCAATTAAGGATATTTAACTGTATTGGTTCAGTGTGAGTGAAGTATCCTTCATTAACTATCCATCACTGAGTCATCTGTCTCTCTGCCTAACTGAACAAATGTTCACATTCACTGTCAGCCGTTCCTGTGTGCTCTGGCAGACAAGTAATTATCTGCACTTGTTTTCCTACTCCTCTCCTTGTGTCTACATCATTCATCATCCGCCATGTCTTCCTTTCTCACCTCCATCGAATTTAGTGTAGTTCTCTCTCTCTATCTCCCCCCCCCCCCCCCCCCCCCTTCCTCATGCCACTCTGTCTTTTAGGCTAGCCACGCATTTCCAACGTTCCCGGTACGTGTCACCATTTCTCACCTAAGCACCCCCTTTGGTCATAATGGAACTCATTGCGGTATTACTGTATTGATCCAGCCTAGTGGCGGAATAGAATACGCAATGTCAGCCCGACTTGGGGTTCCACTCTGTATGCAGCGGAGAGATCTTCAGGGCATACACTCAGACTCTGTATGGAAACCAGTTCCATTACCAAAACGATTCCACTCGCGTACCAGTAACAGTGACATTAAACTTGATTTACTCATTGTGTAAAACCAGTGTGTCTCACACTCCACAGACCCCCATATGTACACATTTTGGTTCCAGTTACAGACCTCTAAGGGCTCTATTTGGTTCCACTTCCTAAGCCTAACTATCAATAATTTAGTTGCGGACCCCCCTGGAACACCCTCAAGGACCCCTCGGGGTCCTCAGACCCCACATTGAGAATCACTGGTGTGAATCCTAATGCCTGTCTTGCATTATGGACTAGCACAAACTGCAAAACTACAACTGGGCACTAAGTCGTTTTTGCCGTTCTTTAATTTCCTTTTTGTAAATCCCTTTTAAATTATTTCGGTCATTTAAAAAAAAAAGAAAAACAGTTGTTGAGCATACAGTAGCCTACCACTTAGTCAACAAGGTGACTATTTGGCCATTGACTATTACATCTGTTAAACTACGCCGTGGAAATATAGTGGTATAACAACTGTATTATGCTTTTAGAATCATATACCATTCATGCTTAATGAAATAAAAAATAAAAACACCATGCATTGCCCGAGGCCAATGCTATGCTAATTGTCACTACACTGCTAGTTCCTGACTGACTGCTAACAACTAGAACCCATGGGGCCATGGGGCAAAACAGCACATGTTACAGTTCAACAGATCCGCACAGGAACCCCTTGTATCTCCATATATCAACTTTTTGATTTATGCCCTATACTAGTAGCGAAAATAGCCAATGTACAAGCTTTGCAAGATGGTCTGATTTGCCCTAATACGAAAACATTTTGAAAGTGCAAGAGGTTATATTGTATGGGTTTTATGGATATTGAAACAATGAAAAGTATTAACAAGAGCTTATGTCACTCAATGATAACTTCATTGGAACACAGATTATTTTCCCTGAAAAGTAACAGAGTTGGACAAGGTTTTCAGCAGACACCACGACAGAGCAAACACAGAGGCATCAGAACTCAGCTCGCACGCACGCACACGCACACGCGCACACACACACACACACACACACACACACACACACACACACACAGGCATCAGAACACAGCTCACTCACACAAACAGACAGAAGGATTGTGGAAGACTATTTTTGGGCACAGCCAACAACTCCCCTTAGCATTTTGTCAAACACACACACACACACACACACACACACACACACACACACACACACACACACACACACACACACACACACACACACACACACACACACACACACACACACACACACACACACACACACACACACACACAACCACTTAGAATGATTGAAAAAGTGAGTGGAGTGTTGGTTTCTTGCTTTAACCACATTAACCCTGGTGTCAAATATTCTTTTACATTTGAATGTTTTACCAAACTTGCTCTTGTCTTAACACGTCACGCTATAACGTGTTGCGAGCTTGTAGATCTGCTAGCTTTTATCCATTGTATATAAAAAGTCTATACATTTATATAGTAGGGCTCCACTTTGAAGGGTCACATGTTTGGGATGTTTGTCGCTATACAGTAGACCTAGTATACATTATTGTTAATGTCGGGTGGAAACTGTCCAAAGCTGGTACTTTTCACGAATCAAATTCGAAGAAGGGCATTCATTTACAATAAAAGTTGTAACGTTGAGGAGAGGTTTCTGTCCGACTGCAATACTGTTACTGCACTGTACGTATGTATACAGTCACTATAATGTACCATCCATCCTAATTTATTGTAATGGTCTTCTCTTGTTTCATTAATCTTCCCTTCTCACCAAGTTTGGCTCCAAAGCTAGAACAGCCATGTTCCAATTTGGGCGGCTTCATCAAAGCCTGCACGCACTGGCCCAATGTGTCGCTTCCTTAAGAAGTATAATATTAATCACAATTACTTTAAAGGTTTCGCTTTTCAAAATGTTAAAAACCAGTTACATGGTCAGCTTCCTCACTGCACGCTGTACTTTACACACTGTCAATATTCGCTGACCTCCTCAAACACACATCCATTGTACACAATATTTCATGCATGCACGCACACACGCTGGCGCGCGCACACACACACACACACACACACACACACACACCTGCGCATGTGCACAGAGCATCGGTTAACCCACTTAACATGCACACGCTGTCTTCCCCTCACTTCTGTATTATTTGACAAGCACATATGCATTAATGCACGCACACATGCATGTGCGCAACTGCGCACACACACACACGCACACACACACACACACACACACACTCACCCTGACAGCTTTCCCATCTTGGAGAAGCCAAACACGTCCATGTGTTGGTTCCAGTGCTCAGACTCTCCGCGTCTGCATTCTAATCCCGCATCCTAAAGAAGCATCTCCTCCAATCTCACAATCCAGAAACCCAAACAGACCGGACCGGACCAGACAGACCCCGCCATTCACCCTGGATCCATATCGATGGTGATGATGATGATGGTGGTGCACACAACTTGTAAACTAGTAAAAAAAAAAAAAAAAAAGATTCACACTTTTTTTGTAGGCGGGGGGGGGGGGGGGGGGGGGGGTGTCAAAGGTTCTTATGAGGAAAAAATGTCAAAACTCCCTGTTGTTACACGACAAGAGCACAGTCAACGCATTCCCTCGCTTCTGAGAACGCTGTGAGCTTAGAGCGGGTGAGAGAGAGAGAGAGCGAGAGAGAGAGAGAGAGAGAGAGCTCCCTCCTCTCTGTCTCTCTCTGGGATGGGACTATATAGCCGGTCCTCACTCCTCCTGCTGCTGCTGCTGCCTTCGGCACCCCCCCTCCCCCCCTCCCCCCTCCTCCTCCCCCGGCCGAGCACGTCCGGGGCTGCGATGCGATGTCCCGGCGGTGTATATACTCCGCATCTCAGCCTGCCATGCATGCGCTCGCCGCTCGCCGGAAGATGTGTCTCCGCGTCCGACCGTCCCACAGAGCCGCCAACCGAGGCACGCGGAGAGTGGAGGGGGGGGGGGGTGGGGGTCGGATAGAGGAGGGGGGGACTGAACCAACGAGGGAGGGATGGAAGCGAATGGCGTCAGATGACAGATGCTCCCCTGGGCTATATAGCTGCAGCACCTTCTCTGCTGAATTGGAGCCGCGAGAGACCCCCCCCCCCCCACCACCCACAACGGTCGCCCTGGGGTGCTGAGGAGAGAGAGAGGAGAGAGGACAGAGGGATGGAGGGGAGGACGGGAAGGGGGGACCAGGAGGAGGGAGGCGGTCTAAAAGAAAGACACAGTGAAAATGTGTATAGGCTATAGAGAGTGTGCTCCAGTGTAGGACCGTGGAAGAGAGAGAGGGAGAGAGAGGGGGGGGGACAGAGTAAAGCTGACTCTGCAGAAAGTGCACGCAGGACCCCCGTCTCTGTGTCCGTCTCTGCTTAAGTGATGCACTAGCCGGCAATAACTCACATCCCCCCCCCCCCCCCTTCGTATACCGGCACGCAGTCACACCCCGTCATTATCACCATCTCCACATGACACGGTAGAGAGCCATTTCACCGCCACCGCACGCCGCTTTCCTGTCAGTCCAGCTGAATGAGCGCCATGGCTGGCACCGCGTCAACAGACCGCCTCGACTTGTTGAGGTTCAATTAAGTATAGCCTGTGTGTGTGTGTGTGTGTGTGTGTATGTACGCTGAGGGCAAGTGTGTGAGTGAGTGTGTGTGTGTGTGTGTGTGTGTGTGTGTGTGTGTACGTACGTACGCTGAGGGCAAGTGTGTGAGTGAATGTGTGTGTGTGTGTGTGTGTGTGTATGTGTGTGTGTGTGAGAGTGAGTGAGTGAGTAAGTGTCTGTGTGTGTGAGTGAGTGAGTGAGTTAGTGAGTGAGAGTGTGTGTGTGTGTGTGTGTGTGTGTGTGTGTGTGTGCGTGTGTGTGTGCATGCACAGTTGGAATTTTAATAACGGCGACGGAGATGGTGTCCTGCTCGACGTGACGCACCGAGCCCACGCTGTACGGCCGTGTGAGTGTATACGTGCGCGCCGCTCGCGGCGGGCGGAGAGAAACGATTAATTAATTGGAAAGCGAGGCTATAGCTGCTGGAGTGGATTAAAAAGGCATGGAAATTGAAAATGCAAGCCCAATGTGTGTGTGTTAATGGGTCTACGATTTGCAACATTATCTATTCTTCTTTATGGCATATTTCATTACGTTTTCATCCGCTTGCGTGCTTGTTCATCTGCTATTCCAAAAAATAGCGTTTGAGAGGTACGGATTTTAGAAGACATTCGGTAGAATCGGCCTCAGGGGTGATCAATTTAACGGACAATTGTATGACTTTTGTATTGTCTTGCTTCTTTGAAAAAACAAAAGACAATCACAAGACTATTTAGGCTACGAATGGACCTGTTAGGGGTCCTTGGAATGTGGAGGTTTGAGAAGCACTGGGTTAGACACTCAATCGGCTAGGCCTTGGCCAATATGATGGCCTATACCAGAAATGTGTGAAAGTAATCTCTGTGGTATTTTATATTATAGCCTGGCTATAGAGCGTCGCAGTCCCTCCCCCTTTCAGAACGACGAGTGGCCCAGGAAATGAATCGCAATGCATTTGTCCCATAGGCTTTTCTTAAAGTATTTATTTAAAGACAGTTACGCCACGGACAAAGCCAACTCGGATCGTGACAAATCATGACAATGAACACAATGTTTTGGGCCGATCAAATCATTAGAAAGAAGAAAATAAAGGCAGGAGACAACACTATTTGTTTTGTTTTTCTTCTTATAAATTATTTGATCGGCCCAAAACATTGTGTTCATTGTCATGATTTGTCACGATCCGAGTTGGCTTTGTTGGCGTAACCGTCTTTAAATAAATAGCCTATGGGAAAAATGCATTGCGATTCATTTCCTGGGCCACTCGTCGTTCTGAAAGGGGGAGGGACTGCGACGCTCTATAGACAGCTAGCCACAGCATAAACCAGTGGTTCTCAAACATAGTTTTTCCAAGGACCCCCAGGTTGCTATTAGGACCCCCCATAACTGTGAGACTGTATGAATGGATCAAGATGGACCCGCCCTCGTACACTCTCAAAATTACATACGCGTTAATTTCCTTCCTAACTACCAATCATTTAGCTGGAAAACCCCAAAGACCCCCTGGGGGGGGGGGGGGGGGGGGGGGGGGGGTCCCGGACCACCACCGTGAGAAAACATAGTGTTCTGTTTGAAAGAACGTGGGGCTTCAACATGATGTCATAATATGCGATCAAGAGCGCTGAATGGACAAATTTGCAGGCTCCATTTGTTGATTAACTCATTCATTGCCAAACTAAATATCAATCCTCATAGTGACAATATTAAATGTATTTACCATATTTGCCCTGTGCAGTTTACAAGACCTAAACGTTATTCATACTGTTATTTCAGTTTACAAGACCTAAACGTTATTCATACTGTTATTTCAGTTTACAAGACCTAAACGTTATTCATACTGTTATTTCAGTTTACAAGACCTAAACGTTATTCATGCTGTTATTTCAGTTTACAAGACCTAAACGTTATTAATACTGTTATTTCAGTTTACAAGACCTAAACGTTATTCATACTGTTATTTCAGTTTACAAGACCTAAACGTTATTAATACTGTTATTTCAGTTTACAAGACCTAAACGTTATTCATACTGTTATTTCAGTTTACAAGACCTAAACGTTATTCATGCTGTTATTTCAGTTTACAAGACCTAAACGTTATTCATACTGTTATTCAGTTTACAAGAACTAAACGTTATTCATACTGTTATTTCAGTTTACAAGACCTAAACGTTATTCATGCTGTTATTTCAGTTTACAAGACCTAAACGTTATTCATGCTGTTATTTCAGTTTACAAGACCTAAACGTTATTCATACTGTTATTTCAGTTTACAAGACCTAAACGTTATTCATACTGTTATTTCAGTTTACAAGACCTAAACGTTATTCATGCTGTTATTCAGTTCACAAGACCTAAACGTTATTCATGCTGTTATTTCAGTTTACAAGACCTAAACGTTATTCATACTGTTATTTCAGTTTACAAGACCTAAACGTTATTCATACTGTTATTTCAGTTTACAAGACCTAAACGTTATTCATGCTGTTATTTCAGTTTACAAGACCTAAACGTTATTCATACTGTTATTTCAGTTTACAAGACCTAAACGTTATTCATGCTGTTATTTCAGTTTACAAGACCTAAACGTTATTCATGCTGTTATTTCAGTTTACAAGACCTAAACGTTATTCATGCTGTTATTTCAGTTTACAAGACCTAAACGTTATTCATGCTGTTATTTCAGTTTACAAGACCTAAACGTTATTCATGCTGTTATTTCAGTTTACAAGACCTAAACGTTATTCATACTGTTATTTCAGTTTACAAGACCTAAACGTTATTCATGCTGTTATTTCAGTTTACAAGACCTAAACGTTATTCATGCTGTTATTTCAGTTTACAAGACCTAAACGTTATTCATGCTGTTATTTCAGTTTACAAGACCTAAACGTTATTCATGCTGTTATTTCAGTTTACAAGACCTAAACGTTATTCATACTGTTATTTCAGTTTACAAGACCTAAACGTTATTCATGCTGTTATTTCAGTTTACAAGACCTAAACGTTATTCATACTGTTATTTCAGTTTACAAGACCTAAACGTTATTCATGCTGTTATTTCAGTTTACAAGACCTAAACGTTATTCATACTGATATTTCAGTTTACAAGACCTAAACGTTATTCATACTGTTATTTCCCAGTGTACAATGCCTGAAACCCGTTAATTGCAATTATGTGTATAACAATTATTCGTCAAGGAAATGAACCGTGATTCGTGACATACAAGGTTTCACAGTGACGACACACACACACAGATCAGTGTGTGTGTGTGTGTGTGTGTGTGTGTGTGTGTGTGTGTGCACAATGCGTGCACACACATGTGCAGATGGCTAAGCTTCATCTAAATGTCCCTGCTTCCACAGTCAAGGACAGGCCACAAACTACAGCGGCGACAATGACAATGAATTTTAATTGAGTGCAAACTGCGGAAAACTAGGTTTAGCATACCATGTAATACAATTTGTTTCAATCAAACAATAAGAAGCAATCTCTTCCTTCTGTTCTGCACGGTTCAAGGCCATGAAATCGACACCTTTGTGCAGAAATGTCATGTGTGTCCAGCGATGTACTTTTTATTAAGCCCCATGCCCTCAGCTACAGTATAGAGCACCGAAGTCCTGACGTAACTCGCTCATCCCGACGATTCCCCTGGCAGAGATGGGCAGTATTTGAAATACATGTATTTGAAATACGTATTTGAAATACTTTTTTGTATTTTGTAATTTGTATTTAGCTGAGATGGAAGAAATGAGATGTATTTTGTATTTAGATAAATTTTTTGACCCAGTATTTGTATTTTGTATCAAAATACATTTTCAATATATTTTGCCCATCAGAGATGGGCAGTATTTGAAATACATGTATTTGAAATACGTATTTGAAATACTTTTTTGTATTTTGTAATTTGTATTTCGATGGTGATGGAAGATGTATTTTGTATTTTGTATTTAGATACATTTTTGACCCAGTAATGGCCAGTATTTGTATTTTGTATCAAAATACATTTTCAATGTATTTTGCCCATCTCTGTCCCCTGGTTCGCGGAAGTAATTTCTCTATGGAGAATAACATGGGGTGATCTTAATATAGTTTACTATAAGCGTTGTGGTCCAAAAATAAACAAGCTGTCTCGGCGTTATTGTTAGGGAGGTGTCTCTGTATCGTTTGCAACATTCAGTCACTCATTATATGATACAGTCTGTTTATAGCGAAAATTTAACTAATTCAGCAGCAGTAACATTAGCGTTTTCTCTCAGTCAGTTGATTCTTCATATCCATATGAGTGAAGCGGCCAGGGTGACATGTTTATTTTTCAAACACAGTTGTTATATGAGGCGATCTAAAATCGCCTCAATGGGGATTTCAATGCAACTAAACAAATACATGAACCTGGGGACTGACGCCCTCTACTGAAAGTGACGTCATCTATAGAGCGTCGCAGTCCCGTCCCCTCGAGAGACCCGGAAAATAAATCCCCATTTATTTTCCTCATAGACTTTTCAGAAAGTATTTATTTAAAGACGTTTACGCCGCGTACAAAGCCAACTCTTGTCGTGACAAATCATGACAACAAACAAAAATTTTAGGACCAAACAAAGAATTAGAAAGTAGAAAAAAACGGCAGGTTACAACACACTTTTTTGCTGTTTTTCTTCTTTGTAATTATTTGTTTGGTCCAAAATATTGTGTGTGTTGTCATGATTTGTCACGATAAGAGTTGGCTTCGTACGACGCTTAAAAGGTATTTAAATAAATACGTTTTTAAATGCCTATGGGAAAAATGCATTGGGATTCATTTCCTGGGCCTGGCGTCGTCATGAAAGGGGGCAGGACTGCGACGCTCTATATGGGGAATAGTATAGTTGACCCTGTCTGTTACCTTTAGCTTTTAACCACTTTAAACAATATTTTAAACTTTAGCTATTCAAAAATAGCAGATCTACAAGCTCATAATAGCAGATCTTTGACTATATTCTTTCACAGCGAACGTTTTGAACTCAAATCTTTGCATCTGGGAGGTCCCTGGAACAAAACATTTTCAGATGGAGTTCGGCGGCCAAATACATATAATTCTAGCCGGGGGTTCTTGCCATGAAAACGTTTGAGCACCAATGATATCTGAAAACTGGTAGGAGACAGGGTTGAGACTAATTATTATCCATATTTCTGTAGCGTTAGCCCATGTATGTATTGTGTAGATATAAATTATCTATGTATGTACAGTAGAGAGAGAGAGAGATTAATGCCTTGCTCGATACTACACACTACAGTCACACAAAAGCTGCAAATCTACGGCCCGGGCCGGCCTAGCGGTCCGGGACACATAGGCTCCTAATGCACATTGCAAGTTCGAGTCCCATTCCTGACAAACTGTGCTGTATAATGTCCGTCTCTCTCCCCTCCACTATCAATAAAAGGCAAAACGCCTTACACAATAAAGAAAAAACCTGCAGATCTACAAGATCAAAACGTGGCACGAAGCGGCACGTTTCGATCTTGTAGATCTGGCCGGCGGCCCGACCAAATCAATGAAGTAAACATTTGTTTTAGGGCTCCATGATTCGTTCAATCCCTCCCTCCTTCCCTCCCTCCCTCCCTCCCTCTTTCACTTCAAAGCGGGTGTCAATGTTTACAACTTAGAAGATGAAGCAGAACAATCATTCTGGTCACAAACAGGAGAGAGACAGAAGAAGAAGAAGAAAACCAGCATGAGAACAGCAGTTAACTGTGTGTTCTCTCCAAGTTAAGGCCCATTTCACAGCTGGAAGAAACTGCAATCACTCCATGTCAATAGTATTTGTAGTATAGATAACAGTTGCACAATTTGAAATGTGCACCATATGACCAGAAAAAAAATGAAGTCTGTGTGTTTGACTGGATTGTACAATGACTTTGGTCATGCTTTGGTGCACTTGTGGAGGGGAGACACCCCATGAGGGCTGTCTTACTGAGTAGTCCAGGAAGAAAGTGAGACCACATTTTCATGACACATTTTTGTCATGAAGATGGATGGCATCATGACTAAAATATCTAAAAACACATATTAAACAGATAAAAAAAACCCAGGAAAGTGTTTCTTGTGTCCTAAACATCATTAAAACTAGAGCGGTGCCCGTTGGGCACTGGCCTATACCCAGATATTATGCGTTGGAGCCTCTACAGCGGTGCCCATTGGGGCACTGGCCTACTTGGAACGATGCAAGTTGGAAATGAATGCCCCTTTAATGCCCATATATGGAGTTATTTGTCAGGCATGCCCAAATATGGAGTCTGGCCTGGCAGAAGCCTTTTGTTGGGCGGTTCTGGACAACCGTGGGTCCGACCGACTCGACACCGGGCACTGCACCCCCTGTGGGGTTGTGGAAGGCGTGTGTCGAATTTGAAGTCGGTGGGGGCGAACGGTTCTCGAGTTACGTGCATTACAGACGTACAGAGACTTTTTATTTATAGTTAGATAAGATCTGGTTGCAAAAGGGGTGAACAGACTAACCCTTGCTGGATTGCAAAACAATAATGACACATTTATTGTACAGTAAATCAAAAACAAATGGGACAGTGAAACAAAAACACATTAATCTGTTTGATTTACAACATTTCACTGGCATTTTAATGGAATATCAATGCAAGGACATGAGAGCGCATTGTTTCTTGGACAAACTTGAGCTCATTAGTTAAACATTAATTAGTGATTAATGAGAGTCAAGCAGTAAGAAATTAGCCCAAAACACAGAAAGTTGATAGTTTTGTTGTGTATACCGTATAAAGTTTACACAAACAGAGACCGGGCTAATCTATTATACGCCGTCATGAGAAACCAAAACCAAGAGGAAACTAATTTCTTCTCCATTTTCTTCTGTAAGTGAGGGAAACCAGGACAACAGCATTCAGCAAGTGTTCTGAGTAGCATGACTTGTGGGATAACAGCCACCGCACGTGTGTGTGTGTGTGTGTGTTTGTGTGTGTGTGTGCGCGTGGCTGCGTGCGTGCATGCATGTGTGCGCGTGCCCACGCATGCATGCATGCGTGTGATAAAATAATATGCACTGTAGCTTGCTTTCACATACATGTCAAAATGTATCCGTTGCAGTGATAAAACTGTAAGTGAGTAAGTAGCCTCGGGAGCTATACTGTATGTGGCCCATATAGGGCAGGAGCTTATCTCATGTTTCTGTAGCGCGAGGCGGCTTGGTGTAAAAGTAAACCCTCTGGACATGACGAGATGAGCAAGCCCTGATAATGACAACAACAAACAAACATTATTTAAAACAGATGCAAATAAATATAGTGTTGCCTTGAACAGGTGCAGTCACTATATGTAATTTAATGTGTCCTCAAGGAGAAACCAGTCCAACCGGTTTCCTCTTGAGGACACATTACCGTAGAGTCCTGAGCTTTATGAAGTCTATACCCCCATCCCTTGATGCCACATGCCAAGCATTGGCCACCATTTTTTTATAGTCTCTGCTCTATGACACACGGCCAGAGATTGAACCTCGACCTCCCCAGTCTCAGGAGAGACTCTAATCACAATGGCCACACTGATGGCAATGACAACACTGTAGTTACCGCTTAGACTCTCTGTACTAATATGCACATAGCGGATTCGAATGGAAATCAATCGAGAATCACCAGTGGGTTACTTATCAAGACTGTCGGTCTGTCGTTTTTTTTCTGCTCTATATGTAAAGTGTCTTGAGAGAACTTGTTTGTAAGTTGACACTTTAATAAAATTGAATTGAGAAAGACAATCTTATCGACCTACTGCATGTATACTGCAGGGAGCATGCTGGCTGCAATTAGGAAACGTCCGACGTGGCCGTCTAGACCCTGAACTGAGATCAGATTCATACAAGGTTTCCACTGGACACACACTGGTCTGATTAACCCATTCTGACCTGAGATCAGATTCTAAAAATGTCAGTTGTTCTTCGATTTTTCAAAAATAGCGCCACTCTGTGGTGCGCTATGAGCTTGTAGATCTGCTATTTTTAAATAGCTAAAGCATAACATGATGCTAACACCAAAATGGGTTCCCGTTCAGAATGGTCTAGACCCTGAACTGTGACCTTTGCACTAGTGATCTGTTGATTACACATGAACTCTGCATTATGAACTTGAGTCGTGATACATTAACTGTTTCTTTGAATGCTGTTTTTAGCGCTGCTGCTTTGTATGGGCACGTGCAAATGTTAGCGTGTTGTGCAAATGCTTTTTTTGCACTATAGGTTTTTATTTATATCTAGTAGATATTTTAGACGTATTGTATTTTACCTTATTTTAAATGCTTTTTTTGCACTATAGGTTTTTATTTATATCTAGTAGATATTTTAGACGTATTGTATTTTACCTTATTTTATGCCTGACCAGGACCTGGGTAATCAAATTTCGTTCTGTACTTGTATGGAATGACAATAAAAACTTGTGCATCTAGGCCTGGGCCATGGCTCAATGGTCCAGGCACCTTGGCTGGTAATCCAGTCTGGCAGTGTGCCGCGGGTTCGACTCCCGATCCCGACGGCCTTTACTGCATGTCTTCCCCCCATCTCCTGTCAGCCTACTGTCTGTCCCTCCATAAAAAAAATAATAAAATAAAGGCGAAAGCCACAAAAAAACATCCAGCTATTTCTGACAAATAATGATGTCATGCCCAGAACAGGGAAGCTACAGTACAGTAGGGTTCATGTGGTTAAAGAAGATGGTGTGTAACAAATCATTCTATAGCACACTGCTCTGTCCTGTCCTGTCCTGTCCTGTCCTGTCCTGTCCAAAGTGCTGGGAGCAGAGTTGAAATGGCCGACAAAAGCAGCCTATTACATTAGACAGCTTTGATGCAGAAAACCTCTTTGATGACCCAAGCTCCCCTCAGGCTGGGCAAACGCACGCACGCATGGATGCATCATACATGCGCACGCACACACACACACACGTGCACAGACGTGCACACTCAAACATCCATCATGCTTGGAGGGTGGCAAACAAAAAGCCATGGTTTTGAAAGAGTTTCCTTTAGTCTTTAGCCTCATAGTGGTTCACATCCTGTCTGTCTGAGCACCCAGGCAGACGGAAAATAAGTACGCAGATAAATGAAAGCAGCCCACTAACCTTCTGTCAGCATATCTCCTGTTTAAACACGTGCTGAAATAAAAAGCTAAAAAGTTACTCCGATGGCGGTATAGCTGAGGCGACCCGGGAATCGGAAGGTCAAGGTTCATCTAGTCTAGGAATCTATAAGGGCCGGGCTACACTGGGGACGGAATTGGCTCCACAATGGTCCGCTGCCAGTATAATCAACAGAACCCAGCTGCGGTGCACAGGTTGTGTGTATATAAGCTCCCATGCGTAAATCTGAGTTTCTTCTGCGTGTCCGGAGGTTACGCAGCCCTTTGCCTCGCCATTCAGAGGGAAAACATAACAGTAAATACAGAACTATACCGCGTGGGACGGGCGAATTGTCGGTGCAGCCGCCTAGCTGAATACGGTTCCATATACCATCCCCTAGTGTAGTTTTAGACATATCTTATACTTTGGCTTATTCAAAAATAGCAGATATGCAAGCTCATAGTTTGTGATTTCGTGCCGCGGTATGAGCTTGTACTATTCACAAAAATCTATATATATATTTTTTTTAATGCAATCATTATTAAATCTTCCCTATTTTGAGATGGGCATCTGCAGGCAAATACATAATTAACCTCATGCCCTTGACATTAACCTCATGCCCTTGACATGAAAGCGGTTTGAGCACCACTGATATAGCAACATAGGTCTTTCAGAAAACTGTTAGGATTCAGAAGACATGTTGTAGAATCGGCCTCAGGTCATAAAGTGGTCCATTCAGTCTGACCAGAAGCAGGGATAACACATATCCCAACCGGCCATACAAAAGGAACGACCAAAGTAGCATGGCTATCCCCCTCAGCCGATCCAACCCTGTGCCTTATGACATGAGCAACTAACCCAGAAAAGCAGCCAGCAGAAGCAGATCAGTAAGAATCAGTGCCTCTCTCCTTCTCCGTTATAGAGGTGTATACGCAATATACCGCAGGTAATGAAAAGGCTATTTCCCCCCCCGAAGTGAAGCGATAAGCATCCCCCCAGTCTCACTGTGTGTGGCCAAGTGCTTTCCTTGAAAGTGATTTCCTTTTTATGTGAAACGCAGCCGCCACACTATACAGTATATTATTACAGTTATATGTGTCGCCGCTATATTGGCGGCGGCGGCACTACTGGGAGATTGTGCGGCAGATCGCCTGCTGGCGTTGGATTCATATGCAGTAAGTATGCAGCGCACACAGTCGGATGGAAACCTTGTATGACCATAAAGAGTTACTTTTCAGGAAATTGAAAAAAAGATTTCATCGGTTAAAGTCCACGTCGACGTCCACTGTCAATTTCAAAACGTTTAAAAAACTAGAGTGAACGGACAGTCCTCATGCTCACAAGCATCATACATGACTGAGATTGTGGATAGGCACTTTTTTGCTACTTTTGTATACATGCTACAGACTAGAGCATTGATTTACAAAATAAAACTGTACACACATTTAACCCATTCTGACCGGGCACCCATTTTGTTGTTAGCATCATGTTATGCTTTAGCTAATGAAAAATAGCAGATCTACAAGCTCATATCACGCCACCGAGTGGCGCGATACGAGCTTGTAGGTCTGCTATTTTTGAAAAATCGAAGACACTTTTAGAATCTGATCTCAGGTCAGAATGGGTTAATAATGAAACTGTCAGGATGTAATAAACATTTTTTGAATCTGATCTCAGGTCAGAATGGGTTAAAACATGGAGATATGAGGTTTCTGCCCAACAGCAACAATGTTTTCCTTGACCGCCCAGTGACTCCCCACCCCCCCCCCCTTTTTACATTTTACATTTCTTAGGTGTTTTCTTTTTTTAAGCGGTGCCAGGCCGCTTCTACATCTGACTCTGTGTGTTTGTATGTCTGTCTGTCTGTCTGACCTACAAGCTCGTAGCGCGCCACCGAGTGGCGCGCTACGAGCTTGTAGGTCTGCTATTTTTGAAAAAATCAAAAGAACGACTGACATTTTCAGAATCTGATCTCGGGTCAGAATGGGTTAATCAGACCAGTGTGTGTCCAGTGGAAACCTCGTATGAATCTGATCTCAGGTCAGAATGGAATAAGTGGTGTCTGGTTTCTGCCATGACACCAACACATTTCTACATTGTGGTATCCTACTTCTTCTAAAGCTAGAGAGATGAGCGGAGAGAGAGGAAAAAAAAACAAGACTCTCTTCTCATGCAGGTTGTGTCCCGCCATGAATATCAATTCAGCTCCCAAGGTCACCACCACCACCACTCAGGTGTGAGATGACCATGTCTGTGTGTCTTTATCAAGAGCTGTGTTAACCCATTCTGAACGGGCACCCATTTTGGTGTCAGCATCATGTTATGCTTTAGCTATTTAAAAATAGCAGATCTACAAGCTCATATCGCGCCACCGAGTGGCGCGATACGAGCTTGTAGGTCTGCTATTTTTGAAAAAATCAAAGAACGACTGACATTTTTAGAATCTGATCTCAGGTCAGAATGGGTTGATCAGACCAGTGTGTGTCCGGCGAAAACCTCGTTATGAATCTGATCTCAGGTCAGAATGGGTTAAAGGGATTGTGACATTAAAAAAAAGGTTTTCTAAGCTCAATTGCACCCAAAAAACCTGAACTTTTAACATTCAGTAGACTTTCTGTGGTCTGCAAATCCCATATATGTCAATGGGATTTGCCAGCAGATGTCACTGTTTTCACTGTCTTGCCTGTTTTCATTGTAGCTCAAAAGGCTTCCAAACCCCAAAGAAAACTCCAGACCACAGAAAATCCACTGAATGTTCAAAGTTCAGGATTTTGGGGTGTAATTGAGGTCATACAACCTAAAAGAAAAACGAAAAATAAAAAATAATTAAAATGAATGTCATAAAACCTTTAAGTAAAAGTATCAATACTGCAATATAGAAACACTCTGTTACAAGTAAAAGTTTGGAATTCAAAATGTACGTACAAAACTGTTGGTATCAAAATGTACCAAAAGTAGAAAGTTAAGCAGAATGTCCCATTTCACAAGTTAAGTGTAGAAATAACCTTTTGAAAATAGCCGATCTACAAGCACACAATGTGTTGCATCTCGATGCAGTGAGCTTGTAGGGTCATCCAAATAACATATTCGGCCATAGTCACTTGCCCAAATGTGATGACACATTTGTTTGTGATGACGGTGATGTTATGTAATAAGGAATATGTCAGAGAGACAGAGAGAGATTGCTGCTGCACGCACGCATGCACACACACACACACACACACACACACACACACACACACACACACACACACACACACACACACACACACACACACACACACACACACACACACACACACACACACACACACACCAAAACAAACGAACATGCCATACTACATGAATCGACCGATAATGTAATTATCTTCCACTATCAGAAGACGCAATGTGCCTTCCCAGCATGCAGTGGGGCATTACGAGACGTTCTTGGTGAGCTCTCATTACAGGAGATCAAGGGACCGCACACCCGCACACACCAGTGTTGTGTGACTTGTGTAAACAATGACATCATAGATTTGTATCCCTACATCTCTCTTAATCCAAGCAGCAATCACTCTCTCTCTCTCTCTCTCCCTCTCTCTCTCTGACATATTATTCCTTATCACAGTGGCCTACTAAATCACCCAGGGCCGAGACATGGGTGAATGGATGGATGGAAAGAGGGAAGAGGAGAGGAAGAGAAGAGAAGAGAAGAGAAGAGAAGAGAAGAGAAGAGAAGAGAAGAGAAGAGAAGAGAAGAGAAGAGAAGAGAAGAGAAGAGAAGAGAAGTCCATTCTGTTTCCGCTTAGAAAGCTTGTCAGAAAACCAGGTTCTCCATAAAGGTCAGAAAAACAAAGCTGACGTCCCTGAAAGAAGTTGTAAAGGTTGGTTTGAATTTCTCATCGGAGCGCTTGGAAGCGTTATTGTGTGTCCAGGACCTCTTGTTGCAAATCACCTGCCAGACATCGGATTGCATGGTCTTTGGGCTGTCTTCCAGTACCCCCCCCCCCCCCCCCCCCGCTCGGCCCAATCTATTTATAGCCTGTACGGAGATAGAGATGTTGAGTCACTAGTGGAGTACAATCTGTTTGTTCTGTTTTGGACCCATGATGCTGGAATTAACCTCCTGGATTGGCACTTTACATTAACTATCCCTTGTTTGACATGGATCAGTAACAAAATGGTAGTGAATAATTGATTATCAACTAGGATAGAACTGAGCTATACATAATTTGTCTACATTTGTCGTTCTCAAACTTAACTTATTCTTCAACATAAAAAAATAAATGCAGATTGGATTTGAACAGCCAAAGCATAAAATATGCCTTCAGTGGTAAATGAATGTTTTGTAATAATAATTTAAATCTATGAAGTAACTACTAACCAACGTTTTCACATTACTGTGTATAGTAGAGACAGTGAACACATACAATATTTGTTGTAGCAGAAGTATCACCATTTTTAAATCATTGGGTAAAGTAAAATGACCTCAAACAAGTACAGTATTTGAGTAAAGGTGTTTGTGTGCCAGAGAGTAGAAGAAGCAAACAAAAAAAACTGAGATAAACAGCAGGCCTGTACCTTTATATTTTTATTTTACCTTATTTTATTGTGTCTGTTTTGGTCTTTTTAATTTACTTATTTTTCTTAATGTATTGTATGCTTATGTGTAGTCTAGTATATATGTATGTTGGTGTGTTGAAAACTATTTAATAATAAAAAATATCGTCTGGACTCACTTCCAGGTTGATAGGAAGCGCAGTGTCAGGTGTGCATGTAGATTGTCAATAACAGCAGAACATGACACTGTCGGGTGGAAACTTTGCATCTTCAAGAATATGGAACGGAAATGGAAATGGCAACGACAACAAAAAAACACAATGCGTTGAAATGGAAGGTTTCTCTGGCCGACAGCGACATTACGAATGAGACCTGAGGCAGATTCTAAAAAAAAGCCTTCAAAAACCTAACCTAAGGCTTTTCTGAAAACGATGTTGACACAGGGGTGTGTATGAGACACAGAGGTGGCTCCCGGCATGAAAGGTATAACAACGTATAGGTTACACGAGGTCTAAATGGGCTGTTATAACAATTGTTACCAAGTCTATATGCACAATTGTTGTTGATTTGGTAATGTGGTTGAAAACCTGTAATTGGTATGTTTTGAGTACATTTCTGAGCGCCAAAGTTTTATGTGTAACTTTTACTTAAGCAAAAGCAAAAGAGTACTTCTTCCACTACTGCAGGAGAAAGAGAAATCGGGCTGCTTGTTACCGTGTTGCACATTACAATTCACACCGGGTGCTTCGTTCTCTAACCGCTCAGAGATTTAGAGGCGATAGAGCGACAGTGTGCACACAGACATGCACACTACGCGCATGTACGCTCACACGCACGCACGCACGCACGCACGCACGCACGCACGCACACACACATACACACACACACACACACACACACACACACACACACTAACGTACCTTGAATATAAAGGAGACACTGTGTCAATGCTGTAGGGTCGACCTCATTGTTACCAGAGGCAATGTTTAAGAGTCACGTGCAAGTGCATGATAGCGCGCGCACGCACACACACACACACACACACACACACACACACACACACACACACACACACACACACACACACACACACACACACACACACACACACACACACACACACACACACACACACACACACACACACACACACACACACACACACACACACACACACACACACACACACACACACACAGGTATACAATCAATGATTCTTTCGCTGTCCCTCAGCCTTTTTCTGACACAGCAGGTTTCCATTGACTTGAGGACGGACGCGATCAATTCCCATTAATGAAGTGGATCGCGGCCTCGTTAGCGGAGATCGACACGTTCGCACCTGTGGCGGGTCGACTCTGCACAGGTCATGGCATCGCAGCCACTGTGTCAACAATAACGCTGTACCATCACTTATCTGTCTCAGTGGCCTTCGGCAGTTAGCACTGACTCGCAGCAACGAGGTCGTGAGCACTACTTCCGCAGATTTTGGGACCAGGTCCATGTAAACAAGCCCAAAAGAAGCGTCCTATTACGCCATAATGAGCACTTTAAACCTATACGGAATGTAGTATCCACTATTATGAAACACTCCCGACTGCATCTCCTGTATACCTTTGGAGTCCCCTCGGAACCCATTGATCATACAATCACGTGGTGGTGACATGTGCCGTGCTAATAGGATCAATAGACACAAGCAGTCACTTAGAAGCCCCCGGCTAAAACATCACACCTGGCAGGTACACTGTTTGTCTAACTGTCCTTCAATGCGCCTGAGGCCGGTGAAGGGCATTTGCTAACATGAAAGACAGCTACAGAAACCTTGTATCTCCACATCTCAATTTTGTTTACTGTATGTGTTTTGGTAAATTGATTTGAACAGCTTGTGACTAAATAATAACTGCATTGGATCCATTGGAACACAGGCTCTTTATTTTCCATTTTCTGAAAAATAACAGTTTTGGACATACAAGTATTCCACCCGGCGGGTGCTGTGTATAACATATACAGGTTTCTGCTGAGGCAGCGACAGTTCACACAGTAGATGTAAAGGTAAGCATTACCTCACAATTCTTAGTGGTTTATATTGTCACTGTTGGACAGAAACCTTGTATCTCCAAATTTCCATCTTTTACCCCCCATGCAACTTAATGCCGTGCAAGAGTGTCAGATTAAAGTAGTGAAAATAGCACATCTACAATATTGTAGAACTGCTATTTTCATTCCATTTCCTGAAAAAAGAATTACGTTTTTTGACATACAACAAGGTTCCCTTTCCGACAGCAGACAGATCTAACACTGAGAGTGGACATTACCAATTTTTTTGTCATTATTGGCCTTGTGGGTGTGCCTGTCTGTGTGTGGGTGCAGACGCACGTGTGTTTGCGACTGTGTGATAAATCTCTTCCCGCTGAGATTAGCATATGAAAGACTTCTAGTAAGACCATAGATAAACATGTAACGTGCACCTACGACAACAAGCCGAGCACGGTAAACACCATGCCGACTCTCTCGATACACTCGATACATGCTGACACGTTTGTACACAAGTGAGCGCGCGCGCGCGTGTACGCACACACACACACACACACACACACACACACACTCTTTTGGCTGGTAATGTGGTATCGATAGTGCTGCCTTGCTGGTCAGCAATGTGGTCAGCAGTTTGTTGCAAAGGTCTAACATTCAGATCCACATGCTCTCTCTCTCTCTCTCCCTCTCTTTTACTCTCCCTCTCTCTCTCAAACACACTCACATTTTAACCATTTATTTACGTCCACATAAAGGAGAGCATACAAGGACACGAGGTGCAGTAAGGTTGCATAATTCACACGATCATGGCATTATGTCTTTATGATACAACAAGCACGTCACTCAGTACTCTATGGGTATAAGTACAGCATCACAAGTTACTAAGTTAGGATTTATGACAGCTTGGTAAAGGCTCTAAGCTAGGGTCAAAGGTGCAGGCTCTCTCTATTACAGACACCTGGATTATTTGTCAACTACAGTCACACACTCACGCAGTCGCACACGCGCGCGCGCGCGCACACACACACACACACACACACACACACACACACACACACACACACACACACACACACACACACACACACACACACACACACACACACACACACACACACACACACACACACACACACACACACACACACACACACACACACACACACACACGTGTGTGTCATGGCCGACACTATACCACAGCATTTTAGTCATTATTGACTGGATTGTGGCTTTAAAAACATTAGCCCATCTGATGTCTATGAAAGGTCTCTGTTTGGAAACGCCACCACTGGCAGATTTACCCCCTAAATCCCCACTTAGCCAAGCATGTGTGTGTGTGTGTGTGTGTGTGTGTGTGTGTGTGTGTGTGTGTGTGTGTGTGTGTGTGTGTGTGTGGTGCAGACGCACGTGTGTTTGCGACTGTGTGATAAATCTCATCAAGTTGGTATTTATGACAGCTTGGTAAAGGCTCTAAGCTATGGTCAAAGGTGCAGGCTATCTCTAATACAGACACTTGGATTATTTGTCAACTACAGCAACACACACACACACACACACACACACACACACACACACACACACTTGTTCAGATTTACAAAACACTTGCTTGAACACAAACAATGGTAGACACGCAAGCGTGTGGGGGAAACATGACAACTCAAACAAACCTGCAAACCATCTGGATTTGACCTTAATTCCCTCATCAGTAAAACAGTCTGCTTCTTAGCGGTGTAGTCTCTGCTAGAAGGACACACTAGGATGGACCGATGGAGCTCAGCGTTCTCACAATCTCCATCTTGGAATGGAAATTCCACATGCTGCCTGCCATCCATAACTGCATGCGATATGAGTTGGGTCACTTTATGCAAGGACACAAGCTCTGGGAGCTGCCCAGGAAGCGACAGGCAGCTGGTCAAGAGGTTTACTGTGACGCTGCATGGCACGTTGTAGACCAGGGGGGGTCTTCTACAGGGGGTATGGGACCCCATGTCAGAGTTACTAGTAGGGGGGGGACCTTAAGGGGGTTCCAAGTGGCTTGATATGATATGAAAAGGGTTGAAAACCACTGGCGTAGAGGGGGAAAAGAGCAGAGAGAGCAGACTAAGGACAGAGTGAAAAAGGTCAAGTTAAATAGTATTTAGTATCCAACATACACTGACGATAGTGCTGTCAAACAAGTCTATGAAGCTTTCTATGAAAAGAATGTGCAACACAGTTTTATACAGCATGTAGTGGGGGTCCCTGCTTCATCTCTCGCCCTCAATTCCAGTAGGCGTTGTTTTCCGCTCCAAGGCCTTAAAGCTGGAGTGCTGTGATTTGTTTCCCCCTAAAACATGATCATCACGACATCAGATGATTATTATGATTATACTAGATTAAACACCTCGTGCGAATCAAAGCCCAAATCAGCCTCAGCTTGCTGACTGGTATTTACTCTCTCTCTCTCCATCAGGACAGCGTTTACGTTGCAAAGTGATTCCTGCTCGGGGCCAGTGGGATAGGCGGGCGAAAACGGATGACTAGAGTTTGATTGCCGGCCAGCGACTTGATTGGCGCGCGGCCAAATTGGTCCCCGGGAGACCGTTCCCTGTCCAATCCAGCCGATCCACGAACAAACATTGCATCATGCCGAGAGGTCACCGAGGTGAACCGACAAAGGATTTTGATAAAAGATGTACAGTAATAAACGTCACCGCGCCCAGTGGTGAGGCTAATCATCTTTGTAGGCCATATGCACCACATAGATGCAGAACATTACAGAATGAGGACCATTCTCTCTAATTTACAATTTACAATGTAGGCATTTAGCAGACGCTCTTGATCCAGAGCGACTTACATTAAGCAAAAACAAAGCATGGCATACATCACATATATAAAAAGTAGTTATCATGAATCATGTATAAACTAAGAACGTAACAGTGGAGTATCTATGTCAACTATACATACTATACTATATTATATATTATACAATATACATGTGTACTATAAAGTGCTATGACTACATAAAATGCAATTCTAGTGCTGTCTACGTGACAAGCTATAAGTCTGTCTAAAATACTACCTAAGTCTACATGAAGTGCTATCTAAGGGGCTAGGCTAGGGCAAGTGCTACGGGCCATGGTGGAGTCTGAAGAGGTGGGTTTTCAGACTACGGCGGAAGATTGGGAGTGAGGCTGCAGTTCTGACTGTGATGGGAACACAACAGCTGGATCAATCATTCTGATCAATATAAGGTTGCAACGCAAGGGAGCAACGCAACATGCATCGCAAGATGTGCGCACCACATGTGGTACAATATCTGAATTGCAGATCTGTAAGGGTCCATCTGGTTCCATTTGTGCAGATCTGTAGGAGTCCATTTGGTTCATTTTGTACGGATCTGTAAGGGTCCATTTGGTTCCATTTGTACACTCTCCAAATTACAGATCAAACAATTTAAGCTGGGCAACTTTCTAGGACCGACCCCACGTTGAGAATGCACTAGTATGACCTCTCCCCCACATGTCTAAGGTGACAGGTGACAGGACTACATTGAGGGCTGTATTTTGCATGTCTTAAGTACCAGGTCTTATTCCCTAACTTGAGTAAACTAAAGACCTGGAGGTGTGATCAATGCCATTTGGCTATTCTGAGTGGCCAAAGAGCATTGATCACGCCTCCAGGTCTTTAGTTTACTCAAGTTAGGGAATAAGACCTGGTACTTAAGACACACAAAATACAGCCCTGAGTCTCTACAAACATGCAAGGTTAGTTCACCAATAGCTCTTGGTTTAGCACAGGGTAGCACGTTGGGAGCAGTACTAGAAGGAGAATTCCAAAAATAGACCGGCATGCGAGCCCGGAGAGTCACTCAAAGTTTATCTGAAAACAGACAAAACAAAAACAGCCGAGTCGGCGCTCAATCACGGGTGTCTCTCTCAGTCGGTCTGACACAGCAGAGCACCATGTGTCCCATTCCAATGTTCTGCCCAGCCCTGTGACCTTTGCCCCCGCCGCTGTGATCCCTTGGCCGATGATGCCGACACTTGGTAACCTCTTGCCCCCACACTATCCAGAAGCCGGATTTATACGACGGTAAAACATCAACTAAAAGAAGACGCCAACGTTTCATATTTTCTCACAAACACATGTCTTGACTTCTCTTCGAACCGCGGTTTCATTCTGACACTGACACTGAGCAGTAGAAGTGAAATCTTGAAAAACTGTTTTCAGAGCATGTTTATTTTAAATCACGCATTTTCAGAGCATGTTTATTTTAAATGTGTTCTGATTGGATCGATTTATGATTTAAAATTAGAGATTTAGAGATGCGCAAGACCGTTCTACGGAGCAGCATAGCATGTTACGTTGTTGTTCACAATGTTTGGAGTGGAGACTGGAGTGGGGAGGAGGTGGAGGAATTAACCATGCAATGTTTTTCATACAACCCTAAATGTTCAACAACAAGTTACAAGACGTACAGAATTGCCTTCTAAATACTCACCACAGTACCCGCAGTAAAACGACTTTGAATACATTGGGAAATAAAATCATTATGTAATTTATGATTCTTTTTAGTTTTAGCTTTACTGAAGCTGTTAGGAAGGCCTGCACGGGAGACAAAATGACCAAAGCACCTGATGATGCATCTGTACTGTACTGTACTGTACTGACCCAACCCGTACTGCAGTACATGACAAGCAGTCATGGTACAGTAACAAATGAACTGTTGGAAGGACTATTATTAAAACATAATCCATCTCTGGACTTCACAGTTAGTTATCTCACTGTAAACCCTGCCCCTGACAGTCGCTGCATGCAATATAGACACGCACACACACGCACACACGCACACACACACACACACACACACACCACAAATGTAATGTTCATCAATGCACAGCATGCTAGGCTAGATGTATATACACACTTGTGCATGCATGCAATATTTTGTGCATACAGTATGTGTCGTACACAAACAATGCACGCACACAGGAAGCATGGGAGCGCACACGCACACGCACACACACACACACACACACACACACACACACACACACACACACACACACACACACACACACACACACACACACACACACACACACACACACACACACACACACACACACACACACACACACACACTTCCCATGCAGCATCTAGCCAGATAAACCTCCTCAATCCATGATGTAATCTCCCAAGTGGGTTCAGTAATCACACAAGGCCCTGGGATTCTCCTCAGCGTTACGTAACGTAAACCCCTCATGTGTTCCATCAGGTCCACTGGGTGTTTGTTTCCCTTCTCCTCCCATGCTATCTGTTGTTGGATGCACTGTTGTTTTCATCGACTAATACTATGAGGAGAAATGTCCGTCGACTACCTTTTTTCACTGACAAAAACTAAATAAGAACTAAGCCATGACGACTAAAACTAAAGACTACGGTAAATATACTGTTGATTTCGTCAACACATAAAAACGAGCCTAAAATGTTAGGAAGGGACTAGTGGACAAGAGATCCAGTACAAGTAAAAGACACAAGTCATTCTACACTTGGTTGCATGCTGAAAATATCTACAAGCTCACGTTGTGACGCGTTGTGAGCTTGTAGATCTGCTATTTTTAGCAGGTGTAAAATCAACCATTATGAGTTACGACAGCATCAAGGCTCACTAAAACAGATTTTAGTCGACTAAATCACCTGTAGATTTAGTCGACTAAAATGTTATGATATTTAGTCGACTAAAACTAGACTAACACTAAAACATTCCCGGTGACTAAATTGTGACTAAAACTAAATGAGAACTATTCAAGAGACTATTTGGTGCCAAAAACAACAATGGATGGGGTTGGCCTGTCACAATTATGTTTTGTATAATAGTCAGTCGTTTCCAAGTTGAAAAATGTCATCAGTTTAGGCAGTTTAGAGACCAGGATTACTGCATGTTTTTTGTGAGGGTACCTACCCTAAGGGACACGGGGAGAACATGCAAACTCCACACACAAAGGCCCTTTCGCCAACCCCGCCTCGGGTATGGGCACTGATGACGCGGAGGAGAGGACACGCCGCCAGCGCCCACAGCGTCCTGAGTGGGAATCGAACCGAGGACCTTCTAGCTGTGAGGCGACAGTCTTCAAAAATGGCAGAAATAGCAGATCTACAAGCTTACAACATGTGATGTAAGCTTGTAGATCAACTATTTACTCTATTTTGAAAAATATTGGAAAGAAAAATATATTTAAAAAATGATTAAATGTGTCAGTATTGTCTTAGTATTTGTCATATCTGTCCTGTGCAATTTGTGATTACGAAGCCTAAAAGGCAAACAGAAATAAAAATTGTAACGTTCCAATGTGTAATGCAAAGAAGAGCACAATTAAATCATTAATCGCAATTATTTGCGTGATAATGAACCGCCAACTTATATTTGTAATCGTGACAGGCTTACGCACATTACCACTCAACATCGCAGCCATGCAATAGCCACTTCACATCAACCACTACTGTACCACCATGGGTGTGTGTACAGTAATCTCAGTGCAGAGAGTAGAACAATGGAGGGACGATTTGTTGACAGCCGTATGCTCAACAAATTAAATATTTATGAATTAATTTTCCGTGAGATGGCGAGGCTGTGCTACAATAGCATGCCGACTGATTATGCACCACGGCAAAATCATGAGCGTTAATTAAATTCTGATGTGTGACGATCATGTGGAATAAGGATGTGCAAAAATGTTTAAATGAAATACAATTCAATTCACTATTTGTGACAACAGATATTCACAAAATGTTATTTTGAGCTCAATGCAGGCAAGACCAAGTTGTACTGAGATGAAATATATATATATATGTACAGTATATATATATATACACACACACACACATATACACTGTATACTATATATATTTGTATACACATGCGCCCACAGGGGGTGCACGGTATCATCTTCATTCTTTATGTCTGCATGGTGTGGGACATTACTCAACTCCTGCTGTAAAGGGTGAAGGGTGCAAGGTGAAACACCCTCTTCTGTCTCTTGGAAGGTGTGAAAGACCTTTAAAATTGCATAAAATGCAGTGACTCACTGTTTTCTTGGACTTACATCATTCCATCATTCTATTGAAGGTATTGTTTTCTATCCATACTGTCGTCTAGAGGAAACTATATATTATAGATATTGTGGCGACTGATACACAACCCACCACAGTTTGGGAACCCCTGATGTAACGATTATTGACAGGCTTATAATGGAATAAAGGACTCCTCTTATAAAGTGGCCTCAATAAAATAAGATAAAATAAAAAAACACGGAATGCAAACGGGGTGAAAAGACTGCCTGCGAAGAGCATTAAGAAAGTTGTAAAAACATGCGAGCACGCGTTCAGGTACTTACCGGATGGCGAGGATGGACGACGTCTCCTGCCGGTCATGGTAGCAGGGCTCCATGCTGTTGGAGACGGACAGACAGAGACAGACAGCCCATCAGAATGGACACGGAGACAGACGGAGAAGGAGGGACGGATCGGTGTCCCCCCCCTCGGACCGACCACACCAAAAAAAACCAGAAAGAGGTCTCCGTGCATCAGGAGAAAAGACCCCCTATTCCACTCCCTATAGGACTGATTCCGCCACTGTAAATCTGCTAACTCCCTCAACTCAAAAGTGTGTGTGTGTGTGTGTGTGTGTGTGTGTGTGTGTGTGTGTGTGTGTGTGTGTGTGTGTGTGTGTTTGTGTGTGTGTGTGCGTGTGTCCCTTTCTCTAGCTTGGTGCCAAATGTTCCAGCTTAGCCCTCGCTGTGCAGCGCCAATGGTGATGGATTTAGCCAGGGCATCTGGGCTAGCTGCATGCATGGGATAAACCCCGACCACACACACACACACACACACACACACACACGTGCGTGCACAAACGAACATGCACGGTATGTGCATACTATACACATGTGTTCGTGTGTATCATGCGGTGTGAGATAGTATAGGGGCCAGTCATTGCCCTTGGGGAAGACTGCACGGGACCCCCCCCCACACACACACACACACACACACACACACACTCTCTCTGTGAGAGTAACAACACATCGTCTGGTGGAGAGACAGAGAGAGAGAGAGAGAGAGACAGAGATGACAATATGAATGATGGATGTGCAATACTGTGGATGGGTGTGATTGACTTTCTTTCACACACACATGTGCACGTGATTACACACACACACACACACACACACACACACACACACACACGCCACAGTCAACTTTACTCTAGAGCTGCTGTACTGCTGGTTAGAGTACACATGAGTAGCTGCACTGTGTGTGCGTACCTGCGTGCGTGTGTGTCTATGTGACTGTTAACCCATTAAATCCGGGGAAAACATCCAAAGTGTCATATCAGTACAAAAAGCAAAGATATACATTTGAATAGATCACTCACTTCCACTTACTTCCTGGACTACAATTCCCATAATGCTTTGGTGCACTGCTCCTCCTTGTGGATGGGAGGAGGGCTGTCTCACTGAGACAACATGTAGTCCAGGAAGTAAGTGAGCCCATGAGTGTCCATGACATCAGAGACACATGTGCTCACTGCTAAAAAAAAAAAAAAAACGTTTAAACTCAAATCTTTGCTTCTGGGGATCCCCGGAACTATATGTTTTGAGATGGGGTTCGGTGGCCGACTTCGTATGATCGTGGGGGTCCTTGACGTGAAAGAGTTTAAGCACATGCCGACAGAAACATACGAATCAGCCTCGGGGTCTTAATGGATTAATCAATGCATATATCCAACAGACTGGGAGAGGGGGGAGAGTAAAAGGTCAACATGTCAATGTGATCTGAAGGACACACACCACAATGCATCATGTTTCTATGTCAGTGGCTCTCAAACTTGTTCGTGTCAAGGACCCCCAACATTGTATGTATTTGGCCGCGGACCCACATCGTGTCTCATCTCACTCTTTCTAAAATCCACGGTAACCCGAGACCTCTTGCGGCTGTATTGCTTTATTTTTCAATAGTCAAAGATTCAAATAATGGCTAAAGTGGTTCAACGCTAACGTGACACAGACGCGTTCCAGGTGTAATAATGAATTGACGTGCTACTTGATCCTACCACAGCGTCATGCAAAAACAGCAAAAAATAGCAGATCCGCAAGCTCGATCTGCTACTTTTTGCCGTTTTTGGACATTTTCCACCCGACAGAGACGATATATTATAATTATCGTTTAAATAATACCACCCTATTCTAAATAAAATAAAACTTCCAAGAAAAGAAGCCTAATATAAACCATATGGTATTGCAGACGCCACCGTGACATAAGCAAACAACGGCACTATACAGTACCTGCCTTCAGACTCGCTCTAGGCTACAACAACCCGGGGCAGATCCATCACAGTAATGGCAACGCAATCTCAGTGCAAAGCAAAGGGAACTGGATGTACCATTCTCTCTACAATTTTCATGTCAACTGCATCTGTTGACGACCTCTCTAGCAGAGGCATCTGGAATGGAGTAGCCTCGATACCCAGGCTTTCATTTCGTCTGCGCGAAAGATGAAAGCCTGGAAAAAGCCGTGGGCTGAACCAGTCTAAAAGTGGGAGTCAACCCTTCCGGGTGGGCGTCGCTCTAAATGATGTGACGTAGCTCTGCACTAGGGGGGAGAGGAGGGGCCGGGGGTGACGGACAGATCGATGAGATCCAATCAGGGTGCGCGTTTTTCTGAGGCGCGACCCTCCCATCTAGGCCAGAAATGTCTCTGCTTAGGTCAGGCTAGGAATGGAGAAGAATGGTCCCAGGTAAGTCCAGGGCCAAGTCCGCTTATAAGTGACTTTGGGGTTGTTTTTTCTGGGGATTATTTTCTGTATAGTTGCTTATACATTTAATTTCTTCTTTTTTAATAGCTAATTTCATTGTCACATGACCAAGCCAAGCCATTTTAAAGGCATAGTTCACCCACTAAATTACAGATTTTTTCTCCCTATCAATTACTCTTGAATTCATGGATATATATATTCTTCTTTTGTCGCATTGCTAAGCCAATAATTTGATGACCATTCAACACAAAGAGTCTCCATTGTGTCTCCTACCGGAAGCGCAGCCTCTGCACAGCCGGTTATCAAATTATTGGCTTAGGAACGTGAAGAAAAACAAATCCATGAATTCACGGCTTTATGATGGTTGTGTAAATTGATAAGACAAGAATATTTTGTTGGGGTGAACTACTCTGTGTTTTTCAATCTCTGACACTGAAGGGCATGGAGGGGAATGTAAATCACTCTTTTTCTTGATGTCCTTTTCTCTAGCTGACATTTAGGGGACTTCAACAGATAGACAACAGATAAATCTCCAGTGAGCAGCATCATAAACCATCTCTTTTTTTTTTTTTTTAAGATATTTTTTTGCGGCTTACGCCTTTATTGATTTTTTTTTTAAGGGACAGACAGTAGGCTGACAGGAAACGGGAGAGAGATGGGGGGATGACATGCGGTAAAGGCCGTGTCGGGTCCGGGAGTCGAACCCGCGGCACACCGCGACTGGATCACCAGTCCGGTGCCCAGACCGTTACGCTACGGCCTGGGCCCATAAACCATCTCTAACTTGGACTCAAACTAGAAAGCGACACTCACAGATCTGCATGAAAGAGGCACATGCACCCCCCTGCCTCCATCCGTTGCTATGCGTGTGGTGCACGTGGAGTTGTGTGTATGAAAGGTGGCAGGACTTCAGGCCCAAACCACACCAATGCAACTAGTCGCAACTCCTTCCAACAAAACAGTTTTAAGAACGTGTCACATGTGTACATTTATTGAGAAAAAAGAGACCCCTTGGTTGTACGGCATAGGTAAAGTTAGCTTAAATTGAGGCAAATCTGCAAAACAAATGCTTACCACTAGCTTTCTTCACAGATGTGTTCATAAAGGTGTCTACTATCACAGATACATTTGTTCCAACGCAACTCCCTTGGGAAACTTTGTGACAGCTGCTGAAAGTTGGGGTACTATTATCAACCAATATAAGGCAAAGATGGATATAAGGCAATATATGGATGGATGGTTGGGTTGGCCTGGTGCAATAGATGGATGGATGGTTGGGTTGGCCTGGTGCAATAGATGGATGGATGGTTGGGTTGGCCTGGTGCAATAGATGGATGGATGGTTGGGTTGGCCTGGTGCAATAGATGGATGGATGGTTGGGTTGGCCTGGTGCAATAGATGGATGGATGGTTGGGTTGGCCTGGTGCAATAGATGGATGGATGGTTGGGTTGGCCTGGTGCAATAGATGGATGGATGGTTGGGTTGGCCTGGTGCAATAGATGGATGGATGGTTCGGTTGTCCTGGTGCAATAGCCGGTCTAAAAGCGAGTAAAACTGCTGTTTTCAAGTATGAACGAGGCCATAGTTTGGCTCTCATTCGAATTCCGAGCAGGTTCACGGCTCCTGCTGTTCCATTACGCCCACTGAATTATTACAATTTCCCCACCATATGTTCTCGTTGTGCATCACTTAAAGGACCACTTCACCACTTTTCAACCTATCTTCATATAATAGATCCTCACTAATAATCATGATAAAATGGCACGATTTTTTCCTACTCAGTCTGTCTCTCATAGGAGGGCTGTGGGCAGTTTAGAAACAGTCTTCCAGTGACATCAACATTTATAAAAAATGTTTAGATTTTCATTATCGTGAGAACGACGGCTTCCATTTTTGCATTGCAACTTTTCAGGACTAGAAAGCCTCTGCAGTTTTTATTAGCTTGTATTCCCCATCAATGATGTCACTGGAAGACGGTTTCTGAACTGCCCACAGCCCTCCTATGAGACACAGACCGAGTAGAAAAATATTGCGCAATTCTTTCTTGATTTTTAGTGAGGACCTATTAGTATATGAAGATAGGTTGAAAAGTGGTGAAGTGGTCCTTTAAGGTATAGACAAATCTATGAAAGTGGCTCAGGAGGTATATCGTAGGTTCCCGGTTCGATGACCCGGTGCGACTCTCGGCTCCTCCTGGCGTCAGTTGTTCTTGAGCACAATGCTCCCGACCATAGCAGGCTGGTGACTTGAATCGTCGTCGTTCACCCGCAGTGTGAGAGCGTGGGGTGAATGTGACATTGCATTGTAACGCCAGGGCTCCACTGGACGCGTCGCGTCTCCGTCGCGTCCTGCTCGTGTCATGACAACGTCAACGTCACGCTAGAGGTGCTCCAGCGCGGGCCTTTGAAAACTGCGTGTCAGCAACATTCTTTTATGTTGCTGTCAACGCGTGCGTGCGTCAAAAAACTAACCGGGGCAATTTTTTAGTCACCGAACGCAGCACAACGCAACGCAACGCGGGCAGTGGAGCCACCCTCCATTGATTAAAAGGGGACATTCCCGACGCTGACGGAGACGCGACGCAGACGCGCCCAGTGGAGCCCTGGCGTAACGCGCTTTGTGTAAAAGGTGTTATGGAAATGCTGACTGTTTTACTGACTGACAGACGAATATGAACGAGCGGGGAGGAGAATGGATCAATGAACCGCTTAACCCGTTCTGATCTGAGATCACATTAAAAAAATGTCTGTTCGAAAATGACGTCATTCTTCTTCGATTTAAAAAAAATAGCAGACCTACAAGCTCATAGCGCGCCACCGAGTGGCGCGCTATGAGCTTGTAGATCTATTTTTCAATAGCTAAAGCATAGCATAATGCTAACACCAAAAGGGGTTCCCGCCGAAAATGGGTTAACCCATTTAGACCTGACCTCAACATTTAAAGAAAATCTTCTAAATCCTCCAGTTTTCTGAAATAAATATATTCACAATTAAAAAAAAAATAGCAGACCTACAAGCTCGTAGCGCGCCACTCGGTGGCGCGCTATGAGCTTGTAGATCTGCTATTTTTCAATAGCTAAATCATAACAATGTTTAAAACACCAAAAGGGGTTCCCGGGCCAAAATGGGTTAAATGTATACAAAACCCTATCTGACTTCAGACAAATTAAAAATCATAGCGTATCCAAAGCGATCCATCAAATCCCTCGCATGACAAAACATAAATTATAATCTCCCGCCTTGTAGGAAAATGGTCATCTTGGTTGCAAAATAGGCGTTAATTTAGGGTTGGAAAAAACACGAAAAGTTAAAATATGGAGATGGGGGGTCGTGTTTTTAACCATTTTTAATATGAAATACAGGATTTTTTCACTTCAACTGGACAGAGCTGCCTATACTGGACAACTGGACAGAGTTGTCTATACAGTTTTCTCCACAACAAAGGACCCACGTAGCGCTTCTTCTTTTCTTTTTTATTGTTACTATGGAGATGGGGGGGGGGGGGGGGGGGGGGGTTTCTGCCCGACAGCTAACAGGTACTTTTGCCCCTTCTCTCTCTCTCTCTCTCTCTGATATGACACCGGAGCAGGATGGCTGAACAGTGACAGAGAGCTGAAAAGAGCTCATTCAGAGAGGTGAGGAGAGGAGAACATATGATAGACATGGACGGGGTGTCGGGGGAAGGGAGAGAGAGGAAGGATGAAACACACATGGGTTTATTCAGCTCACTGAACCATAGGAGGAAAGGAGGAGAGGGGGGAACGCAGGGAGGAGGTAGATGGAGGGTGGCAGGGGCAGAGAGAGAGAGAGAGAGAGAGAGAGAGAGAGAGAGAGAGAGAGAGAGATTGTGTCATTGACTACGGGTTGTGGAGAGCACACACAACGGATGAAGTCTTGGTTCAAAAGGGACCACAGCGGCTTCTGGGACAAAGAGCTAGGAATGGATTTCAGAAGTTGAACTCAAAGAGTATGTATGATAGAAGTACAATTAAGATTCATACGATTCCTTACTGAAAGCTACACTGAGATAATCTCATATATGGTATAATTAAACTTTCTGAACACGAAGATGAAAAGGAAATACACATTATCATGAAAGCTCAAATTGAGATTAAAAGGGAAATTATAATTGCTGGTATAGGACTATTAGAAGCAAAGTGGATTTGCTTTATTTTCACTTTCATTGAACCCTGATGAAGGCTCTAAGGTCGTTTTTTAACCTTTGCCTAGCTTAGCCAGGATGACAATAAAGGCTTTTTTAAATTCAACTGAGCGTAGTGCCTTGGGTTTTCTTTAAGTTCTGCCTTCTTTCACTTCTGATGTCAGCCCACTACCACAAGGGAAGACACTTAAAAGTGTACCTACTATGAACCCTCTCCAATGAGCCGCTGTTTTTCAGTTACAGATAACTACGGACTCTTCTCTCTATTCAACGTTGGATTTGCTTTGTTTTAAAAATTCACCGTTTTGTGAAGATTGGTTGTTTTGTCCATTGAAAGCGCCCAGCGCACAAAAACAGGCATGATGTCCCCAAAACAAAACCACACACCATGAAATATTACAAAGCAGTGCAAGATGATTTTTCAAAATGACACCGGGCGGCGGGGAGTCAGTGTCATGGCTCATACGCGGCCAAGCGAGTGATGAGACCCTCTTGAGTCTCATCTTGAGGATTTGAAGTGACAGATGGATTTGGTCCCCTCTGTGTCATTAACCCATTCTGACCTGAGATCAGATTCTAAAAATGTCTTCTACATCCTGACAGTTTTCATTCTGACCTGAGATCAGATTAAAATAAATTCTTCTACATCCTGACAGTTTTCATTCTGACCTGAGATCAGATTAAAAAAATGTCTTCTATGTCAGTCGCTCTTCGATTTTCTTTAAATAGCAGACCGACAAGCTCGTAGCGTGCCACTCGGTGGCGCGCTATGAGCTTGTAGATCTGCTATTTTTCAATAGCTAAAGCACGACATGATGCTAACACCAAAAGGGGTTCCCGTCCAAAATGGGTTAAAAGAGAGAATAGAGATTATGGCCTCTTTAATTACGCCCTCCCGCTATCCTTTAATGATGTGACATGGAGTCACCCGGGCTAAGCGACTTCCAGTCAAAAACAATGACTCACAATTAGATGGGCAAAGTCAAAGAATGTTAAGTGGGAGATAAACTGGCGTGTGGTAACATTTAAAAAAGGACCACACCAGGTTTGTCTGTGATCTTTAGAGTATATTGATTAGATGCTCACAGAGAACTTGACATTACAGCTGAACGTTTTACAAATCCTACTGTCTATTAAATGCGGCCCAAAGATTTAGGGCCAATTCATACTGCTGTTTTAGAGCCGAATAAAACTTGGTTTGGTTCTGTACCGATAACAATGAGACTTCGGTGCGTCAGAAAATTTCTGACGAGCCAATTTCCGCAGTCACGTGCTGCCCCGCTCGGTCGGCTCGCGGCCTGCTGACGCTCTGACCTGCTCCTGCTCTTCTCCTCTCTCTACGGCCAACCACCACGCAACCTTCTACAACTCTGCGAGATGCCACTCGCAAGAGACTATAGGTTCCACCAGCAGCTGAGTGGTGCGGGTTGACCAGGCAAACCCACCACTCCGCTATAATATCGTCAAGTATAGTATGGACCGGCCTTTGGCTCGGGCCTATTGGCTGCAGTCTAGGACCGACCGTCCCCTCTGCCCTCGATAAGTGATGCTCTGCTGGATGATGATGATGAAGGAAAAGAGGCTGTCTGTTCACATCTACTGGGAAGGTTGTATGATTCCGATACATGCTGTTATGGCAGCCACTGAGTGTATGGGTTATTCTACCACAGGTCGTTTCGAGGAAGCAATCTGCTTGGTTGAAACAGCCTTCTAGCCGTGGGTTGAACCAGCCCCATTCACCACCTAATCAAAACAAAGAATTCAGCTGCTCTATTCTCCCAGAGCGCTAGCAAACTCGGTGGCTAGGATAGCTAGTTTCTTGTGATATTTTGTGGTCGTAGTGACTACATCTGTCATTAAAAATATATATTCTTTCAGCGATTTTCTTAGTTTTAAGGGTAACTGTTGTAGAATTGCAATATTACACTCGAGGTTGTGGTTTAACGTGATAAGATTGAGATCTTTAAAGTCTGATGTCCCATTGAGTTCTAACTCTGATTAGAATGCATCCGTGACACACAGAGACTTAAACCAGGCCTGAAAAGTGACAAGCTACATTCACAGTGACGTGTCACTTCCTGTTCACTACCAGAGCATGGAGAGAGGACAGTATGTTGTGTATGGTCAAGATTTTTTAATAAAACGTTGTCCCCATTATACACTTGCTTGATAATGGGCGGCTGTGGCTCAGGAGGTAGAGCAGGTCGTCCAATGATCCCTGGGTTGGCGGTTCGAATCCCGGCTCCTCCTCCAGTCCACATGTCGAAGCGTCCTTGGGCAAGACACTGAACCCTACATTGCCTCCAATGAGTCGGTCGGTGTGAGCTCGCCACCATTGGTGTGTGAATGTGGGAAGTGAGGACGCTGGCGTCGACTGTTCGCCGCTTCACCTCCCAATGTATGAATGAATGAACCACTGTAAAGCGCTTTGAGCACTTGGAAAAGCGCTATAAAAATGCAATTCATTATTTGATCGTTGTACCCCTCTCCTTTTTTCCAGATTCTAGTTCTACACGCCAAACATCTTCGCCGAAAATAGCCGCTGTGCAAGATCACAAAGCGTGGCATTGTGACCTTTATAGATTTAAGAGTATTTTCTCGTAGTGTTCGCCCAACAGAATAGGGGCGCTATGGTTCATATGGTTAATGCCTTCTGAAGCGAGGATTGATTCGAAAACGTCTAGCCGAAAACTGTCCCCGGAGAGTTATGTGAAGAAAGCTACAGTTACAAAGTTACAGAAAGCCTCCGGTTCAACCGTTCTTTGCCTAGAAGTTAGAACAAAGAGCTTGCCCGGAGGGGAAGACTGCCATAAAGAAGCAGTGATATAAAGGTTAGGGTTTGAGGATAATACATTCTTCATCCCAGATTTGGCAGGTCTACAAGCTCACAAGATCAAATTGGAAAAGTATATAGGGTTAAGGTGGGTTCAACTATTTTGATGCTATTGCCAACACATTTTGCTGGGGGATGGGCCACCCTCAAGGACCACTAACCCTGACCCCACTGCAGGTGTGATTATTATTGTAATCTTTTCCTCAAAAAAACGTTTTGAAAGCACAACATGGTGCTTAAGTGGATAACAAACACACTGTGTGAAAAAGATAAGTCAGTGAGCAGCAGCATGGCGTCTCTGGCCGGTTGGAAACCTCATTATGTCAAAAACTGTTACTTTTCAGAATTCAGGATCAAAAAACAACAAAAGTAGCAGATGTACAAAGCTCAAAATGCGGCGTGGATCTGCTACTTTTGATGCTTTCGCGTGACGCCGTAGTGTGATCGTAGTATAGGGCGTTGATTTACCGCGGAAAAAAACACACTAGCGGTTATAATGTGGAGATAGGAGGTATATCTTCATCGTGCCTCATGAATCAGTGTGTAGCATGGTGCTGTCTGACTATATGCCCTAATCCACTAATCCTCTGGCTGCTGCCTCCCACAACACCGATAACCACAGAAGCAGCACAAAGAAAGATACCAGTTACACGCTTCAACACAGTCAAGGCAGGTACAAAAAGCCCCAAAGGCACAACAAAAAAAGAGTTTAACAGTTTTGAAAACCTCTGTGAGAAGGAGATGAAAAAAGAAAAGTGGGGCAGAGAGAGAGAGAGAGAGAGAGAGAGAGAGATGGTAAAGTATTCATGGAAATGCTTACTAACTTGTTAAGTGTAAAGTCAGGCCAGAATCTCATTCACTTGAATAGTGTGAAGGCTTCTGCAGCCTGCAGGAGAGGTGAAATAGCGTCATCTGCTGGGCCATTAATGGGAACGGCATGCTTACAATAATCACTTCCAGTGGAGCTTCCTTATGCCGCCTGGCCACCAGCTTCGCATGCTATCAACCCATAATCACCGGTAGGTTACTTTGTGAAACATTGTGAAACTGCGCTATACAACAAATTTGCTTTATGTTTACTTACTGTACGTGGCCGGTTAAGACTGTCAACACAACCTACTGGTTGGGTTGATAACATTCTCATCCGCTAGCCTGGCCCACAGCCACACACAAGACAGACACAACAAGCATGGCTTTCACCTCACACATCAAAGACCATCAATGAGCTTTTTAATCATTGGCAGCTGTGTAATGGAAACCAGCTAGTCCTATCTCTACAGGGCAGGGCTGCTTTTCAGATGAGTGCGTCTCAGAGTGGGGTCTTTGAGGGGGTTCCAAGGGGTCCCCAGCAAAATTAGTAACAGCTAAAGTACATAAGCCCTGTTTTACAATATTCGCTCGCAAACATTATGCACACACACACACACACACACACACACACACACACACACACACACACACACACACACACAGGATAGACGTTCATTTGAATGGATGGTTGGGGGGTGGGGGCGCTTGCAGAATTGCTTACTGATCAGTTTTTGTTGAGCATACAGTATTGAATAACTTTAACTCAATTATTTCTTAGATACAATTCCCAATCGATTACTTCATTCAACTGCTATTAGAATACATAGTACAACCGTACAACGCATGCATGCACGCACACACACACACACACACACACACACACACACACGATAGAGACATGACATGCTGTACCCAAAAGCCTCAGTAAGATCCACAACAAACAGAACCAAATGGACCTGTAACTCTGAGAGGTGCCAAATGAACACTCATGAATTGTGTACAGTGCAGTTTGTTTGTTTTCCTATCATTACACTTACTCCACTAGGTCAATAAAAGCCGTCTCTATCCATCCCACGGGTGGAGTCGACACGGAGGGTGAACAACGTTCCGGAGGCTGGTGGTCCCGGGCCCTTTTGAATTCCCCAGCGTCCTCCATGGGGCCATGGGGCTGCCGGAGGCCCGCCGACGAGCCCAGACACGGGACAAAGAAAATGCTCGTCCAAGAAGAGGAGCCGGAGTAAGAGGAAGAGGAGGAGGAGGAGGAGACGCTATCAGACGTGTCCTCCGGCAAAAGAGGCAGTCCATCCTCCAGGTTCATGATGCGTTAAAGGGAGAAGACGTTAAACGAAGATAATGAGCAGACGACGAGCCAACAGAGCGATGGACGCGAGGTGTTTGGAATTGAGGGCCCAAATGATGAGGGGGAGTTGTGGAGAGATAGAGAGAGGGAGGTAGGACAGAGGCAGAGGAACAGTATAATTATAAAGGGAATGAAAGAGGTGTAGACTATAGAGGAGAAGAGAGAATATAGAGGTCAGGATGATGGAAAGAAAAATCTTATACCAAAAAGATGGGGAGGGACAAATACACACTGTACTGAGGGGAGGGAGAGAGAGAGAGAGAGAGAGAGAGAGAGAGAGAGAGAACAAATTTATGGATGGAGAGAGCAGGGGAGGTGGGAAGTAAAACTTTATTAGAGACGGGACGTCAGAGATATGTACAACACCACATAAAATATCTGCCAGCGTGTGTGTGTGTCTGTGAGAATCTGCCAGTGTGCGCGAGTGTGTGCGTGTGTGTGTGCGCGCATGTGTGCGTGCGCATGTGTGAAAGACGTTGCAGAATCAGGTGAAAGTTGAACGTGGTGCCACTTCACCACCCAGGTGATAACTCAAATGTCATTACATCCCCATTTCCTCGCCTCGTCAATTGGATCAAGAGGTAAGTGGATCCAGTGTTAGCGGAGAGCAGGTTTTTGTACCGCGGCCTGGAGATGGTGCACTAGACAGCGGTGAACCTTGGTGGTTCCATGTGGGTTACGTGATAGCAGCGGAGCCAGAGTGGCGAGAGGCTCAGGTTGCACTGATAAGCAGTTCATTATGGGGAAACCGGGCCCAATCCCAATAGAATTAGCAGCGACCGCTAACACCCTAAAGATTCCGGATATCAGGAAGCTATGATATCGTTGCTGTCGGGGCAGAAACCTCTTATGTCCATTATTGTAACCTTTTTGTTCCCCCGTAAATTAAAGACAGTATTTGATCAAAAGTATCACAAGCGTCACAAGTTAGCAACGCTTTGAAGCCGGTGGATCTGATACTAGTGCATTTTTTTCCTGAAAAGTCAGTTTTGGATATATGAGGTTTCCTGAAAGTTTTCAGAAAAACGTATCTTGCTACTAGTATATCTCTGCTGTCGGGGACAAACCTAGGAAATGAAAAATGTACGGAAATGAAGAAAGCTTTATATTTTCAACACCCCGAGCGGCATAAACGGAGTCCTAACAATTAGTAACGCCCAGCGCTCAGGACGGAGTTTTGAAAATCTTAAACCGTGAATAACTCTTGATCTAAATCTATTATTATGTGTTAGACGGCCCATCGTGGTCCTGTCGCTAGTCGCGTTAGAATTAATCATTATCTCCCGTTGTTGTCGATCGCATTGAGTGTGTTTTGGCTACATCAAGCTACTTCAGCCACGTCCGGGAAAGCATCCGGTCTGTCGCTAACTGTGCTCCGCTTAAAACAATGCAATACTGCCTCATCAAAGTGGGTATTGTGACTTTACTGTATATAGTCAATTACTTGCATGAGAGGTGGAGGAGTTAGGTGCTTAGTTTAGCAGACTGTTTGAGGGTCAAATGGAGTTAAGGTTTTGTCCAAAGTACTTATTAATACAAAAAGGGTGTTCAATAGCATTGATTTATTAAAAAGAAAATCAAAAACCTAAAAGATGGAGTAAGGTGTTTATCACTGGTTTCCTCCCGACTAAAACAATAATCTAAAATGACACAGATGCTTTCTTGGGTATTAATTAACCACAATAACCTTGTTGCTATTCTGCCCACTACCACCTACTCGCACCACCCTGAACACACCCATTAGGTTTGGGCTAGCATTCTTGTATTTGTTGTTGTAGTAGTAGTAGAACTATGCATGCATGTTTGCCTGCCTGCCAGTGCTTGCACAGCAACCGTACAACCTGCCCCAAGTGTGCCCATTACTGCAGTGAGAGAGACATCCATCTCATCTACTTTACGCCCAAGTAGTCTGCAGTCCAGCTAATTAAACAATGCAGTAGCACTTTTATTAGCAATACGTTATGTCTAAGCAGCACACAAAATGGGTATACTACACCGCATGGCCTGTTTTCAGATGGGGATACTCAGACAATTGCATATTAATGCAATTGTCTGACATGAAAATGTTTGAGAACCACTGAACTCAAGCACAAATATAAGCCGTTTAAACTTTAGGAACAAGCCCAAAAAACAGCAACCCAATACCTGCTATTACACAGAGACATCCACCATCCATCCACTGTACCTCTATCCAAGCATGGGGTGAGATGACTACGCTGGCGCGGTCAGGAGGTGCACATGCAAAACATTTCAACGGGTGCTTGAACAAAAGAGATAAGCCAAAGAGGAGGAAGTCTGCACACCTCTTCGAATGCTATCATCATGATTAAGTAAAACATTTGAGTATTCCGCTGCGTGATGAGATGAGAACATAATTCCTAAGGAGTCGAGGACCCTACAGATAGAATCAGGGGTCATTTTTCAACAAAGGAGGATGGGAGACGTTGCCACCACAACAACTTGCAAAATAAACTAGCCAAAAGAAAATTGTGTATTAGAAAGCCGTTCTCCCACAAAGACTACACACTATAATCAGGGCAGGACTCAAATTAATTTACCAATTTCAAAAAAATGCCAGAACATGCTATGCACATCACAGAAGGAATTAAGAGGAATTAAGAGTTTAGCCTAGAAAAGGGGCTTACGGAGGCTAATTTGACACATTGAGTGCACATCATTATTTAAATTTGCTTGCATTATTTTATTACCGTAAATTACTTCAGTGAGTTGGTGGCTACTGGCTATCTGAGTTTAAAAATGCAAATGCTGCCCAGGCCGTAGCGTAACGGTCTGGGCACCGGACTGGTGATCCAGTCGCGGTGTGCCGCAGGTTCGACTCCCGGACCCGACACGGCCTTTACCACATGTCATCCCCCCATCTCTCTCCCGTTTCCTGTCAGCCTACTTTCTATCCCTTAAAAAAAAATCAATAAAGGCGTAAGCCGCAAAAAAATATCTTTAAAAAAAAAAAAATGCAAATGCTAAATGGACTGCATTTTATGTAGCGCCTTTCGGTCTTTTACGACCCTTCGAAGAGCTTTACAAGGTATTTTACATTCGCCCTTCCTCACAAATGACAGAGGAAACTACGCCAGACAGACACCAACCTGCTCACCGGGAGCAGTTTCAGTCAGTTCGGAATGCAGGACCGGGGTCGGGGATCAAACCTGGAACCTTAAATGTGGTCATTCTACCTCCTGAGCCACTACCGCCCCTATCAATTAATACAAAATTGACTCTGTCGGGTTGAAAACCTCATATGTCAAAAAGAAAGACAGGAAAACAAACAAAAAAGTAGCAGATCTACACGCTTGACACGCAGCGCTATGTTGACAACAGTTGTAATGCAAGTGTGGTTAGTTTTTTGATAGTGGGTTGAAAATATGGTGATGTAGTATAGAAGCATAAATCAAATATTGGTGGCGAGTAAGCCGGATTCTCAGAAGCTCTGGCATACAAATGGGAGGTGGTGAGTTATGCAGCCTTAATGGGAGGTTGGCATGCACACGTGCCAAATGTCCTCTCAGTGGTGCTCCCCCGCATGAGGAGAGTACCATCTATAGAACTTGCTTCGTCCAAGAGAGATGCTAGGGCCAGGTATAGGCGAGTTACGGAAGGTTACGGAAGGGTAACTTGCCTACCATGGGTTCAAAAATGGCCGGGCACCGGCCCTCTTTGAACCCATGCTAGGCAAGTTACCCTTCTGTGACAGTACCTGTCACTCACTGCCCCCACGATACTAAGTGGGAAAGCAATGACAGATTTCCAGTAGTAGCCAATTAGAAACATCCAAGGGCAGAAAACTTTTATCTCCATACTTTTTTGTGTGTTTCCCAGCCCCGGAAATTACACAGCATTAAAAGTAGCCTATGTGGCGAGCTTGTCGATCTGCTACTTTTTCCGGTTTTGCATTTGAATCCTGAAAAGTAAGTGTTTTGGGCATAATGAGGTTTCCACCCAACAGACAATATCAAACTCTTTGCCTCTGCAAAAGAATGCGCGCCCTCGGTTTCTGCACAGGACAACAAGGCCTCCCTCCCCCTCCGAAGAGCCACATCCATCTTGGAAAGACAAGGGTACATCGATTAGATCAAAGCCCGTCTACTCAATAAAACTCTCCAGGCAGCCGGGGCAGGTGGAGTGGCTTACTGCTTACAGGCGATGGCTCATCCTGTCATTTGGAATTTTGGGATTATTTTTTTCCATCAGAAGACATTTTGCCGCATCACAGGGGAATAGAATGCATTAATGTATTTGCACCAACATCGCCAGCACTAGGCTCGCTTTTTATGTAGCCACCACCCCCAAATGAAGGACACAGATCTCGCTTAAATTATAACAAAACATCAAACGTATAAAGCTTCGCTTTACAAAAAATAAATAAAACAAACTGGCTACACAAGATGAGAGCGAGTTTCATAGATAAGAGCAGTGGTTCTCAAAGTGTAATAAATCCAAATAGCCTACTCTACAAGCCCAGTAAACAGAGCATTTATGGTTGATCCATGTCTTCCATGATACCATTAGGGTTACATTTGGGTGTAGTTACGGAAGGAGCATACTTATTTACACGCACCTCGACAGTGGGTGCAGGGCCAATAAGGCAATTATGGGGAATGGATTAAAGTGGTGAAACATGTGTGCAACTGTATACTGACCTGATGAAGATCTATCAAGATCGAAACTTTGTTGTTTAATTCAATAAAGTAATTATTTACCAAAAGAATGGTGTGCGGGCCCATTCTGTAGTTAAGGAAGGAACATTTACATTTTGGTAGATATGCACCGGAAATAAGATGACAACCTTTAGAAAAACAACAACCCTTTATTCAAATGCGATGATGGCAAAACAAACAAGAAAAGGGCAAGAAAATAAACGGGAGAAAATAACAGAACATAATACAAAGTACCACTTTAATAGGACTTGCATACAATACCAATAGCCTGGTTGCTGTTGAAAAGATGTAAACATACAGACACTTCTGTATCTACGGGTGTTATGATGAATTGGGCGATACCAAGTTGATACAAGCTGGTAAGAGGCTACCTAAAAGCACGAATAGCTGATTCAACACCTACTGTACGATCTGTGTAAAAAGGTCATGTAAGTGAATTACTGGACGCTGAAGCGCTACACATCGACAATGTGGAGGGATCCAATAAATCAGAGGAGAAATAGGTTCCCATTATCCCCCACCATTTACTGTTTGTCTTTACACTTATTTGAAAAGCAAAATATGAAACGGTCAGATTTCAATTTCCGTAAACTTTAAAAAAAAAAATATATGTGATGACTAGCAGCATCTTAGAATTGAGATAAATCATTGTTCCACCCACAAACCTGTGTTTAATGTACATTTGGAGGTCAAGTGGGGACTAAACAAAATGCACTCCATGCACTCATACTGCATGTCCTGTGCAGTAAAAAACATTTCATCTGATCTAATCAACACGACATCAGAGCAGTAGTTAAAATGCAAACGCACTGTGGGTTCTCGTTACCACTATAAAACTTGCCAATTCCTGCCATCCGCACGTTGTGATGGTTGATGTACAAAGTGAAAGGGAAACCCAGAAGCTCTTCCAACAAGAAGAAATGCAGGTATTTGATCATGACGCATTACATTAAACAGGGTTGTGAACAGACCGACAGAAGAAGCGCAAATAGGTAGAAATATCTAATTAGAAACAACGTATCAACGAACGTCTTCAAGACAACTATTGCATGGCGTAGCTGATGGACAGAAAACAAAGCTCTAAAAGAGTCAGTTAACCCATTCTGACCTGAGATCAGATTCATACGAGGTTTCCGCCGGACACACACTGGTCTGATGAACCCATTCTGACCTGAGATCAGATTCTAAAAAATGTCAGTCGCTCTTCGATTATTTAAAAATAGCAGACCTACAAGCTCGTATCGCGCCACTCGGTGGCGCGATATGAGCTTGTAGATCTGCTATTTTTCAATAGATAAAGCATAACATGATGCCAACACCAAAATGGGTGCCCGGTCAGAATGGGTTAATTAGCTATGCATAGCAGGGTATATAGGCAGTCTCTCCCGTACAGGAACTCTCTCTTTTCAGGATCTCCAGATATGTCGCTGGCTGGGCAGAACACTAACATCATCACTGAAGTCACTAAGCAAGAGGAGTTTGCGGGTAAAGCACAGCTGGGGTTAGCCTTCCCAACGGGGTGGCGGAATAAACACCATTTGAGCGTCGGCCCACCAGGAGCGTCCATGCAGTCAATCACTTCCGACTGGGGAAGGGAGTCGAGGACGAGGCCCTGACGACCATCGGACCGTGGTCCACTTCCATGAAGCTGATTCAGCAAAGGGGTTTGGGAAGGGATGGGTTAGTCAAGAAGGATGAGCTTTGGTCTTGCTCATGTGTGAGGGTCAGTGCATGGCCATATCAGGAAGTGATGTTTGGCAGCAGGGAAGTTTAACAACTTGGAAGTCCGAAGACTTAGAACTGGTCGTTTGTCTGACATTTGAAGATGGATAAATGCCAAGCTACCCCGGAGACCAGTTGCCTAATTAGTCAACGACTCATCTGAGGCTGAGATAGGTCTTAAATAAGTCTGACTTTGGGAGGCCGGGCCTTGGGGATAGAACAGGCTGATGCAGCCCAATACGATAATTGTGGTGCGACGAACAATTGCAGATCTACAAGCCATCTACAAGCTCACACACACACACACACAATTAAAGTATAAAAGACGTCGCCAACAATTGGGGCTCTTTTCTAACTTTTTGAGTGGTGCAACCACTCCAAGGAACAGCAATGTCCGTGTTCACCTATGTGTTCGCTCACCTATGTGTCCGCCTATGTGTTGGTTAATGAGCACTGCTGTTGTGCCAGAAACAGAGAGAGAGAGAGAGTGCTGCACTATTGCCTGCTAGAGAGAGGGGGGGGGGGGGGGGTGTTGCACCACTCAGTTCACACGGGTGTGAACTGAGTTCAGCTGAGCAGAACACTGCGGTGCGAGGGGTCTAAGCTGGAGCACTAAAGCAGAGCGTGCGTGCTGAGCAGACAAAGCAGGACGCAGCACAGCAGGAGGCGATAGCAGGACAGCATCAGCATAAGATGAGCTTTTTCTCCTTCAAGTAACCCAGCTTAGGGACGGGAAGTGGGGAGTTTAACAAGGAAAGTAGGGGGGGGGGGGGGGGGGAATGCCAGGTCAGCTTCAGTAAATAGGCCTGGGCTGTTTCATGTTGTAGTGCGCCTCCGACGCCGATACGTACGCCGACTCGGGGAAAAAGTCCTCGTGGAACTCCGCAAGAAACCTGAGAGAGAGAGATAAAACAAACAAATAAAAAAATATATATACCGAACAGGAGGAAGGAGCAGAAGAGAAACAAGACAGTGGGGAATTGTGAAACCACGATCTGACAACGGGCATTTAAAGCCCATGCGAAAGGCAAACAGCACTGCGGCGGTTTTGTCAAGCCATGGCTCGTTGCGCCTCAACCGCCATTCAATCGCCTGCCTCGACCGCCATGGTTCACCATGTGGAAAAACCCCTTCGACAGCCCTCGACCTCTGACAGGGGAGACATGCTCCTGCATCCTTCACCTTACTACTACCGAGCTACAAGAACAGGAGAAGGAATGAACATGCCACTGGGTGACAGAGAGAGAATGTGAGGGGGAGAGTGAGAGAAGTGTGTGTGTGTGTGTGTGTGTGTGTGCGTGTGTGTGTGTGTGGTGGAGAAGAGCGATCCCTCAGCCCGTTCCACCTAATCAGCAGCGGGGGATAACTAATCCAGATCTTCTTAGTACCCAGTACTCGGCTAAATCTCATTTTAGCTCCACCATGCCTCCTAATCTCTCAATGCAAACACATTAGGGCTGGGCGATATGACGATATATATCGTATTTTCGATAGAAAATGTCTATCACGAAAAAAAAGCTATATCGCTTATATCGCCGTTTCGCTTTACGGCAGTATTTTACGTCACAGCGCTTATATACGGCATGCCCAGCAGCCCACCGCGCGCACTGAAAACAGTGAGCGAACACCTTTCGGATGTCTTCTCTATTATATACTCTAAGCAGGCCAACACGACCACAACACAAGCCGAGGTGGTGCTTGCACCTAAAAGAGGGGCAACGTCTTCCATTGTATGGATATGGAAGTGGTTTTGATTACATGAAGGGAGATGATGGCTGACGAGATTCAGAGCGGTGTAAGGGGCACGTTCGGAAATACCACACCAGAGCGAACTCATCTATCAGTTTGCATTGCACAATGCACAGTCCGCCTAGTGCGCTATTTCCGAACGCGCCCTAAAGTAACCGGTCATTCACTGTTATAAATGCAGGTTTCATGTTGGGTCAAATTGATAAATTGCGTGAGCCACGCATGTTTTACACAGTTGAACAATAAGCTTGTCCGTCGTCGGGTGCACTGCAAACTTCTTCCAAGACGTTCCTCTTACCTGTGCAGTCCTCCTGCTGCGTGTCTCTGTCTTGTTTTATTGTTCCAAATAAATTATTCCATTTGAAAAGTCCTTAATTCAGCAACAGCTTACAACAACAACACAAGACGCTGACTTTGTTGTGATCATCAAAAAAAAGGAAAAGCCCCACTCGTCCCAGACTCCCATATACGCACTCTCCATGGGCATGGAGAGTTGACGACAAGATCGCGTTCTCTCTCACTCTATCGCCTGTAGTCAATTAAACATCGTTAAGCTGCCCAACGTCTTTAACAAACTAAACTATAACTACAACAGAACATGTTGATTCCCTATACAGAGCTTAAATGAACTGAAACAACTGTAGTGAGAAACTGTGACATGAGATATTTATTTTTTCCTTAAGCCAATTTAATTCAGACACAGGCCTGTACTTCTGTGTCTTATTTCTTTCTTTTTTCTTTTTAATTGTCATAATAATAATAATAATTATTATTAATAATACTAATAAAACGTTATTTGTATAGCACCTTTCATGACATGAAATGCAGCTCTCAAAGTGCTTTACAGAGCAATGGAGAAAAAAAGAAAAGCAAGGCAACGACATTAAAAAACAAGCAGTAATGCAATACAGTGAGGACATGAATAACAAAAAATAAAAGATCAATTAAAAGCAATGTTGTAGAAGTGGGTCTTGAGCTGTGCTTTAAAAATGTCTACAGAGGCTGAACAATTGAGTTCAGCCTCTAATTATTATTATATACATTTTATTTTGTAATATTTTGTACTTGCTTTGGGCCTGTCTGTGCATGGGAAGGGCATCAGTATTATATTCATATAATTAGACTGGATAATGTGAATTTAATTGTTTTTTGAGTGGTGCAACCATTATAGACAGCTATGTGTGTCCCTGTCCCTGTATCCGAGCACGGAAATAGCATAACTATTGTCACCAACAAGTGTCACTGTTGTGCAGCCTAACACAGACAGAGGCCAGGGAGGAGAGCTTGTACAGTACAGTACAGTACAGTACAGTACAGTACAGCCCAAGTACAGTAAAGTACTCGACCTGAACAAAAATGTATTCTTTTAGATAAAAAAAATAGGTATCGTAAAAAATATTCTATATCGTGAGTATATCGTTATCGTGATAAAATAAATTCTATATCGTGATATGAGATTTTGTCATATCGCCCAGCCCTAAAACACATTGTCCTCATCAGAGGAGAAATTAATAAATTATCTGGTGCCTTATTGACAAACAATGCGACCCTTCTGTGTAAAGCACAACTTCAGGTCATGCTGGATTTCTAGGTGACTGATGACAACTAAATGCTTAAACAAAACATATTCCTGCAATGTACTGTATTTATTTGTTTATTTAGCAGGGACTTCTACTTCTATTCTGTGAATATGCCAGATTCTGCCAAAAGTATCATGTTGGCAGATGAGAAATCTCTGACTCGGTCTGTCATGACAATTAGTCACACACATAATTGTGATTAACGATATAATATTGTTTTGACATTGGAACGTAATGAATAATTTTTTTCATTTCAGTTTGGTGTTTAGGAATTTACGGACACATTTAATAATTTTATACTTTATACTATTTCTGCAATATTTGTCAAATGTAAAAACATTAACATGGAAACGATTATGATTATGCAAAATAATTGTAATTGTAAAAATAACTGATTACGCGATTATGTAATAATCCATGTCTGATTTCAAAATCGAAGGCAGTTGTGCTACAATAGCAGAACAAGAATGCCTGCTAACAAACCTAAACGACGAACGACGAATCAAGTTGTTTTTCACTCTCTAATTGCTTCCACACAGCTTTAGCAACTAAAGCTGGGGAGGTTATACACTTAAACCCTATATACTTAGTTGACCGGCGTCCCCCAGGGCTCTACACTAGTACACTAGGTGTCCATGACATCACAGACACCCACATAAAAACCCCAGGAAAGTGTTTCTTCTTGTCTCCCAAACATCATTAAAATAAGATCTGGTTGCAAAAATGGTGAAATGGCCCTTTAAATAGCGGGAAAGCTGAGAAATAGCCCATCTACAAGCTCACAAAAGACACCGCGATGCTTGCCCCCAGAATAGATGGTATACGCATGAGATCATCATCGTACCTGGAACACCTACCGAGTGGCAAAAAACTACTTTCTGGCCTTGACAGCCCATACATCTAAACAGAAAATCCTATCCGATTGCGTTTAACGACGTTAAACTCACTTTGCCACTCACTTTATGCATGCAAATACCCTGTAGCAATGCCTAGGGTTCATATGGTGAATTCAGCTTGGCAACAAAAAAAAAGAAGAAAAAAAGTCTTAGTCTGGAAAGGCATAAAAGTGTGTGCCAGTTTTCCCATTAGGCATTCTGGCGGATGCCACCATTGTGGTGGGTGAAGAATGAGGAATTATCTATAGGGCTGTGGGATGAGAAATACTGTTGTGGGCATATGGACTGTACACCAATAGAAAAAGGAGCACACACTCACGCGCACGCACACACACTTAATCTTTCATTCTTGCAAAGACAGGGAGTGCGAGAGAGAGCAAGAGATATCAACTGTGGCCAAGTCCCAGCATGCACTTCAGTTGGGGTCACTTGGACTGCAACGTCAATCCGTTTTCTGCCTGCTCTGCGACCTTGTCTCACGATGTGCTGCGCGGCTGATCTCAAGCGTGTGACATGAACGCAAACCCACGGGCCAAGTGGCCACACCTGCATTGTGTGCAGCCCTCGTCTTCAAGAATGTCCCATTTACTGTGTAAGCGACTGAGGAAAAGTGGACAGGGGCGACTGGACCATAAACAAGTTAAGAGATATCATATTGGATTTCTGTAGGATCAACCAGGAATCGATTTGGTGCGGTTTTATCCCTGATCTAGTCAGACTGAATTAAATACATGCATTTCTTTTTAGGTAATGTATACTTGATTTTATGCTTGATAACATCACAATTTAAATTTTAAAGTGTATGTAAACCATATTAACCCTGGCATCTCTAAATTGGTCAAAATATTGAATTATTTCCATTAGTGAAGAATTGCACTTGAACATATTCCATCAGACGCACATTGCTGCCCCTTTATTATTGTTAATTTCAAATTACTGGTTTTCCCAGTTCCACAATCAAGGGCAGTCCTGCTGCTACACAGTGCCCCATAGTGGCCTGATGAGGTGCTGCAAGTGTTTGATTAGAGAAGGAACGCAGCTAAATCCCCTCGGTTAGGGAGCGGCTAAACTGAAGATCGCCAGGGAGGATTTAGAGATTAGACTCAGCTGCTTGTCTAACAGCTCACTCATCTCTCTCCTTTCGACACATATCCATCACACATATCCTTAAGTCGTTTTCCTTAACCCATTTTGCTTCATGTTGCTTTTTCTTGACGACTTTCCTTGCTTTTTTCAGTCGCTCTTTTCTCTTCCTTTGCAGTTTAAATAGCAATAATATTAAAGAAGAAATATCTATTTTGAAAATAGCCGATCTACAAGCTCACAGCTCCTCACATTTTGAGCCGTTGTGAGCTTGAAATGCCTCAACTCATACGGTCACGACCTGAAGAGTTTGGAAACCCTTGGTCTACAACTCTACATGAAGATGGAGATGCAATACTACATGATACAGGCGTGACAAACTGCCGAAGACAAAAGCATCCATGACGTTTGCTGAAATATGTACAACTGTGTGTTATAATGTAAGGTAAAGGTATAGCGCTGGTAGTCCCACTCCCAGCCCATGGGGTAGAGTAGAGGCTTTAGTTCCGACGCTATAATTGGTCCGACAGTCATTAGACCGACAACCTACCTCAAACCCTAAGTACCTAACCTAACCATAACCACAAGCACGGGAGCACTATTGTTCCGGCAGTTGTTCCCTCATGTCGGACTAATGCTCTGTCAGAATTACCATCGGATCCCAGCCCATGTGCACTGCATATACATTATGCATGCACGTGTGGCTTGTTAGTCAGTCAATCGATGCGTGCAACAGAAGGCCCCGTTAGCGATGAGGAATTCCCTAGAGGCCCGGCCTGCTAACACCGCGGTGAGTGATGACGCTCTGACCACAGCGTCAATGTTCATTTAATGAACTGAGATGTTAAGCAGTTCTGTGCTTTTTCAACCGAGACGTCGTTTAGAAGAGTTGCGAAGGAAAACAATAAGCAACGTCTTATGGTTTTTTAACCTTGGAACGGCTTCTCCCCTTCCGGCAAAATCTCATGGGAATTTCTAGTATTCTTCTAGCATATTAAGCATATAAAGAGACAAAGACTGACTCCTAACATTTCTTTATAGCTCAGCATCTACCTTGAGCGAGGGCTACTCAAACCGTTTACCAAGCCGCTTCTCAAAATGGGGTCCGGCGTCCAAATGAACATAGAGCTCTGTAACACGGTATAATTTGACAGTGTAGATCGGGGTCCCAGGCAGCAATAATGTTTTTTATCGAACAGAGTTCCTTAAAACTGACACCACTACTTCCTTAAACGCGTTCCACTTGAGATGAGGTAGCCGAAAATATATAAAATCACAATAAACAAACGTATCCATTAATCCATTAGAAATCTTAATAGTTAGTGGATCGTTTCTTCTTCAATTATTAAGAATCGGAAATTCTGCGGTTCCATCATTGGGCAGTTTTCTGTGAAGGGCCAAGGAAAGCACATGTGGGCCGGTTTAAAAAAAAAGTCCCCCCACCTTGGTAGCCACAGAAACGTGGCAGACAAGACAGTGCACTTTTCATAAAAAAAAATGTCATCTCATACAAAGATGCCATTGCCTGGCCCTGTATCTCAAAAGGTCAAACGAATATTTGATATGCCTTTTGTATTCTTTCTGTATATATCAGAAAGAATGTCGATTTTAATGTTAGACATTGAGGGAAATTGAGATTCTCAGATTATTTATTTTTTCCTTTTTTAAACACTGCTTATCAAGTAATCGATCAATAAAGTTATCAATGAATGAATGAATCGATAATTCCCATCCCTAGTATCCATTACTTACCGGAGGAACAGCTCCAGGTGTTTGGTCAGAGCTCTGAGGTTCTTCTCAGGGAGGTTCATCTTGCCCAGGATCTCTGGAAGTTTCACTGGAAACAAAGACAAAAGTGAGCCTCTTGTTCAGTGGTTCCCAAACCCTTTAGCCCATGACCCAAAATCTCCCCAGGACCCAAACTAGTAAAAATAGCAGATCTACAAGCACACAACACATCACTTTGTGGCGCGTTGCAAGCTTGTAGATCGGCTATTTTTGTCTGCTTTCATGGAAATGATTTTTTTAAATGTATGAAACAAAAATAAATAAAGGGACCCATAAAAATGTGGTGTTTAGGAACCAGTGCTCTTGTTGATAAAAAACAAAAATAAATATCTTCTGACATTGAATTCTGATATAAATCAGATGAGATGTGAGCTTCTCTTGTGTGTGTTACATACTGTAGCTCACGGTTCACTTGGATACAGTAATGGGGTATTCATAGGTAGTGTGATGCAAAAATAAATGGCAAAAGGATGCCTTCAGACCCATTCACCTGTTGAATGAATGTCGGCAACAGCAGCATTGGCTGGTGTGTACAGTATTACTATTATGCTAGTGTGGTTTATCATAATGAGATCGTCAAATTAACTCGGGCGGAAACAAGTCGAGGCCGGATGGGGCAGTGCACAAGCCAATGAACGCGGGAAAATAATGCCAATGCAGACAAGCAACAACACAACAATAGTACCACACTAAAGCTTTACAAGATACGTGAAGAAGTCCGCCGAACAATCCCTTTAGTTTTATATTTTTGAGGATTCTTACTCTTTCAAGACACACAGAATGTTTTGTTCTATGACTATGTAAACACCAAATCTACTTCCATCGGGGGAGGGGGGTTAAGTGTGTATTCCATTCTTTAGTTAGTTGAAATTATTATTATTAATTCTAAAGACGTCATGTAGCAGTCAGTGATATGGATGTAAAACATTAGTGTGACTGACCAAACAGCCTTAGGAGGTGTTGAGATCCATACAGGTAGGAAGGTGGTGGGGGCTGGTCAGTCAGAGGATAGTTGTCAGGAGTCAGTCTCCAGCTCAGGACCTGGTCAATGGAACCAAAAACACAGCAGAAATTAATTGAATCCATATGATCAATTTTATACCAAAAACTTTAGGTATGTTAAAAGCCTCACTTTTTTATGTTGTAATAGGTCTGCTTCATTTTCGGCATAAAAACTATATTTATTTTGGTCGCTATTGAGATCATGATTATTTAACACAATTACTCTAACTTTGGAAACAAAACCAAGTACGGTATATAATTTAACAGTGGCTTTTCTGGAACTTTTCTGTTTTGATCTATGGGATTTTGGCTCCTTTATCGTTTAGCCACAGGCCATTTTGTATTAAAATTGCGGATTATTATACAAATTGGTCTCATTGCCTTGTGGTGCAGACAACACAGCATATGGCCAAAGGCCCTCTTTCTCTCTCCATCATCTTGGCTCGAGCTACAGCTGCACGATTGTGGCGAAAATGATAATCATAATGAGATTATCAAATTAACTAGGGGCGTAAACAACTCCTCGGTCGAGGAGAGGAATGACACGCACACAAGAACAGGCCTCCTTAACACTTCTTTTGCCAGGGAATCTCTCATGATAAAAAGGCGCTAGAGTGCCAAGCAGAGGCAGAATTTACTCTGAAAAGCCCCGCCTTCCATTACCCCCCCAAAAGCAGGAGGCATAAGCTTCCATTACTACCTTGCGCTATCACATCTAAAGTCTCTCTAGAAGCGTTTATATTCCAAACGAGATGCTAGGTTAAGTCAGAAATGAGGACAGAACATTGCCGTTTTGATCAAAACCATGGAGAGCGCCGTAGATTTAGAGAGAAGAGACAGTTTAGTCGGGCTGTAAACAAGGAAGTGAACGGCAGTGCGCATGCACTTAACATGTCTAGGATCGCTGAAGAAGGAACGTGAAGGCATGACCAAAAAAAGAGAAACCTCATAAGTTTTTTCTTTTTCAGGATTAAAAAAAAAAGAATAGAGAAAATGCAGCAGATCTACAAGCTTGAAATGTGTCACTTGGCACAGCATTTCGAGCTTGTGGATTCTGCTACTTTTCTGCGACACTGTAGTGTGATCAAGTAGAGCCTTTAGTAGAAAACAACCACTAGAATACGGTCCGTTTGATGTTTGATTTTAATCAAGTTGATGTTTCATCATAATCGCCGTAATCGAAGTGGAGTGCAGATTCGTTCGGCTGCGGAGAAACACAGCGAACCAATAGCTGAGGTATGACGGATGTGGTCAGGTCAGGATATGCGAATGGGGTTTAAATCACTTTTCCTCACTTGTGCCTTTCCTTATCTCAATTATCTTTTTTTCATAATTGTTGAAAGCCAAAATCATAATTGAATATCCCCGTTCTAATATGACACATTTCATTGAAGTTGAATATACACATTATATACACACATCATACATACATGGCTAAGAAGACTTGTTGTTTCTTGTTCAGACATGATCATTTATCAAAGTGTATCATTTCAATCTGGGGGGAGTGAAGGCAGGATAATATGCATCACCTCATTAAGTTCATTGTTCCTGCGGCTCTCCAGGCCGTAGAATGGACCTCCCCTGTCCTTGCAAGGCGTCAGGGGCAATGGGGAGGATGAGCCACTGTGCACCGGAGTCTCTGCCAAGTCGGAGAGAAGAAAACAGAGGAAAGAATAATGCACATTAATGCAAAGAAACAATGCTGGAAAGATAGAAAAGTCGATGGGTCTCTTCCAAGAGAGATTTTGCGCTCTCATTAGAAGGTGGGTGCAAGTGTCATCCAGGCGTTTCTCAAATGTATGTCTCAGAGCGATAGAGTAGAATGGGCTCAACGGTTGTCCTAAATATTTTTACTTTGAACCTCTTTCTAAGCTGGGATGACTGTTCTATATCCTAAAAAAATATATACAGTATCGGTCAAATCTAAAGTGACACTGGGTTAATCCCTGGAAGCAGCTACCTTGCAGTGTGCAGAGTGGCTTATTCTAAGTAAACTGCTACAACACTACCTGGTGGGATAAGGTGAATGTCAGCCAAGAGCTCCTTCACTCAGCACTTGGTATTTGACCACATGGTACATGATGCCATCTAGTGGCCTGAAACAGTATGACAAACTGTCTGAAAGATGTACATTTTTCAACTATGGATGAATTTCAGTTTTCCTCAAGTAGAACATATGAGGTGGCATGTTTTTGTATTATTTTTTTCCTAAACCGCAGACGAAAAGCAACATGCCGTTATTTTGTGCAATTTTGTGATTAAATCCAAATAAAAGCTCACGACTGAAAAGGTATGAATGAGCGGTGTAACTAATGTAAGATTTGTGAAAGCATAAAATGAAGATGTTTTAATGTTCCTGCTGTTCTACATACTAGTGCCAACCAGGTGAAGAAATCACAGATTGAGGCTTTAACCTTTGCTTGCATATGAAATATCCGAGAAGATTAAGATTTTATGCTTCTGAATGTTGCTAGTTTTGACCACTTCAAATGCTCTAATCTTAAAATAACCGAAAATAGCCTATCTTAAATCTCTCAAAGCGTCACAGACCATTTTTGGCTATTATCGCTGTGCAACATGTTTCCAATCTCAGTCCAGTCATTTGGGTTCCGATCCAAAATGACAGGACTGAGAACTTTAAATCCATGTGGTTAAAGGAGATGAGCTTACTCCTGTCCAGATTGAGGAAGAACTTGGGCTGGGATGTGTTGTCCACCATGCGGCGTTTGGGCTGCGGAGACGCTGCTGTGCTCCTGCCTCCACCTAGACAACCAGCAGGACTCTCGTTACAAACATTACTTTACTAAAAGCCCGCTATAGAAGCACAGTGTAACTGAAAAGGTTGAAGCTCTTGCTTGTTCAGTAACTGTAAAGTCTCTTGAAAAGCAGCAAAAGTAGCAGTTCGACAAGCTCAAAACGTGCCAAGCTTCGGCTTGCACACATTTGCTACATTGTATGTGTTTGTGTGACCCTGTAGTGCGATCAAGTAGGACGCAGTGTTCATTTTGTTTCAGCCGATTTGGGTTTAGTCTTAGTCTTTTGAATAACACACCATTTAGTGTTAGTCCTATTAAGTCTTCTGAAATGTTTTAGTCGTAGTCTAGTCTTAGACGACTTCACTGAATATCAAAAAGGTTTCTGCCTGACAGCGACGACGAAAAGAAAAAAAACACGACGCTCACCTCCGCTGCTTCCCTCGGCCGCGCTCCCGAAGGCGTTCCGGGTGGAGCGTCGGGGGGGCTGCGACATGCAGTCGGCGTCAGGGTGGCGCCGGCGCTTGGGGGTGGTCAGCGGGGGGCCGGCTGTGGTGGTGGTGGGGGTGGTGGTGGTGGAGACGTCGCTCAGCGCCGGCTGGCTGTCAGTGGACTGCGGCGTGGGGGGGTTGTGGCCTGGCGGGCTGGGGCTGCGCTCTCGCTGGGGGGCGTGCTGGGCGCTATGGCAAGGAAGACCGAGAGAGAGAGTTATTTTCTCAATATTTTATAGTTCTACTTCAGTGGTTTTCAACCTTTTTCATGTCAAGGCTCATTATTTATTGGGCATTTGAGCCACGAACTACCATTTGATGAGATTTTGCCTCTCAGACCGAAGAATGTTTTAGTTGTCGTTGGATAGCGTTTTGTCCACAATTCCATGCCGTATTGATGTTGGTACCATTAGGAGTTATAACAGACAAACGATCAAAACTACATTGTCTAATTGTGCAGACTTGCAAATTAACCAATTGACTGCCACAAAACGTGCAAAAATTTGAATATATATTCTTTCACCACAGACGTTTTTAACTCTCATCTTTGCTTCTGGGGTGGTCACTGGAACATCATTTTCAGATGGGGGTTGGCGGCCAATTACATATAATTTGGGGGGTCCTTGTCGTTGACATGAAAAAGTTTGAGATCCACTCATATAGCAACATAGGTTTTTTCAGAAAACTGTCATGATTCAGAAGACATTTGTAGAATCTTGTGGGAGAGGGTTCTTTCTAGCCGTGGCTTACTTTGTGGTGCAGGGCGAGCTGTCGTTGACCGCCAGGAAGAGCCGGGAGGAGCTGACCTTCTTGAACTGGGCCTGCTCGCACGGGTAGAGGAGGATCATGGGCAGGGTGAAGTCGAACGTGATGCGCAGGCCGTCCACCATCTCCTTACACAGCTCCTCGCTGAAGGAGAAAGGACAGAAACTAAACAGAATGGCTAGTGAGTGAGATGGCACAGTGGTTCGTGGGTCCCCACACGATCTTGGTGGGGGGTCCCCAGATGACAGTGACAATGTGACAAAAGTGACAATTCAAGGACTTTTTAATAATATCGTAAATGTAATAACAATTAGAAAAGAAAGGAAAAATACCATTACTGCATCAATAGCAACCAACAATATATAAAAAACTATACCAAATATATTATATGAAGGAGGCAAACATTGTGAAAATAGCCAATCTACAAGCTAAGCTTGAGCTGGGGTTTTAATTCCTACAGACTCACTTCCTCTCTGGAGCGACGGGCTGCGGCGCCACATTGTTCTGGGTGGCGTTCTGGTGTCTTCGGTACCGCTCGTTGACCATGAAGGCTTTGTTGATGGCAAAGTGCTTCACGTACGACTCCAGGATATGTACCACGTTGGTCTGACACGGGACCATCACCAGCTGGACAGACGGGAGAAACGGAGAGAGAATCACAGATCATGTAGTCTAAATCAGGGGTTTCCAACCTTTCTATTACTACGGACCGGCTGACAATTCATAAAATGTTCGCGGACACAGCATGTGTGTGTGTGTGTGTGTGTGTGTCGGAATCTGTCGCTCCCCACGACCGAATGTGAACGTAAATCCTTTGCAATAAAAGTGCCGATGGACTTCGTAATTCTAGTCGCCTTTTCTGAGTGCATGGGCAGCTGTCCGTGTGTTCGGGATCGGGATGGTTGTCTTGACTGCATCTCTGGATGTCAGTGGGCAATATGGTCTTGTACACGTTGTGAGTGAGTTGTATCGAGTTCCCGTGTCCCCTCAACATCATAGAATCCAAAATGTTGCCATACACTTAATGACACTTCAGTAACTGAAAATTAAATCCCTGAATAAGGAAACAAAGAAAAGCACCTTTTTTGTCCTAACAAAGAATAAAGGCAATTTGACAGAGTGCTGCTGACCTCAACCGAAATCCTGCCCATGTATTTCTATGACATGACATCTTATGTCATTATTAATATATATTTATTGTATGCTTGTACAAACTCATTCTTTTTTTTTTTAAGAAAGCTGCTTATTGCTGTTCTGTATTTGGCCACGGTCACCCATCTGAAAATATTTTCTTCTATGGACCCACCCAGAAGCAAAGATTCGAGTTAAAAACATGCACTGTGAAAGAATATATATATTCATAATCATTATAAAGCACTTTGTTTATTAGTCACACAGTGACTGAGTGATTAACAGTGAGTGATTAATCATGATTAATCGGGATTAATCGAATCGTAACATAGCCCAATTAATCAGGATTAATCGAATCGTGACCCTCGGAAACGATGTGTAATCGCATCGCCAGGTACCTGGCGATATCCGCCACTAGCTACCAAGGTACGCACCAAGGTAATAGATTTATGGCTGGTCCCTTTTCGCGTACCAGTGGCAAATGTGCCGCGTACCGGCACCGGTCAGCGTATCAACCCTTTTAATATAATTTGAGGAGGTTTACCCTCTTGATTAAGAATATTTTGTTGTCGTTGGATAAGATATTGTCCACAATTCCATGTCTATGATGTGGCATCATAGGAGAGACAACATGCATCGATCAAAATAACCACTCTTCATTTTATGCTCTCAAGAGATTGAATTGATTGAAGGGTTGAATCACTGCTTTTTGCAGATGATGTGGTCCTGATGGCATCATAGGTACAAGACCTTCAGCTCTCACTGGACCGGTTCGCAGCCGAGTGTACGGCGGCTGGGATGAGGATCAGCGTCTCCAAATCTGAGGCCATGGTTCTCAGCAGGAAACCGGTGGATTGTGCAGGGTAGGGAATGAGGCATTACCCCAGGTGAAGGAGTTCAAGCGGCAGGGGCGGTATTGCAGTCGCTGTACCGCACTGTTGTGACGAAAAGAGAGTTGAGCCAGAAGGCAAAGCTCTCCGTCTACCGAGCAATCTTCGTTCCTACTCTCACCTATGGTCATGAAGTGTGGGTCATGACCGAAAGAATAAGGTCGCGAATACAAGTGGTCGAAATGAGTTTTCTTCAACGGGTGATAGGGTGAGAAGTTCAATTACACGAGAGAGACTCGGAGTAGAACGGCTGCTCCTTCGCCTGGAAAGGAGCCAGTTAAGGTGGTTCGGGCATCTGGATAGGATGCCTCTCGGCATCTCCCTAGGGAGGTCCTCGACACACGTCCCACTGGGAGGAGACCCCGTGGCAGACCAAGGCACAGTTGGAGGAAATACATTGACCAACTGGCCTTGGAACGTCTCGGGATCCCCCAGGAGGAAGTCCCTAATGTTGCTCTGGAGAGGGAAGTCTGGAGCACTTTGGTGGAGCTGTTGCCCCCTCGACCCGACTACAGATAAGCGGTTGAAGATGGATGGATGGAAGAGTTAAAGATGTGTGTGCGTATCGTTTCTGGCTGACAGCAACACTTTGTGACAGGCCTATTGGTCAGGCACATTGGCGTACCTTTTTCCTCTTGTTGATGTAGAAGCAGTCATCCTCCAGCTTCTTCTTCAGGATGTCGGGGATGTCGAGGTCGATGTGAACGGCCTTCTCCTCGCTCTCCCTGGCCTCGTCGTGGGACTCTGTCTCCGCCGGCTCCACCCTCTGGCAGAGACAATGCACGTGCACAAACACAACACTCGGTTTTTACACAGCAACCACTGATCTGTGCAACCTGCGCCTTCCGTGAATACAGGGTCTTTCGATTGATTGATTGATTGATTGATTGATCGATTGAATATTAAAAAACGCGTAAGATACCATTTGATTGGCTGGTTACAATTTAGGGCAAAATATAATTTCTCCGAAAAAATTAATAAAGAAAGTTATTAATTTGTTTTATAATTGGTCATTACACAAATGTTCTTAATAATAATACCGTAATGATGATAATATAAAGGAAAGGATTAGGAAAATTATTTGTAGAAAAAGAATATTGGGGAAGACAAAAAATAGGAAAGAAATTCAAGTGAGTTTGATTTTGGGGGGGGGGGGGGGGGGGAATACAAAATATTTTATATGGCGCAGCAAGTGAAAGATGGTGATAGAAGTGATTTGCCTGAATGCCTATACAATCAAACATATTGCATATGAAGTGTTCCAAGCAAACCTCGTCTGTGACTGGTTTGCACCAATCTGGTATGGCGTCTGAAGAGTGATCGCTCCACTTTACCATTTTCGTCAGGTCAGAGAAGTCGCTCTCCCCGGTCTGTGAGGAATCTGAATCGCCCTCGTCACTGCTGTCTGAAGACGATATCACACCTAGGGACAGTCCAGACGCAGAGTGCGTGTCTGCACGTGTTTTAGGGGTAAATCGTGGGTAATCAAATTAATTGACAATTCGAAGAAGAAATTGGGAGAATAGTTGCAGCACTATTTTGTGTGTGAGACACAGAGACAAAGAGAGCAAGCGTCTTACTGGTGTCATCGCTGTCGTCTTCTTCTTTGGGTAGCGCCGTCTTCAGAGGAGATTTAACACCAGGCAGACGATGACGCCGCTTCCGCCATCCCTTTCTCTTCCTGCAGACAGTTTAATTTGCCATCTCATTTAATGATACACGGATTCAAAAGAACTCAAACGACTAGAAAAAAATAAAGTATGACCCAGTCATAATGTGAAACAGTGTGAAAGGAGTCCCCCACCCACACTAGTAATATTGTTTAACCTTTTTCTTATGAAATATCCGGGACTATTCAGATTTTAATGGAATGCTTCTGAACATATTACTAGTATGACCAATTCAAATGCTTTAATCTTGAAATAATAACCGAAAATAGCCGATCTACAACCTCTCAATGTGTCGCAGTTGCGAGCATCCTCTGAGTTTAAGTAAATGGTCCTACAATCAACGAAGTCCACGACACCAGAGGGAGTTCAACAAACCACTTGCAACCCAGATTCGGCTCAAACAAGGGATGAAATAAATTGCACTCCTATGCCACTATAAGCCTTCAAAACCACTATCAAAGAGCACTTACGGATGGCTGAAATTCAAAAGTTGTGCCCCCGTATTACCGAGTTTTAAAGAGTTTTTCCCATACCGTTCCCATTACTTTTATATGATGATTTCCAATATTTTCACATGAATGTATATTTGTAAATCTTTAATTGTTATATGAATTGAAAATCATGGACCCTGATGTAAACAAGTCTTTTCATGGTTTCGTCGTTTGAAATTACCCATTCTACATACATACTGTGAAATAAAATAACATTTTCAATCAATCAATCAAAGTAGTTATGCCAGGTAAGGTTAATACTCTTCCAAAGGCAATACTGAACTGACATGGAATGACAAAATAACTTACATGCGCTCTTCTGCTTTGCGTGCCAGTTTAAGTTGCAATCGACGATTTTCCTCAGAATCCCTGAGCACATGATCCTCTGCAGCCCATCGATCCCAACTGACATTTAAAAAAAAACAGTTATTTGTCATGTTTAAATTGTAATCGCCATGCATGTATTATAGATATTTGAATCGGTGATTCTCAAAGTGGGGTCTGGTCATTGAGGCGTTTTGGGTTAGGATTTTAGGATTTATAGTTAGGATTTTATAGTGCAGATTGGCGTCCCAGAGATATACAATTGTATCAAATGGGGGTCCTTTCGTGGACTAATGCATATCAAACTGGGGGTCCTTGAAAGGTTGAGACCCACTCATTTGAACCATTACTTCTTCATTGTCTGTTTCTGGACTCGGGAAGGCTGCTGGGATTTTCCCAGGATAAAAAAAAATGCATAATTATATATACCTTCTGTTCCATCCGTTGAAGTGAATCAGATACTTTGGGAACCTCCTTCCATGCTCGTCTGTACTTATTACGACATCAGTGACCTAGAAATGTCAAACACATTCATACACACAATGAAAACACCAGCAAAGACCACGAATCACATCAACTCAAAGTTCGACGACCTTGTCACTCAGCGACCTTACAGTCAGTTAGCCACTAGCTGCATTTAAACGTGAAACGGTGGTACAAAGGCAAGAACACAGTGTTAACAACCACAGTCATTAGCATGCTAGGCTACCATGCTAACTGCAGCATTTACATAGCGGCACTTCGAGCCACAATTGCCGCTATGCAGTAGCATTACAGTGACATTAACACCCCGACACACGCACTGTAGTATAAATATTGCATGAACACACTTAAAACACACACATAACTATGATATATAGAGGCTAACAGGCGGCCAAACACACTGTTGTTCTCTGTGGTCATCAGCGTTGAATGGACTCAGGTGCGTTTGTTTTGGGAACACTGACTGACTGTCTGCATGCAAAGCATTGATTTGTCAACTCTGTGGACACTGACATAATGATGCTCTCTGTCCTGTCCCATAATAATAATAATATACTGAATACGTAATATATATATATATATATATATATATGTATATATATATTCGAATAGTTATTATGTTAGTTATTTTATTGCATTGTATTTAAATGGTCGATTTTGTTTTATTTAATAAGTCGAAATAGTTGTCATTATGCATAATTGCTGATTGTTGCATGTTTATATTTATCACTATTATTGCTGATAGAAACGTGACTTTAATTTGTACTACTCTGGCTTTTGTCTAGATAGATAGATATATAGATAGATATATAGATAGATAGATAGATAGATAGATAGATAGATAGATAGATAGATAGATAGATAGATAGATAGATAGATAGATAGATAGATAGATAGATCTAGCCCAAATGTTAGACTCTTGTAGATGTATTCATCGATACATTTCTGACATAGATTGAAAATGTCAGAATTGAATGATAAATACATATACGAGTCTAAATGTTGGGCTAAGATAGATCCTGATCTCTTTATTTTGTATTGTTTTTATTTTTAGTAATGTATTGTATTCTAGTCTAAAATACATTACAAATTCCTCACAATCTGCTACTCAGCTACTGTGTCGTTTATCAGGAGCTCCTCCCCGCCGGGACGGTCGGGCTTCTGAACCATTTGCACCCGGAAGCAGAACGACAACAACATCATTGCAGTTAGTTAGCAACCTTATTTATAACTCTACACTGTCTAGAGTTATAACATACATCTCTGTGTTAGCAACAACGCAGCGGCACACCGCAACGCACAACACAACACGGCCTCAACGACACTGACTAATATTACATTATATTATTGACGCAACTAGAATAATGGGTTTAATGCCACAATGAACATTATATTGACGCTAAATCGAACCTCTTAAGTTTACGACGTTTACGTTTGTATATCTCTGTGTCAACAATAACATCGATTCGATAGTAGAATCGATACAATACATCCATTTAAACTTTGACAACGACAAAAACGTGATGGAGAAGCAGGGGGACGAGTTTTAACTTGATATTACTTTTGTGTGTGTGTGTGTGTGTGTGGGGGGGGGGGGGGGGGGGTCGCGCGACAAAGTGGTGGAGAAAGTATTAATATTCTGTTACAAGTAGCCAGGCTACAATTCCGAAATTAAAAGTACAATACAATTAAAAGTTCCCATTTAAATGTGCAGAATATGTCCCATTTCACAAGTTGTCAAGCAAATGCATAACAATTATTTGAAACTAGCAGATCTAAAAGCTCACAATGCGTTGCGTTCAAATGGACGAAATAAAGTGGTTACTGTATGTTTGTAATACAATTAATCTACAAAGTAAAGTAATAAAGTTTTCAAATAATTGTATAGTAAAAGTAGACCTTAAATATTTGGATTCGACATGTAATGGAGGAGTAAAGTAAAAGAAAAAAAAAAGTATCGGGAATTGAAAGAAAAATTACCTCAGACTTGTACTTATAAGTACAGTATTTAAGTAAATATACTTAGTTACTTTCCACCACTGGACAAAAGTACAAAAACAATTGCCTGTAATAATTAATGCTGCGTCGCGCGACGGTAATAGCAGGTCTACAAGCTCACAAGGCATCTATACAGCGACGCCTTGTGAGCTTGTAAATCTGCTATCACCCGTCACGCGACCAAAGTGTCCTCAAATGCCATTTCCTACTATACAGTCACACTCACGCATCTCCCAACAACAAGTAGCCTACAACAATAACAACAACCACATGGCCAAAGTGTTGTAAATAAAAATGTTTTACATGTTTAAAAAAAAAAAAAACGTTTACAAACAACAACAGCCATCCACTATTAAACGTTTATTTTCGTTACCTTTGCGTCGTACAACACTTTGGCTTTGCACGGGTCGGGTTCAAAGCACAGCACGCTCTCTCCTTCGCGAAATCGATATTTGATTCCCCGCGAATTCATTTGTTCATCATCATGGCATCGATCGAGGCATCGATCCACGTACCGCCACACTGCGTGGCGTGGCGCGCGGTGCGTGCGTGGAGACACTATACTACCCCGCACAGTCTCCCCCCTGGCTGCGGATGCACCGCTCCTTAACCCGTTCCTAGGCACGGTGCGGAAGGTGGTGGTGGTGGTGGTGGTGGTGGTCCAACAACACGCATGAGGGGAAAGATGGCGCTGTTGTTGCGGGATGGATGATCATCATGAGCCGAACCCTTCCTTCCTTCCTTCCTCATTGAGCCTCGACGCATGACTGAAGTACGCCACCAGATGGCGCAAGAGACGGTAGAAATGTCATGATGGAGTATTATGATTGATAAAAGTGTGGTTGGGGGACAAAATAGGAGAAGGATGATGATGATGATGATGATGATGCGATTCGATTTGATTCTTTATTTCAGACAGAGGGATATTAAAAGTTAAAACACATTATAAACCCATACACTGAAGTGTTCATTTAACTCTGAGAGTGTAGCCTACCAATGGACCTGTAATGGGTCACCCTGTCCAGTGGTTAACATTATTTTCTGAAGAACAGGAGAAACTGCCCTATATCCACAGGTTGATATATAGCGTCCTAGACCTACATGGTAGCGAATGTTCTCTTCTGGACACTTTGCTTTATATTGTGTGTAGATATCTATCTGTACATAATGCCCAGGATTCTAACCCGGTTCTCCCATGTGGAAAGCCAACATCTTAACTACTAAGCCAAAGGGATAATTATCCCTGTGATTCAGGTGGAGATATTTGACTTTTAGGCCATCAGGTTGAAGTTGTAAGCCACTCTGCTACTCTGCTACTCTCACCCCCCTTTTGACCTCCTACCATGGGGAAACGCAATCCGGGTCACAGCACCATTGTAACGCCCAGGATTCAAACCCGGGTCTCCCACGTGGAAAGCCAACATCTTAACCACTAAGCCAAAGGGATTTCCCTGTGATTCGGGGGAGATATTTGACTTTTAGGCCATCAGGCTGAGGTTGTGAGCCACATACACATTCCACGGGAAATACTGTTCTACACATTTGTCTATAAATATTCTGATGTGGTTTATCTATACACAAATTACTTATTGACAGGCCCATTTCGACCACCTTTTTCTTAACGTGTTCCTTTTACTTTATTCTTACATAATATTTACCAACGTGGCTCCTAGCTGAGGTGTCCATAATATAGGGTCTATGTGTGATGATTCACATAATAGCACATATTTTAGTGCGTGAATATTTTCACATTTTGGGAATAATTCATATTCTCGGTTCCACCGTGCATTTAAAGACTGATGTCATATGTCAATATGATGTGATCTCAGGGTTATACTCTTGTGAAGAACTCTCCTCAATGAAGATGTAGAGAATATTTAGCCTACGAGCCTATGAGTTCCTTGGAACTAAATGTGTTTAAAGGACAACTTTAGGGGGGGGGGGGATTTTAGCTGTTTTTGACAGGGGGGGGCGGGGGCATTCGAGCATGGGGCTAAATTATGTATTTATTTACAACATTTTGTAATGATTTATTTTTTTATTCTTTACTATAGTCCTACTAGACCCCAAGAAATTACATTTGGCCACAAAAGATCACGGGATCTACTGAATGTGTCAAACTGACATATTGAGCCTATGACACACAGTGTGGCTTCCCCCCAGTAGGCTACCTTCACATTCAGTAGATCCTGTGATCTTCTGTGGCCAGATGTAATTTATTGGGGTCTAGTAGGACTATAGTAAATAATAAAATAAATAAATCGCTATAACATTTTGTAAAGAAATACATATTTAGCCCCATGCTCGAATGCCCCCGCCCCCCTGTCAAAAACAGCTAAAATCCCTAAAACGAAAGAAAACAGCAAATGAAAAAAAAAAATTAAAACTCATCTTTTACTTTCTCTCATAACAACCTAAAACATGAACCTTGGTCATAGACTGTAAAAAATATGGACAAAGCGTTCCCCGGGTCTAACATGAACGTAAAATGAAGCCTGTAATAATATGCTAATTCCTGATGTAAGTCGCCATCTTTGGTACCAGCTGGCCATTGGCTGGCTCCGTTTTGTATACCAGCTGGTCATTGGCTGCCCAGACAACGAGGCGGGACTTCCCCCCTCTTCTCCGTTGGTTTTTATTTTGACTCGAGTGGGTGGGGAATCCGATCATAGACTGTAACGGTAGCCACGCCCCTCAGAACATACGCGACTTTATGGTCATTTTTTTAATTAATGGGACCATAATTTTCCAAAAAGAATATTATGACATTAGAAATGAGACTTTAAACTAGTGACTGGAAGAAGAAAGTATTCATGACCATGTTTATTAAGGTAATACAGTCTAGGTGAAGTTGGGCCAAAATACATGGGCCTCTATGGAGCTATGGGCTTTTTGGGTCCAGTCCAGCGCCACAACAGGCCATTATATGAACTACCGATTTCAAATGAGGCTTCACGAATATCTGGCTGACTGCCCCCCTGACCTTGGTTGAAAAAAACTAAAGTTGTCCTTTAAATGGGACTAAATGTCACTTTGACTGTCAGTCTGTCACCCATGCAGGGAACAACACTTTTTGGCGACATTCTGGAGGGCTAATGGGTAAAGCTCCCATTAGCCCAAGTTCCATAGACATAGTATAATGTCTATGGTTAATACAGTGCTTTATTTACTGTATTATCGACGCCCACCCCATATTTGTTTATCTTGCATTGCATTGTGGTGATGTTTAGGAGGACCACATGTGTAAATCGTTTATGTCTCCATGTCTGTCTCTCTGCTGTATCTCCCCCCCCCCCCTCCCTGTTTGGATTGAGTGGATAACCCCCTGCCTGTTTTTAGACAGGTCCAAATCTATCTCAGCTGTTATCAGTGCTGTGTCACCTGTGTGTGTGTGTGTGTGTGTGTGTGTGTGTGTG
>NC_139715.1:24411655-24444515 GCF_964188405.1 Protomyctophum parallelum | reverse complement strand
GCTCCAAAATTGGAAAGTTAATTATGAATTGAGTGGCTAAAACCATACCTATATTAGATTGTTATCACCATGAAACTTCCCCAATTGAGTACTTACACGAAGACAATGATTTATGGTATTACAAACTTTACATTTTTAAATATGCAATTTAGGCATTATGTAGGAAAATATGCAAAATAATCGAAAATATGAAAAAGCTATACTGTGGAAGGGTTATCGTGTATTACATTTATTGTATTGATAAACAATTTAATATAGGTCTAGTTTGCCCACCAATTTTGGCTCATGGACTAAAAACCAAAAAGAACTGAACCGGTTCCCATTGGGAACCAACCGGTGGAAAAGGGGTCTGAGAGTGTACAAATGGAACCAAAATGAACCTGGACCCCTTCCATTTGTACACACAGAGTGTAAGGTCCATTTGGAAGCCTCTCAAGGAACCATGAGGGCCCTTGAACCCCACTTTGTGAACCACTGCTTAAGGAGACTTCAGCGACGTTGCCACATTTGACTTACGACAGTGGTCCATTATTTATTCAACAATAATTTAACTCTTGAGAGCGTAAAATGAAATGAAATGAACCAGCAAGGGTCCATTTGGAATCATTTTACACTCAAGAGTTAAAGATCTATAAGGGTCCATTTGGTTATCAACTCTCCTTCATTGAGCTGGGGACCACCTGGAACCCCCTCAAGGACCCGGACCATCTGGAACCAGGGACCACCTATGGAACCGCCTAAAGTCCCCGGACCACTGGTTGAAAACCACTGACTTAGGATATTCATATGCATAGATATTATACTTATTATTATTAGGCCTATATCGTTACTTGAATGAACAGGCTGCTGGTGTGGTTCAGTGTAACCATGAAACTGGCTTATGTCCACGATCCACGTGCATCAGGTTTTGGTTATTAGCTCACAATCAGTTATTTTCAGTATGGCCATATAGCAACCTGTGTTCAGTGTATCCGCTGGCTGCTGGCCAATGCACACGTCCAGTGGAGCAGTGATTTGTTTAGGCTACTCAACGGTTCAGCGATGATCAAAGTGGGGAACGTGGAGTGGATTGTCGCTGCTGGCAGATGAAAACCTCATATGTCCATATACTGCTTCTTTCAGCTTTTCACGTATAGATAGAAAACCTATCTACGACGCATCGAGAGTCCGCGATAAGACAGTGTTGTGACTGTGAGAGCTTGTAGTTTGGGCTACCCCCCTTTATTTTTCCTTTTTTAGAATCTTTTCTCCCCAGTACACTGCTGTTGCCGTTCCAGTTTTGGACATCTGAGGTTTCCAGCCGACAGAGATGATAATGCTGGTTGACTTCTCCCTGCTTGATTTCCCCTGCGGGTCTTCTATGATGTGGTTTTCAATGTGGTCAAACAACCCGCTCAGTCACCTTGAAACTCTGTCGGTGCGCCGTTGCCACGGATTAATAACCACCAGGGTGTAGCGACGCGTGTATCACCACCAATATCAAATGATTAACACAGAGCACTTATTAGTTATTGTTTTGTTACCGTCGGGTGTATCAGAGTGTCAGGGTATTTGGTCTTTGTAAGCTTGTGAGTGTGAATATGAGGAAAGAGTCTTTGTGTGAAATCTTTACTACCAAAACATACTCAGGAGACTTATTTTTAGCAAGGCACTTTATTGGACACATAGTTGGCATGGGTCCACATGCGCTGGTGGAAAGGTATGATGATTTCCCTGATCCTTTTTTTTTTCTTGTTCTGTTCACTGTTGTTTTTCCTTCCTTCCCCCCCACCCCCCCCCCCCACCCCTCCTCCTCTCTCTCTTTTTCTCTCCCCCTTCCTATACCTAAGTTTCCTTCTCTTTTCCCACGGCTGTTTCTTTCTCTTTTTCTCTCACTGTCCGTGTTTCGGCAAGTGTGCGTGCGTGCGTGCGTGCGTGCGTGTGTGTGTGTGTGTGTGAGAGTGCGTGTGCCTGGGAAATGGCTTCTCACGAGTGTGCCTGATCAACGGGGTCAAACTGCCCCATCAACTCCCCAGAACCACGGCCCCCTAAGGGTCCATTCCCTACTGTCTCTCAGGGTTAAACGAACACTCTGGATTCTGGCAGCGTGGTGGCTGTGTATGACAGGGAGCAGCTTGCTTCAATCAACTCGCCCCCTGCCTCTCTCAGTGTCACACACACACACGCGCACATGTGCAGGCAAATGTGCACACAAACGTGCACGCACGCGCACACACACACACACACACACACACACACACACACACACCAACGTTTCCCACCAGTTTAAGTCCAACACAGTCAAATCCTGAGTTGTGGAAGTACAAGCGAAAGTTGCTCCGGTCAAGTTACCATGACCTGATGAAGATGTAATCTGTAATCGAAACTCAACGTGGCTCAAATCGTCCAAGTTGCTCCAGTGCCTTCTTCACTCAGTTGCTCAGATCGAATTTGTACTTGAGTTAAAGACTTGGAATAAGTAAGCCTTGCTGAGCCATGAGGCCCATAGGGCAGGAGCCTATCTCCTGTTTCTGTAGCCATGAGGCCCATAGGGCAGGAGCCTATCTCCTGTTTCTGTAGCCATGAGGCCCATAGGGCAGGAGCCTATCTCCTGTTTCTGTAGCCATGAGGCCCATAGGGCAGGAGCCTATCTCCTGTTTCTGTAGCCATGAGGCCCATAGGGCAGGAGCCTATCTCCTGTTTCATATAGGGATGCTCCGATCAGGTCTTTTGGGACCGATACTGATCACCGATTGTTTTTCTCGTGATCGGCCGATACCCGATAGGTCCGATGCCGATCTTGTGCAATGTTGAAAAATTTAATATTTCCAAAATGATTATATATCAAAAACCCACCTCAAAACTGTTCCTGTGTGTGGGGAGGAAGGGGAGAATGTTTAGGCCTGTCACAGAAATGCAAAATGATGTTATACTATATATCTGATTGACATTTACACCACTTAAATGGTGTAAAAAGATCAGTTTTTCTCCAGATAGGGTAAATTGCCGATATGGCCGATCACCGATCGCTGGCCGATTATCGGAGCATCCCCTACCCAAGTACACCCCTTGGACAAGATGCTGCTATGTCTCAGGGACCAATTGATGCTGAGTGCAAAGCAGGGCCTCGACACCGGATCCCATATGACCCGGCCTGGAGATCCAACACCGACCTCCCAGTCTCAGGGTGGACACTCAAACTGCAACAAATAAACATTTATGTATTCAAAAGTTAGACATTTTCAAGATTTCCCTGCAGGCATTTAAGAAAACAGGTAGAAAAACAGCCGATCTACAAGGTATACACGTGCTACAAAAGCTATACACTTTTACACGCAGGACTAAACCACTTCAGTCCCAGCATCCTTATTGTGAGGAGGGCTTTCGTACAAAGTAGCCTTCCCCACAATAACAGAAAACAGTGGTTAAAAAGTGGTCAAATTAGCATGCAGGATTGTACGTCGTACCCTCGCGTTACTTCCCCTTGGTCCATTGACAGGCACAGCTTCAGCTTTAGGGCTATCAGACTCAGGGGGGGGGGTTGATAAAACCCACAGACACACTTTCACTTTCAGACTGTTTCAAATATTGCAAACGGCAGATCTACAAGCTCACAATCGGATGCGTTCTTGTGATTCTTATAGATCGGCTATACTTTTGCATGACTGTCCTATACAACAAACATGTACTGTACATTAATTTACAGAAAGAATAAAAAACAAAATAAAAACATTAAACGTTGCAATCCACTCTCCGCTCAATAGCCGACACATTGAAACTGTGGTTTGTGTAAGGTAAGATATAGGATGGATTCATTGCTGTGTTAGTGTGTTCCTATATAGCCGTGATGTTGAAACATCCTTTTCACGCCAGCAAGGTTCACAGAGTGTAGCCAACGGACCCGTTAACACAGAGGGGTTTTTATTGTGTGTATGTTATATATATGGAGAAGGAAAGAAATCTGCCTCCTGCACTGCATGACATTGGAAGTGAAACTCCGTTGATATGTTGAGGTCATTGTATGTTTAGGGAAAGACACACTTGTCACTTATGTAACCATGAATCATACGCCACAGTAGATGTGTGACAGACAGACAGACAGACAGACAGACAGACAGAACAATATTTTGTTCGATCATCCGTTTGTTCAATCGATCCATCATTGTTCCCACGAAGAAAGCTGTAGTTGTCATTGTTGTGAAGCATAATGAGTTAGGTAAATGATACTACAGGTCGAGAGTGGGGCAAATCATTTACACAGGGATCAGTATCTCCTGTTCCCACATGACGACACCAACATGGAACATTGCCAGTGGACTTGCATGTTTTTTCAGTACAAGTGAGCTTTAGAAGGCTCTCATCTTGTGCATTTGCGGGATATTTGCTCAAATGTGTTTGTGTTTGTGCATTCTTTACTGGACCTCCGTGTATGCATGTGTCTGCCGGTGTTTATGCTGGTTTTGCATGTGTTTGAATGTATAGTGTGTGTGTGTGTGTGTGTGTGTGTGTGTGTGTGTGTGTGTGTGTGTGTGTGTGTGTGTGTGTGTGTGCGTGTGTGCATTGCTTTCGTAGGTGGAGGGATACACGTGAGTGCAGACTTGACTTATGCCTTTGTAAGGAGATGAAAAGACAAAGTGTGTGTGTGTGTGTGTGTGTGATAGAGAGAGAATGACAAATGGAGAGGGAACAGACAAACAGGCATGTACGGACGCTATGCCACACTGTTCGTTTTACGACACGGAGTCTGTTCGGTTCCATTTGCACAGAGTTAAATTAACACTGAGGAATTTGACTTTGCAGTCGAGTTTCATCCGCCGCGATTGCCTCACAGCTCGTTTCCGTGGTGGTCAAATAGTTGATGTTGAAAGTGCATCGGGCGCAATAAAAAAAACCCATTAGAAGAACATTCATTTTCTCCCGGCTGTTATTCCAGCGGTCTGGCCTCAAACAGCACCACATGCATCTTGTGGAGGAACCGCTGGGCTTTCAGAGATCCGTCCATGTCAACCCGGTGACATCTCATCCCTCTCACGGCCAAAATGTCCTTTTTCGCAGATCTTTTTTTTGCCTATGTTTAGTTATACTTAAGTCCTTTCTCTAGACTAGTTAAGAGACCAGATGATGTATTTAACTTACATATGTTGTTTTGTTTTCTGCCTCCACATGGATCCATGCATTTGCTTTGGCATCTTTTGTATTTTCATTGGCTGGAAAAGAAACCCACACACACACATTCTAACATGCATGCACACATGCACGCTCAGTTGCACACGCACGCACGCACGCACGCACGGACGAACGCACACACATACACACACACACATGTACACATACAGTATGCACATACGTTCTTGTTCTCGCCATCATACGCACGCACGCACACACACGCACGCGCGCGCGCACGCACACACACACACACACACACACACACACACACACACACACACACGAACTAAGAGGAAACAGTGGTTGTGTAATTAAAATCTTGGTTGTTTATGGGGCGCCAGAATGTTGACATTGTACAGTCTATATTTAGACATAGTTGTCGTCTATGATAGAAAGAATGAGCCAAAAGGAAATACAATTACTTGAGTGGAGTTGGAGGGGTATAGTGGCTGTTCATTCATATTTTTTGGCAATATTAGGCCAGTCTGATCGAATCAAGATTGCTGTTGATCTGAGCAATTACCTGCATATGTTCACTATTAGTTGAAGTTCAATGCCATTCATCATTCTGTCTGTGTAGTTTTGGCGGACAACGCACACACACACGCGCACACACACACACACACACACACACACACACACACACACACACACACACACACGCGCGCGCTGCGCGCGCACACACACACACGCGCGCACACAGAGACATCAACATTTTACGGTGCGAAAAATAGCCGATCTACGAGCTCACACAAGCTCGTAGATCGGCATGTTTTCGCTGCATGTAACATGTATAAATCAAGCAAACTTCTAAATGTCTAATCCTAACCCATAAACCTAACATCTAAAAATGTCTAATCCTAACCTGAATTCCTACACTCCAAACCATAACACATCTATTTATCTTGTGAACAACAGTAAAATTGTCCTCACAAATGTCTGGCTCTCAAATGTTACTGTACTAGTGGGGACATTTGACCCTCACAAGAATAACACGCTCGCACGCGCACACACACATCCATTTTCGCCTGACGGCGAAAAACAAAATCACACTAATTTGACTGAACGGCATTGGGTTGCACATCTGGGGCGGCTGTCTAATCATCTGTCACAGCATTTACGGTTGCACAACACGTGTTGTCTTGTATGTCCATATATGTCAGGGCGAGATCTTTATGTCGGGTTGCCTCTGCAGTGCCCCAGGGCCAACACAAATACTACCATGAATGAACCGCATACTTGGCAAACGGAAAGGTCTGAGTGCAAGTATTTCCTTTAAAGGTACCATGCATTCTCCATCAGCAATTATTGCTGGCAAAAGCAGCTGAGATAGAGAGAGAGAGAGAGAGAGAGAGAGAGAGAGAGAGAGAGAGAAACATAGTTGTTTTGCCATTTAAAATCTGTAGCCTCTGATGCTTCACTGTAGTAGAGCACTCTGGTTCTCAAAGTGGGGGTCCCCAAATGATTAAATGTATGCATTGAGCAAGCAGGCAGGCTCTTTTGGCTCAATGGTATTATGGCAGTTTCACCGGGAAACCGGGTTCAAATCCAGAGGAAAGTTGTGCCAATTATTTGGGTGCCCATTAGCAATGCCCGCAGGTGGAGAACCACTGCTGCAGAGTGCATAATGGGGAGAATTGGGAAGAGGTCGGCATGACATTTGAAAAATTCTTCTCTACGATAGCCTGGTGCACGATGCTTTAACAGATATAAATGAAAACTGGTGGGGAGGAACACAATCTGTCATTTTGTAGGTTGTAAATCTCTAAAATTGTGATTAAACATACTTTACGTAGGCCGATGGATAATATTCTTTTTGAAGTAATTTTTTGTGGAGCTTTTGTTTTGATAGATTTATAGAAGGGAGAAACAGGAAACACCGGCAACGAGTAGAGGATGCCAGCCAATGGTTTCGGCAAGCCAGGAATCAAAAACCAGTGACTCGTGCCATCATAGAAGCGGGCATTAGAAGACATGGGGTATCCGCTCCCTAACCACTCGCTGCCATCATAGAAGCGGGCATTAGAAGACATGGGGTCTACGAGAGTGAGCTCTCGACATACTCGATGTGTCGGGAAAGTGGTCAGTGTACAATTTCTACACATTGTTGCTGTCGGGCAGAAACCTCCTATCTCCACATTTGTTTTTTCGTAAATTGAACGCCCTACTTGATCACACTACAGCATCACTCAAAAGCATCGAAAGCAGCACATCCACAAGCTTGAAAAGTGGCGCAAAGCGCCACTTTTCCTCAGAATAGGGATTCCACTCGCATACAAGGCTGCTGGGTCGCAAGACAAATTTCAGTGCAAACTGACAATAAAGTACTATATCATATCATATCAAAACAAAACACTATATATCTCCAAAAATGTACAGTACCCAAGTGAATGTATACATAGTAGTTACCACAAGTGAGTTTGAATGTGGAGTGCTACCGTGTCTCAAACTTAGAATTTACCGCATGCTCTTTAAATCATCTGTGAGGCCTGTAACGAGAGGGAGGCTTGAACTTGTGAACCAGGCCGCTATCCATTTTGCCTTTCGCCTCTGTTGGGTGAAAACCTCATATGTCCAAAACTTACTTTTGCAGGACTCAAATTCAAAAAGTAGCAGATGTGCAAGCTTCGCACTGGATTTCGATCTGCTACTTTGTTTTGCCGCTGTAGTATGATCCAGTAGGGATCACACAAAAAGAAACACACAAAAAGTTAAAATATGGAGATAAGAGCTTTCTTTCCTCCCTGGGTGCCCTCTCCCCCTCCTCATGTGCTGCGTTGGAGGAGCGAGACCTTGATGCTTTAGACATCTTTGGAATGTCATGGTTAACATCCACCACTCCGTTTCCAAACTTCACGCGTTATCTTGGATGCCGCGTGCTTTGTACCAAAAATGCAGCATCACACCTGTGCTAATAAGTAAGAAAAATCACCTTCTGGCATAAAACTGACAACAAGTGAACTATTGCAATTAATTAGACCGTATACATGACGGAGTCAAGAGTCCAGTATGCGATGATATTGTACAGGGCTGTATTTTGCGCGTCTTAAGTACCAGGTCTTATTCCCTAACTTGAGTAAACTAAAGACCTGGAGGCGTGATCAATGCTCTTTGGCCACTCAGAATAGCCAAATGGCATTGAAAATAGGCAAACATTTGCCAAAAATAGCAGATCTGCAAGCTCACGTGCATTGTTCACATAGGATAGGGCCAAATGCACACAGGGCGATTTCTTTTCTAGTAGGATTGCATTGGTTAAAGGTTAGATTGGGGCTACAGTATATGGCAGAACCTGTGATGTTTTTCTTTTCTTTTTTTGACCATTGCAAAATCAAAGCTGCACGTTGTCAGGTCCCAGAGGAGGACATCCTCTGAAACACAGTATCTGGTCCACCTGGTTTGAATATGGAAATCTGTGACATAATAAGGCAGCGCTGGGGGAAGGGGCTGGCCTCTACTGAAGTGCACTACCTCGGCCCGTGTAATGACTGATAGGGTTGTTTGACTACCACCAATGCAGGGTGTCATATGCTTCCTATAGAGGGTATGTGCGTGACATCATCATCATATACCCGGTAGTTATGCCCAATGTATGAATGAATGAACCATTGTAAGCGCTTTGAGTAGGCACGTAGTGCATAGAAAAGAGCCATAAAAATGCAATTCATTATTATGCGGGAACGCCTACTGAGTGGCTTTGACAGCCCATACATCCAAACAGAAAAGTCTTATCCGATTGCATTAAACGACGTTAAACTCACTTTTCCACTCAATTTGCCACTCACTTTATGCATGTGCATACCCTCTATAATCACATCCTATCTTACTTCCTATCGACTCGCATCTCCGGCTCAAGATGAAGGATCATACACATACATAATGGAGAGTAGCCTGGGAAGCATTCCTTTTCACGTTCATGATCCGGTCGGGAGCGGATGGTAACCTATGTCATGTTGTAGTCACTGGTTTGTAGTCTTCAGGCAGGAAACCACAAACCGGAATCAGAAGTGCCCAACATTCCCTGTGATCAAAGGGCATCATCATTTTAGGGCCTACCCAATAAAAGCCGTATGAATCCGACAAGTTCAAGTACTTCTTGGAATACTTTGTTTGTATATCCATCTTTTACTCCAGCTCGTAGCGACTGGCGAGACAAAAAAGAAATCAGGGGGGACCAAAACAAAGCGACGCTGAACTTTCCTCCAAGGTGGAAAGGCTGGTGACACGAGGCTACCTGTACAGTGTACAGGTAGCCTCGTGTACAGTGTACAGTTAGCCTCGTGTACAGTGTACAGGTAGCCTCGTGTACAGTGTACAGTTAGCCTCGTGTACAGTGTACACAGAGCGAGAGAGAATCACAGATCTCCACCTTGATGTGTCTGGGGAATATATATCGTCTCTTGTCCAAAAGTTAAAACTGCTACTTTTCAGGTTTCAAATTCAAAAACAGCAAAAGTAGCAGATCCACAAACTCAAACCGTGTCGCTTTGCGCCGCATTTGGAGCTCTGGATCTGCCACATCTGATGCTTCTGTGTGCCGCCGTAAGCTTGATCAAGTAGGGCGTTCATTTAACCCATTCTGAACGGGCACCCATTTTGGTGTCAGCATCATGTTATGCTTTAGCTATTTAAAAATAGCAGATCTACAAGCTCATATCGCGCCACCGAGTGGCGCGATACGAGCTTGTAGGTCTGCTATTTTTGAAAAATCGAAGAACGACTGACATTTTTAGAATCTGATCTCAGGTCAGAATGGGTTCATCAGACCAGTGTGTGTCCAGTGGAAACCTCGTATGAATCTGATCTCAGGTCAGAATGGGTTAAGAAAAGAAACACAGAGTTAGAATATATAGAGATAAGAGGTTTCTGCCCAACAGCAACGATATGCTAGAACAGCTGACAAACCTACACACCAACGGCTTTGAAGTGAACATCAGTCATATCATTTTTCTGTTCCTTCCACGCAGGTCTAGCCCCCAACATGAATGTAGATGTCACCAGACATGTGCTATGAAATCTTATATATATATATGAAAAGCACATCAAACCACAATAAAGCCCTGAGGCTAATTAAGAAAACAGAACAGTCACAACATGAAAGAAACACAATATGAATACTGTATCACAAACTATGACACAAGATGCAGCAGCAGCAGCTTTACAGTTTACTGGCAAACATAGTCTCCGCAGCTTCAGTGTTGCATTCATTGGAATTGGCCCTTCTGTACCATGTGTGGTTTACTTATTATACCTGTTGATGAGATTACCTCTATTGACTTCCCGTCCTAGACATTCTTTCACAAAACAGTGAACGTGAGGCTTTTCCGGACTGCATTAAAACGTCCCCCTCATTGGTCTCATTTGGACATTCTTCGTTCCCCCCGTTTGGACATCAAAGTCAAATGATTCTCCAGGTGACTTAACCGAATCACTGGGAAATATGTTTCTGGATGTCTCTAGTCTACCCTTGGCAGACATGTCGCCGACAGCGACCACCTTCAGTGCGTCTTTCAACAACCTTTCATAACCTTATTCTACAGAGTATGACCTGCGCTGAGGAGGGGGATGCAGTGTGCTGCAGAGAAACCGATCACGTTTAAACCCTCTAAGACCCGCATTAATTTCTACTTGCAAAAAATAGATTTCAACCTTACTACTACTTTGTACTACTAGGACTAAGACTAAAAAATATGTTAAAAAAATAAAGTTTGATGAAACATTTATAATAATTATATAATAATACATTTGGGGGATATCTTTCACAATAATGAATAAAACATGTTCTAGACATTCTAATGCTCACAAAAAAACATATAGTACAATTATTGTACCTACTTTTATTAGGGTAAAGGTCAAAAGTCTTAGGTTAAAAAAATGTTCAAAATCGCACAGAGTCCAGACATTTTTAATTTGTGTGAATTTCAGCCTCTGTGGGGGGTATTTATATGCAAATATCATGACCAATGGCATTGCAATGAACATCACTGATGACGTTTAGGTGAAAAAAGAACAGAAAAGATTTATAATAATTTAGTAATTAATTAAAATACAATTGTTGCTAAAAAGCAACGCTGGGTCTTAGAGGGTTAAAGGAGTATTTCACTTTCAAACATGTTTCCTCAGGCTTTTGCCTTTCACCCCAGAACCCAGTTTTTAAGTTGCTTGATTCAGTATTTAGATCTTTGATATTGATTGTGTCAGGCCCGCTTCCTATATAATAGAAACCCATTGTAACTTCAAACTCCCCATGTCCCCTAGGGTGGTATAGGTACACTCACAAAAATATGCAGTAATCCTGGTCTTGACCCACAGGTTGAGAACCACTGTTCTACATGGTAGTTTTTTATTTATTTTCTTTTCTCGATTTTGTCACCCAGTGTCAATTATCGAATGTAATCCTGGTCGCTATACACTCCCTCTGCCAACCTGGGGAGAGCAATGGACTGACCTGCGTTCCTTCTATGCATGAGGAGTCCAAGCCGCTCCTTTACACCTGACAGGGGGGGAGTTTCCCTGGTTGGACGTAGCGCGTGGAAGGAACCCGTTATTTCAACCAGTTCCTTTCAATTTCATCTCCACCAGGGAGAGGCAGTATAGAGACCAGCATTACTGCATGTTTTTCGTGAGGGTACCTATACCCTAGGGGACACAGGGAGAACATGCAAACTCCACACAGAAACCCCACCTATAGGGCATGGGCAGTGTTGTAGTTTATTGTGTGTAGACGTCGCTGCAGTGTGTGATAAAGCAAAGGCCTCCTGCCGTACTAATACAGCAGACCACTGTGTTACCCTCATGCACTATTAGTCAACGATGGCTTCCTGGTGCTGTTTTAAACGGGAACCAACTGACCCAGTGCTTGGATCTAATCATCATCATGTTACATTTATTTTTGCATAAGACCTCAGGTTGGCAATTGCTGACCTGCGAAATCTGCCATGAATTGCCTGGTAATTTAAGTATGTGTCCTATTAGTGCATATTTGTTTGTGATTGTATGTTCGTCTGTGTGTGTGTGTGTGTGTGTGTGTGTGTGTGTGTGTGTGTGTGTGTGTGTGTGTGTGTGTGTGTGTCCGTCCACGTGCGTGTGTAGTGTACACACTGTGAAACCTTTAGAGCAGAATATGAAAATAACTACAGTGGTCCGTTATCCCTCCTCCCCCACTGATTCCCTTTTTTTTCTGACAAGTTCTCCACGCACATTTAATTTAAAGGACACTACGGAACCAAAACCGTGGGGTTTTCTCTACCGGCAGAGCTTTAGTTGATCATTCTCACGTTCCACTTTGGGATGTTTTCTCAACAACGAGGGGTAAAGAGAGCAGCCTGAAATAGAGACGCCTGAAAAGTAAACATTAATTTCCGTTTGCCAGATCTCTCTGTCTGTTGCCGATTAGGCCTCTCCTACAGTGAGAAGACAGCCGTGTTCAGTTATGTGTGTGTGTGTGTGTGTGTGTGTGTGTGTGTGTGTGTGTGTGTGTGTGTGTGTGTGTGTGTGTGTGTGTGTGTGTGTGTGCGTGCGTGCGTGCGTGCGTGTCAGAGAGCGTAAAGAATCAGAATGAGAATGAGAGCCGCCCGCATTGGTTAATCCACTGTTTCCCAAACAGGACCCATGTAAATATCCCTTTTTTATATTATATATTATTTTAAAAGATTTGTTTTTAACTCCTCTGTAGCAATGCCCGAGATAAAGAGATTAATGTACCTTTGCACAGGTAGCCAGGGACGAGATCCTGAGATTTGATAAATTAGCGTTGATCCAGAGCGTGCACACTGGCATGCCGTCTTTATTGACATTATGGCTCATAATGAGATTAAGTAGGCATGATCGGAGCCTAATAAAACATTAATTCAAGCTCCCACTAATCAAAACAATGATGGCATCGCTAGCAGAGCTATGGGGGTTTGAATAGTTTCACTTTCAGCCACAACAGCAAGACCTCTTCTTCTCTGCTCAGGTTGCACATTTAGCTGGCACTCGCCACCTACCGCATCTATCCCTAGCGTCTAAACAGTTAAAAAATAAACCAAAAGAATCACAACTTTTCAATCAAATAATTTCCATATTAAAGAAAAATGTTTAAGAATTATTGAAAATAGCAGATCTGATCTTCAAGATCACAATGTGATGCACATCGACATCACAATCATTTTAACCACTTTAAGCGCTTCAACGTTCATGGCTCTCTCTCTATATATATATATTCTTCTATATAAAAAAGCTTCCATATAGAAGCAGATCTACAAGCTTGTACATTTGCTATTTTCTAAATATAAAAAAATGTTTGGAAACTTTTGATTTCTTTTTATTTTCTTTCTTTTCTTTCTTTTTTGCACAAACCTCTTCTAGGGTCCCTGCCTGGCACAAAACGTTTTCAAATGGGGGTCCACGGCCAAATATAGATCAATTTGGGGGTCCTTAATTGGCCCGAATAGGTTTGAAACGACTTCCCTAATAGGGTTTGTCATGGAGGACAGCAGGGGTGTGAATTGTCTTATCTAACATAGCGGAGCGTTTAAAGTTAAACACTCCTGCTGAGCTCTAACTTTACACCGTGCAGCCCGTCTCCCTGTCCATCTAACCTGACTCTGCCAGATGGGGGCGGTATTGAGTAACTATGCTCCCTGTCCATCTGGGTCAGTGTAAACTGCGGTGAGACGGTTGTGAGAGATACGGCATGGCAGGCGAAGACATTTCACGCTCTAAATACAAACACGTGTATGTGTGTCGCTTGTACAGTAAGTGGCTTTCAAGATGATGCTGTCTGAATCGCATAAAAGTTAAAACTATAAACTAATAAACGCTGCTGGTGCGTGAGGACCTATTACTAATTAACCCATCCACCGTCCATCTAGCTGCCCACAGAGAGAGAGAGAGAGAGATGGACAGAGATAACAATTTACAATTTAGGCATTTAGCAGACGCTCTTGATCCAGAGCGACTTACATTAAGCAAAAGCAAAAGCATGGCATACATCACATTTATAAAAAGTAGTTATCATGAATCATGTATAAACTAAGAACGTAACAGTGGAGTATCTATGTCAACTATACATACTATACTATATTATATATTATACAATATACATGTGTACTATAAAGTGCTATGACTACATAAAATGCAATTCTAGTGCTGTCTACGCAACGAGCTATGAGTCTGTCTAAAATACTACCTAAGTCTACATGAAGTGCTATCTAAGGGGCTAGGCTAGGGCAAGTGTTACGGGCCATGGTGGAGTCTGAAGAGGTGGGTGTTCAGACTACGGCGGAAGATTGGGAGTGAGGCTGCAGTTCTGACTGTGATGGGAAGTGCATCGAGATTAAGCACTGTTAGCAGCTAACAAAGTGTTTTCTATCTTGTATTTTCTAACCGTTTGTGTTGGTCGCAATATGTGAGTGAGTTGGGTGCACTTGTCCGAGCCGAGCAGGCAGCTGGTGATGAGTCTCAGACATGAGATCTCTGCATCCAACGTCAGGCCAAGTGAGCCGCGCAGCAGCACAGGAATTTGATCCCTTCCCAAATGCTTGATCTCAAGTCAAGGAAGGAGGAGAGGCTTGTTGTGAAGCCAAAAAAAGCTAGAGCTAAACAACAATCACACACGTGACCGACGTGCGCGGCTGCGCGCATGCGCTCACACACACAAACACACGCGCACGCACGCAAATAATGATTTTTAAATTCTTAATCCTTAGACCTGTAAGCCAATCTGTTCCTAACAGAATGTCTCACTTTGAAGACAGAGTAATGCGTGGAGGAGGCTTGACAGTAAGCTCAGCACTGTGTATAAAAGAGTACACATAAGTCATTAGTGCACGGTACACACATATCCACACGACGTAACGCATAAACACACACGTAGAGTTTAGCTTGGCAAGTGTATAAAGGAGTGAGTGAGCGAGCAAGCGAGTGAGTTCAGTGCACTGTGTAACTTTCCTCTGCTACCCCGGGTTTGAACCCGGTGCTGAGATTCTTTACCATTGACCTAATAGAGCCGGCCTCATTGCTCAGGGGATACATTGAATCCCCGATGAAGACCATTCCAGGTCAAAACATTGGTTATCAATATACTGTATGATTCTGCATGGTGGCTATGAGTTATGTGGCCTTTTCTTCACTTTTAGATACATTTAATCTTGACGATCATAGCGGTCGTGTCAGATCTTTTGACACGATCTAAATATCTCAATAGAAGAGCAGTGAGACAGAAATACCGGTACAACCACCCCAATTGTATACATTATATTGTATTAACCTACTCTACCATACAGGTTGGACAAAATTGCATTTTATCCATTAAAAATAAAGTCGCAAAGTGCCGTTTTAACTGGCTTTGTTAAGTGAGTATTAACACAACAAATGGCTGATTATCTACTTTCAAACTGGATTACAAATACTACAGCAGAGGGATCAACATGATCAAGACTATTCTGCAGTAACAGTAAGAATTAAGAAAAGTCTACCTGGCTGGCCGTAGCTATATCTGCCCTTTGTTGACAATACAAAACAAAATGAAATAAAGAAATGCAGATGAGATCAACCAACTGATTTGATTCCTCCAGGCAAATTTTTCAGCAACGGGAACAGGATATGAAATCCAAAGGACTTCCTGTATTTTGAGGACTCTCACAGACTCACAAGACGTGCACGGACACACACGCACGCACGGATGCACGCACGAGCCCAAGCTTGGCAGACACACTCAAGCGATGTGCACCTTCCCAGATGATTACCTTCATAGGATAATCTGGTCTTTTATAAGCCATTAAGACCTGAGGCGATTCTAAAAATGTCTTCTAAATCCTAACAGTTTTCTGTGTGTGTGTGTGTGTGTGTGTGTGTGTGTGTGTGTGTGTGTGTTCCTCAAAATGTGGGGACGGAATTGTCTGCATGTATTGCGCACTGTGATTGGCTGGAAAGTGTGGTTGCCTATATATAGCCTATAGGCAATATAATACATAATACATATTGTGATATTGTGATAAATATAATAAAAGTAAAAAATCATTCGCCTGAATGGTTTGCTACTACTACTTTGGGATGTTCAGCGATACAATTGCAATGCATGTACAGTACACAACCACACAACCCAAACTCTGCACATACTTTGGGTATGTCATATTCCCAAACGGGTATGGACTAGTACTATATAAGAGATGACACTGCAATAAATACACAATAGGACCATTCAAGGATGGTGTGTGCGGGTAAAAAAATAAAATAAGCATTGCAACCTTAAATCTGATCTGTGACCATTGGCTGGGGAGGTTTGGACTGTACTATAGCCTACTGAACACAGCCAGTATTTGCACGGCCATGCAGTGCTCCATGGTTGTAAAACTATACATCGCCGGTAATTTATTAGACGGCAGACTTTATCGTCCCCCAGGGGGACATTCCTTTCCATTCCTACGGCGCTATGGGCTACATATCAGTACGGCAGTACAACAAGAGCACACGATAAACAACAACTTACAATGACAAACAGCAGTGCTGCACATGGCTCGTTGAGAGAGGCCTATAATGCTGCCTTAAAGCTTAAGCATTGTATGCGTTTCGAGCTCGTCAATCTACTACTTTTGCTGCTTTTGAATTTGAATACTGAATCGTGACTATACGATATATAATGAGGCTTCCACCACGACAGTGATGATTTGTAGAATCATCTCAAATGTTAACATACTCAACCATAGATTGGTTACACATTTTATTCATTACAGATATTAACCCATTTTGGGGCGGGAACCCCTTTTGGTGTTAGCATTACGTTATGCTTTAGCTATTTAAAAATAGCAGATCTACAAGCTCGTATTGCGCCACCAATCGGCGCGCTGTGAGCTTGTAGGTCTGCTATTTTTTGAAAATATCATTTTCAAACAGACATTTTTAGAATCTGATCTCAGGTCAGAATGGGTTAAGTGTTGTGTACCAGCACCACAGGGCAGAACACTGTGCTGTCCTGTTGTATTTTGAGGAGGCCTTATTGTTTAGCTCTGCCACACTGCTAGGCTAGGTGTGGGGACAACAAGTATCCCAGCTGTGGTGGTGGTTATTGGTAAAAGGAAAGGAAAGGTATACTATGTTTACCCAGGGTAACTGGACTAAGCTCAATAACTTGTTTACAGCCAGGCCCTGCTCATAGAACATTTCATGGTAGAGGTTCAATGCCTTGTCCAAGGGCACTTCAGTGGTGGTAATTTTAACGTGCCGGTCCGGGGATACGAACAACATGCAAGTATGTTTGTGACCTATATTACGTCTCAATCTTAAGGTCTAAAATTGGCCCCCTCCCTTTCTACACTCCAACTATCTTTGTCGTACATATCTATCCCATACACAGCTAAAACAATCATCAGAATGTCTGCCTATTACGACATGGCCACTAAGGACACTATTGTGGTTGAAGCAACAAATAGGCCTATCAGATACGGAGGGTCTTATTGCCATACTGGATATGGAATTAGGCCAGATCTCTCTCTAGGTCGTCCTCAGACGAGCCCTCCGTCGTCATTTCCAGTCATCCCGGTTCTCCAGTTTGTTGGTGCATGCTTTGAGCTCCAGCGTCTCTCTTGAGTTCATCCACATAATGCTAATGTGGGAACGTCCTCGAGATCAGTGCCCGTATGTTCGTTCCCACAGCACCAGTTTGCTGGCTGGCAGATCTTGGTGTCTTTGGCTGCAGTGTCCTGCTAGTCTCATTCTCCTGGCATTCCATCATACAGATTCTTGTTAGTAACTCTTGTGTACTCTTGCTGATGTTAAGTACTGCACGCAGCATTCTGGTGTAAGCACCTAATCTAGAGACTTTTGCAGGATTGGCTTCAGGGCCCAGCATGTGGATCTAATATCGTGAAAATTTGAATATATATATAATTTATTTTATAAAGCAAATCTTTTTTTATAACTCAAATGTTCGCTTCTGGAGGTCCCTGGCACAAAACATTTTCTGCATCAGCCAGACATGAAAACGTTTGACAACTGCTGGCTTAACTGTGCATGCACAGTTGCACACATGTGCTCACAAAGACATGTTGGTGCATCGTGTTGACATTATTATGTTCTGCCCCAGCAGGCTCACCGGAGTCATTAAGACCATAGGCCGATACTACAAAGTATGTATGAAAAAAACCTACGTAGCTATATATCAGTGGTGCTAAACTATCATGTCAAGGACTCCCAAGGACATGCATTTGACCCCCATCTCAAAATATTTAGTTCCATTAGTACCATCTTTAACTCAAATATACTGGGGAACCCCAGTATGTTTGAGTTAAAAATGGTCGCTTTACAAATATTTGAACAAATGTTCACGATTTTATGAACAATAGCAGATCTAGCGGTTTCGAACTGGCAACTTTGCGGTTACCATCTGGTCACTCAACCCATGGCTTTTTTCAGAGAGACAAATCTACCTCATTACGGAGCTTTCTTTGTCTCAGCGACACACTCTCTCACGATATCTAGCGCCAGCAAACATTGGAGATTGAAAGACCTGCTGTCAAATGGAATACTGTAGGTAGGCGAGACAATTTGTAGAATTTGTGTATCATTTTGCCTCTAGTGGATCCAAATGGGATGGTCTATCTTTCTAAATGAAGGAGGAACGAAGGAACATCCACACACTTGTTTTTAGAGGTCTATGCACTTACTTTATTTAATTGGCAAAAAGTTGCAATGTTTCGATTGTTAGGTCCTCATCAGGCAATATTTTATATTTGCCTTTGATGCCTTGACGTGCAGCACCTGGCCTAAATACAGGCAAAAGATATGTGCACACAATTTCTAATCTTTCTAAATTAACAATCTTTGCTACAGCTGCACAGATCCAATTAAATATACAATGTTATGCTCTATTGTACAGCATAACAAATACTTCAATAGTAGAATTGTCTTTTCAGTTTCTGGTCTTAGTTGCAAACATGAGAGAGATTCTACAGAGCTCCCTCAAAGTGTCAAACAATGAAGCCAATGCCAAAAATAAGAAAAGAAAAATACACTGAATCTATAACAGATGGACGCACACACACAGCATCTGCTTGCAGTTTCTTTATGTGTCAGTCGGTCACTGTTACGTAAATACCAAGCTTGGCATTGATCAAGTATTTACTGTAACCATTAGCCTATACTTGATTGAATGTTTGTTTTGGATTTCCCTTTTGTTTTGTTTTCAAATCTGCACGTTGCACTTTTGAGATTTTCCAATTAACGTACGGATCAAACAAAAAAGATAAAATCCCGGAAACCCCTTGGCCTGTATACCTCCTGCTCCAATGGTAACGATTCATGTTCAACTGCCCGTCCAGAACATGCTGGGGGTCGGGGTATTAGAGACAATATACCTTAACCCCTATGTAAACTGAGTTGACCGGAGGCCCACAGGGGCTTCATCCTGAATACTGTATCGTCTCTGTCGGGGTGGAAAGTGGAAACCTCATAGCCTATACGTCCTTAAACTGTGACTTTTTCAGGATTCAAGTTCCAAAAAAACGTTAAAAAGTAGCAGAAAATCTACAAGCTCGCTGTAGTATGATGATCACGTAGGATTGTTAATTATTTACAATAAAAAAAAAACCCATTTTAGGCGGGAACCCCTTTTGGTGTTAGCATTATGTTATGCTTTAGCTATTGAAAAATAGCAGATCTACAAGCTCATAGCTCGCCACCGAGCGCGCTATGAGCTTGTAGGTCTGCTATTTTTGAAAAATCGAAGAACGACTTACATAGAAACATAGCTTTTTCAGAAAACGTAAACGTAAAAAAAAAATAAGAAGTAAGGACCCCCATCAATCTGAGATCACTTGTACACCCACAGGAGTTACAGACCTGGCTGTGAGAGTCCATTTACACTCCCTAACCACTGATCTATTGAACTCCTTTCTTTCCCCCTGCAACACCAAATCTAAATCTGCTATTCACCGGGCACAAAATCGGGATGTGGGGTCCGCAGCCAAATATTATCATTATGAGGGTCCATGTCCTTGATATGAAACAGTTTGAGAGCCACTGCTATAGAACAATCTTAACCCATTCTGACCTGAGATCAGATTCATAACGAGGTTTCCACTGGACACACACTGGTCTGATAAACCCATTCTGACCTGAGATCAGATTTAAAAAATGTCAGCCGTTATTATTATTTTTCAAAAAATAGCAGACCTACAAGCTCGTATCGCGCCACTCGGTGGCGCGATATGAGCTTGTAGATCTGCTATTTTTAAATAGCTAAAGCATAACATGATGCCCGGTGCCCGGTCAGAATGGGTTAAACACCGTGCCAAGTTGCGTACGATAGTCTACGTACGGCGTCCTCACACAGGGAACCCGGCCGGCAGCTTGTTTAGACTTTGCTCACCCCGCTCTCTCTCTCCGGGTGGAAGATTTTTTTTTTTTTCCAAGTTATGCTTGTGTAAATACATATAAATATGTCTCCGGGCAGTGGAGAGGCCAAGGAGATTTAGACTGAAAGCAGATCTAAACCAGAGGACCTCTCAACCCCCCCCCCCCCCCCCCTTCTCCTCCTTTTACTTGAGTAAAAGTGATCCCACAATGTAGAAATACAATTTTACACAATGTAAAAGTGCTTACTTAAGTAAGTGTATACGTATAGTTGCTTTCAACCACTGCCTCCCACCCCCCCCCCCCCCCCCACCACCCCCACTACTCTGTTAAGTGTGTCAGACGCGGAAGAAGGGAAAACAGAAGGCAAGCGGGCATGGGAGACACGGCCGCAGCTCCGGGCGCTAAAAATAGAAAAATAGCTGCAAAGAAATGGCTTGACACACACTCAAGTTCCACAGGGGCACAGCAACGGGAGGATGGTAATGGGCGTGCGTGCGTGCGGGCGTGCGTGTATGTGTGCGTCTGTGTGTTAATCTTTAAAAATAATACTTTTTGTACAGCTATAGTCCCTCGCCACTCTTTATTTCTATACTGTAGTGTACACGTTTTTTCTAACCGTGTTAATTGTCTCCACCAGGCCGAAGGCATGGGGAGAGAGTATGTTTTGCACTCCGCGTGTGTGAGTCCGTCCGTCTGTGTACAGCTAATCTCCGGCACCGTTAACCCAGTCGATGGCAATTCTTGCACACACACACTCCCTGGATGCCAACGATGAACCTCTGCCCCAAATTTTACTGAACGGCCTGTTATAGCGCCACCAGGAGGCGGTGAAAAACCATTTTTTTTATATTACTCCTCCAGATTCTGAACAAAAATCCCGCAAATTGTTACACACTATCTCTATAGTCATGACTGTGTTCACGACGGATCTGTCCGATATTTCATATTCCATCCTAATTTACTTTAGGCTTTCAAAGTTTGCAGGATTGGCCCTTTTTGAACAGAAAACCTCAAATCATGAACGCAGCGTGCAATTTACGTGAAATCTTTCACAGACTTTCCTACTAGGCTGAGGAATATATCCCACCCTTTTCACATTGGCCTGTTATAGCGCCACCAACAGGTGGAACAAAATGTGTCAAATCATCCAATTGCCATCCAAGGCGTAAGAAGAAATGGCACCCTTTTTACATTTGCCTATTATAGCGCCACCAGGAGGCCACAGCCTGACCTGCCCTAGTGGAGACCTGTGCCCCGAGAGGCACTTTATCTAGTTTAATTTAGAAAAAAAAAAAAGATTAGCATAGAATTGCATATTTTACTGTATGTCTTTCAATGTTTTGATGAATTGAAAATGGAGGACCTATGTAAACTATGTACCTTCCTTCAACTGTACCCATTCTGCAAACTGTTAATACAATTTTCAATCAACTGTTAATACAATTTTCAATCAATCAATCAATCAATCAATCATTCACTTTCAGATTCAGATTGGGGTTAGGGTTGGGATTAGACATCTAGAAATTAGGTGTATGCGGTTAGTTAGAATCATGCTTGATTACACGCAGGTGTCGTGCACCGAAACATTGCAGATCTACAAGCTGACAACGATCTGCTATTGTTTGGGTTTACAGTTTAAATCGTATAACTGCCGTCCTCAAATGTTGGTGATGTGTGTGTGTGTGTGTGTGTGTGTGTGTGTGTGTGTGTGTGTGTGTGCGAGCGTGCATGCGTGCACATGTGTGTATACAGTAGGCGAAGGGCGTGCATATTTTATGTTTTGAGCGAGGTAACTCTCATCTCTCAACGAACATAATCTCACAGTTTTCTGTGAAAACATGGACTGTCATAATAAAGGGGAAGCGTTTCAACTGCACAATCTAAACTAAACTGTGTTCTGATGTGTGTACTACATTAAGCAACAGCCGCCCACTAAAGGTTTGACATTATTAGCTCATCAGAAAGTTATTATAACTGTAATATTTACATGACAGATCTATGATGTTACAACGGTGACCTCTAGTGGGGTTATGACCGCATGACAAGCTACAATAGTACTGACTACTGAGGCACTTTTGCTTTACTTTTGAGTATTTCTTCTTTTTTCTAATTCAGTACCAACTGTGGATATTAAGGAGTTATGTGAAGGAAAAATATATATAGTTTTTCCCATTTAAAAATAGGCCTGTAGACAGTAACACACAAGGAATGCATTACAGAAAACACAAAACAAAACACAACGAAACAAAACAAACCCTATAACTTTAACAGATTTTTTCAATACTTTATACTTCTACTACACCACATCTCAAAGGCAAATATTGTACGTTTTATTTATATTTTACAGCTTTAGTTAGTTACTTTGGAGATTGAGATGAATATACAAAACACACTCTAAGTAAGCCCTATAGGCCGACTCAGACAAATCGAAAAACGTGTTGCAGAAGGATATGCTATTTTCAAAAGAGTTTGACAAAATAAAAAATGATTTTGGTACTGCTAGTACATTTTGATGCCAATACTTTTGCACTTTTACTCACGTCAAAGTTTGAATACAGGCCTTTTTACTGGTAGAGTATAGCCCTATTTCTATGTTGTAGTATTATCTAAATCATCTGTTGATCACTGATGACAAGGGAAGCGGCAAGCGTGCAGACAGAAATGTTGTTGTCCTTGTACAGAGCTGGTCCGCCCAACAGAGGGCGCTAGTGACACATACATGTATTATGAACTCGTGCTGCGTATGGTCGGCCACATGCACAGAGCGGCCGGCTCTGTGGAACAACAGCGTAATGCATGCATGCACGTACGCACACGCGCGCACACACACGCACGCACGCACAGAGTGAGTCACAGTAATGTAATGTGGGTGGGCTGTGTTGTGGCCAGTCACAGCTGTGCACATCTGTCTCTCACACATTCCACATGTCGTCACGGTGTCCAACGGGACTAGCTCTTGTGTCGTGTTGTCGATGTGCTGATTGAGTTTCAACCCCCTGACACTGGACCCAATAGTAGCCCTACATGAGTCTGGTGTAGAAGCACACCAGAGCCCTACATAGGTCCGGTGTGTAGAAGTACTGTGAACTGACAAAGGTGTTTTGCAATGAGTCCAGTTATATATAGGGGGCAGGCTGATTGTAGAAGTGTTCACAGGTGGGATGGGACGAGGGAGTTGGAGACAGGTGAGTGAATGGGACTGCAGTGTGGAAAGGAACGTGGGAGTGGCCAGGGCTGACCCTAACAAGTACACTGGAACCCTTACAGGTTCCATTTGTATACACTATACACTCTCAACGTTAAGGGGGTCCTTGCAAATAAAACATTTCAGAACCACTACTAGTAGCCTATAAGTTGGTCTCCTAATGTGCCATAGTGTCATAGTAATAAGTGTGCAAATATGGAGACTTGACGTTCAGCAATTGGGTGTTATCATCAAATGTATGTACAGTACACGTTGTGACAGCATGCAGTGCTCCTGTGCAAATGGAGGGGAGGAATACATGTGTCAGGCCAACCGTCACCACTGAATGACTAACTGAAGTTAACATACGACTAGATCATTTTTAACCCATTTAGGCCTGACGTCGACATTTAAAAAAGGTATTTTCTGGAGGAAAAAAAACATGTTTCTATGTCAGTTGTTCTCAAACATATTCATGTCAAGGAACCCCAAATATATATGACATTGGCCACTGAACCCCATCTGAAAATATGTAGTTCCAGGGACCCTCTCAGTAGCAAAGATTTGAGTTAGAAACTCGCTCTGAAAGAACATATTATTCAAAGATTTCAGGCACATTTTCACGATTTTTCAAAAATAGCAGACCTATACAAGCTGCTATTTTTAAATAGCTAAAGCAAGACACTTAACCTCGAACTGCCCTCTATAGGCACTGTTTTTATGAAGCACTTCAACGCTGTGTAGCGTCCCCATTCCTGGAATGGGCTGACACGATTACCAATTTAAGTTGACGATTTAATTGCGTTTTTTGCCAAAGTTGCCTCGTAATAAAAAAAAAACAATTAAATCACACCCGTGTCATCTCATATTGATCGGGTGATGTAATGGTGATGTAAAACAAACAAACATTAAATTCCATTAACAATAAAGAGACAATGACGTAATGAGGGACAATATGATGAAACTTTTCCCTTCATTGTCAATGGCGTTTTTTAAAACAAACAAACTAAAAAACTAACATTAAACCTGTATATAGGAAATGGAGCTGGCCTGTTCTCACCTCACAACACTCCATATTTGGGCATGCCTGACACAGAACTCCATAAGCTGGCCTGTTCTCACCTCACAACACTCCATATTTGGGCATGCCTGACACAGAACTCCATAAGCTGGCCTGTTCTCACCTCACAACACTCCATATTTGGGCATGCCTGACACAGAACTCCATAAGCTGGCCTGTTCTCACCTCACAACACTCCATATTTGGGCATGCCTGACACAGAACTCCATAAGCTGGGCCTGTTCTCACCTCACAACACTCCATATTTGGGCATGCCTGACACAGAACTCCATAAGCTGGGCCTGTTCTCACCTCACAACACTCCATATTTGGGCATGCCTGACACAGAACTCCATAAGATGGCCTGTTCTCACCTCACAACACTCCATATTTGGGCATGCCTGACACAGAACTCCATAAGCTGGCCTGTTCTCACCTCACAACACTCCATATTTGGGCATGCCTGACACAGAACTCCATAAGCTGGCCTGTTCTCACCTCACAACACTCAATATTTGGGCATGCCTGACACAGAACTCCATAAGCTGGCCTGTTCTCACCTCACAACACTCCATATTTGGGCATGCCTGACACAGAACTCCATAAGCTGGCCTGTTCTCACCTCACAACACTCCATATTTGGGCATGCCTGACACAGAACTCCATAAGCTGGGCCTGTTCTCACCTCACAACACTCCATATTTGGGCATGCCTGACACAGAACTCCATAAGCTGGGCCTGTTCTCACCTCACAACACTCCATATTTGGGCATGCCTGACACAGAACTCCATAAGATGGCCTGTTCTCACCTCACAACACTCCATATTTGGGCATGCCTGACACAGAACTCCATAAGCTGGCCTGTTCTCACCTCACAACACTCCATATTTGGGCATGCCTGACACAGAACTCCATAAGCTGGCCTGTTCTCACCTCACAACACTCAATATTTGGGCATGCCTGACACAGAACTCCATAAGCTGGCCTGTTCTCACCTCACAACACTCCATATTTGGGCATGCCTGACACAGAACTCCATAACGCCAGGGCTCCACTGGGCGCGTTGCGTCACGCGTGCGTCACGCGTGCGTGCGTCACGCGTGCGTGCGTCAAAAAACGAACCGGTTCAATTTTATGGTGACGGAGACGCGACGCAACGCGGGCAGTGGAGCCACCCTCCATTGATTAAAAGGGCACATTCCCGACGTTGACGGAGACGCGACGCAGACGCGACGCAGACGCGCCCAGTGGAGCCCTGGCGTAAGCTGGCCTGTTCTCACCTCACAACACTCCATATTTGGGCATCGTTTTCCAACTTGCATCATTCCAAGTAGGCCAGTGCCCAACGACGGGCACGGCGGTAGAGGCCCCATGGGCACCTCTCTAGTATCTATAAAAATCTATAAAATTATCTGTGCGTACGTACTGTACGTGTGTGCGTACGTCTGTAATGCACGCAACTTGAAAACCGTTCGCCCCACCGACTTCAAATTTGACACAGGGGTTCCACACCCCCACAGAGCGTGCAGTGCCCGGTGTCGAATCCGTCAGATAGCCGGTTGTCCAGAACCAGCACAAAAGCCTCTGCCCCGGTATCCGGTAAATTAATCACATGCACCTGATCACCCCTAGATCTCCATATATGGAGCTGGCCTGTTCTGACATCCAATGTTGCTCTGACATCTGCGCATATAGACTCCACATTTGGGTATGCCTGACAAAGAACTGCATATATGGGCATAAACGGGACACAAGACATGGACTTGGGTGGGTCATTCATTTCCAACTTGCATCATTCCAAGTAGGCCAATGCCCAACGTAGAATAGAAAAGTGGTTCTAAATGGACCCTTACGGTTTATGAAGCTCTTGAGAGTGTACTGTAAGAAATGTGTACACTATCAGGGTTATGGGGGCCCTTGAAAAGGTTTGACAACCAGTGGAATAGTCAGGGCTGGACTGGGACAAAAATCCGGCCCGGGCATTTTTGCGTGAATTTGGCCCAGAAGAGGTCCACACACAAACAAACAAGCCCTAATACCACCACTTTTACAGAACAACATAGGCCTAAATGATACAAACCAACAGACAACTACACAACCCTTTGTAGAGGGTTTATTTGTCACTCACTGATGCAGGTACAGTGGAATTATCATGATGGCACTGGCAGAACGGCGTGCACGCCCGGACCTTTCCTGGTGGCCTGCCTGCCTGTCAAAAAAAAAAGAAGAGAGAATTAAAAAAAAGTGTTTTGTTTTGTTTTTATCATGGCGGCCCCCTACGGCCGCGGCCCACTGGGAAAATGCCCGGTATGCCCTGTGGCCAGTCCAGCCCTGGGAATAGTAATAAAATAGAATAGCTATTGCATATCGTCTCTGTCGGTTATTGGAAGCCTCATACAGTATGTCCAAAACTGTCTGTTACTTCAACAATAGCAAAAGTACACGCTTGAAACACAGCTTGCAGATCTGCTTCGTTTGCGTGACACTGTATGATCGAGTAAGGCGTTCATTTACGAAAAAAACGAAACTAAAAAGTTTCAAATATGGAGGTTTCTGCCAAACCGCAACGATAGCACAGCTCTTTTGTGGGGTTTTTTTCTCCAAGACTCCTAGGACCTTTCACTCCACTTCACGTCACAAAGCAGTGTGTGTCTCAGCTCTGCTGTATTATTCCATTTGTCAAGTATTCTCGTAAGAGAACTCCAGTGGAGTGCGTTGTTTGGTCTGTCAACTAAAACCCAAACCCTCCCCACGCATGCACGAACGCACGTCGCACGCACGCACGCACACACACTGGGCTGGGGAAGAGGAGTAGAGTGTGTGCTTCCTCAGTGGGGAATGGCGTCACTTCCAAGCACAGATCATATTCCCTCCTGCAGACTACCTTCCCAGAAGGCTAATATACGTACGTACGTGTGTGTGTGTTTGTGTGTGTGTGTGTGTGTGTGTGTTTGTGTGTGTGTGTGTGTGTGTGTGTGTGTGTGTGTGTGTTTGTGTGTGTGTGTGTGTGTGTGTGTGTGTGTGTGTGTGTTTGTGTGTGTGTGTGCGTGCTTGCTTGCGTGCGTGCGTGTGCATGAGAAAGAATGACTGCTTTGCAAGGTCCAGTGTTGCCCCCCACGACAAGTGAATGTTTTCCCTTTTGAAAATCTGTGGACAGTTTTTATGGGACAGGAGTTATTGCGGATTAGGGTTATGGACTCAGGATTACCGTTATTTAGGATCACAGCAGAGTAAATACAGTAAAGATTATGACTACAGCAGCACACGTCACGAGACAGCGTATGAGTGTGCACAACGCAATGTGGATGGTTTGTCCCGTGCTCTCTTTATATAGGGCCTTTTTCCAAGGCGCTTTTCAGAGATTGTGCATTACATTCACCCATCCACACACCATGCAAGCCACCAACCAGCAAGCAATTAGCAATTAGGGGTTCAGAGTCTTGCTCAAGGACACTTCGACACTAACTCTGTAGGAGCCCGGGTTCAAACTGGGAACCTTGCGGTTCCCATCCGGTCACTCTACCCCTGAGCCACCGCTGCCCCTAAACAAGTCTTCTCAATGTTACCACCTGGAGTTTGAACCTGGGTTTCCCCATGATTCCCCAAATGGGAACACCCGGTACTTCCTGGCCGAGGCGAGGGAGACATTAGAGTTCTTCTGCAGTCAGGGACGGACTAAGAGCCTGAGGGAGGAAATTATTCTCCATTAATTTACTCTATAGGCTTTTCAAAAAGTATTTATTTAAAGACGGTTACGCCGCGGACAAAGCCAACTCGGATCGTGACAAATCATGACAATGAACACAATGTTTTGGGGCCGATCAAATAATTTATAAGAAGTAAAACAAAACAAATAGTGTTGTCTCCTGCCTTTATTTTCTTCTTTCTAATGATTTGATCGGCCCAAAATATTGTGTTCATTGTCATGATTTGTCACGATCCGAGTTGGCTTTGTCCGCGGCGTAACCGTCTTTAAATAATTACTTTTTGGAGAAAATGAATGGAGAATCATTTCCTGGGCCATTCGCCGTTCTGAAAGGGGGCGGGACTGCGACGCTCTATAGCCCCCCCTCCACACTGACCATTATTATAATGAGCATTAGTGAGGACCAATTATATGAAGAGCGTCCCCTATGTGGATCTGATCCCTCCATTTTGCCCTGTACACCAAATCTTGCATGGCAACAGGTTGGCACAATGCCAAATGTGGGGGGGGGGGGGGGGGGGGGGGGTTGCAGCAAATTATGACACTCAGAGTAATGAGGTTCATGTCGTGTTTAATGCTAACGTAATAAACAAACATTTTGAAGGATTCTTACTGAAACGTTTTAACTAAGAGGTTTTATCTGTTTCTTTTTTTTGTTCTTTTCCCACCAAGCCCACCACACCCTTGCTTGGCACTTGGATAAGATAAAATACACGATGCATTCATGGCCTTCCAGGAGACTGCATGCAGGTTCATCCAGTGCATCTGTCTGGTTCGTTCCGTTCAGTTTGCCTGTCGCTGCATTGTGTGTCTTCCTCATTGTTCAAAACACTCAAAACACACAATGAATGGACAGCACAATGGATGAATTTTCCACCCAGTTTAGCGCTGATGTTTGCTCGTCTCTGCTCTCAGCCTGTCTCTCCTCACCTGTACTGCAGTGGCGTGCACAGACATTTAGAGGGGCAGGTGCTCAAGTGAAAAAAAGGGCACCTTGTGCAGTGCATTTTGGGGCGGGAACCCATTTTGGTGCTTTAGCTATTGAAAAATAGCAGATCTACAAGCTCATGGCGCGCTACGAGCTTGTAGGTCTGCTATTTGTCTTTAATCGAAGAACCACTGGCATAGAAACATAGCTTTAGATTGTGGCGGCCTAAATAATATAGTAGTAATATAGTATCAAGTTTTGATCAATGTCACCATGGTCCACACACTACAAATTAAGAAAAAATATGTTTTTTGTTTTTTTTTTGTTTTTTTAAGAGCAAAATTGCAAAAGGGCAGGGGGTGCTCTAGCACCCCCTAGTGTCTATCTGTGCACGCCACTGCTGTACTGTCTCTCTCTGCACCTGTCTCTCTCTGCACCTTTAGTTTGTTTGTTTTAGCAGTCTGTCACGCCTCAGTTTTATTGTGTTGTGTTGCTCTGTCTTGTATACACAGACATAGCAGAACTGCCAGCTCACAATGTTGTGAGCTGGCAGCTCGGCTATAATTTGGCACCATATAAATCGATGTCAACGTAACTACCGGCAACTGGAACATGCATGAGACCCACACTGCGTTCTGGATACTGTGGCGTTCTTTGTTTATTGTTGCATTTTCTTTTTAAGCTTCCGCACTCGCGCAATTCCACACACACACACACATACGGACGCGCGCATGCACACATTTTGCCACGGCATAGAAAAATGACACAAAGAGATAGCCCTGAATGACCATAACAGGTCTGTAACTCTTGAGTTACACTTTCAGACTTTATGGCGGTCCTTGGAAATGAAACATTTGAGAAGCACTAATGCTAGTGGTGTTCTACATGTCCTGAAGAAAACCTGGATATACTTGTCATTACCAAGACCAAGTCTTTGCTGTTGGGGGTCCTTGACATGGAAACGTTTGAGCACCACCGACATAGAAACATAATTGTAGAATCGACCTCAGGTCTTTATACAAATTGAGTGAGTATAGCCTATGGAGTAGTGTTTTTGGATACAGACAGACGGACAGACAGACTATAATGGTTTATGAATTCTACACTATTTAAGAGCCAGTAAGTGTTCAGAGCTCAGAACACTATAGCGTGCTGCGTGTCTGACAGCACGGGGGGGGGGGGGGGGGACAATGTCGGTATTGTTTTGCACTCACTTGGAGAGCTGAGAAACCTCTGGATCAGAGCCTAGAACACTCTGCTTTGCACGTCTGTTAATCTAAGGTTGTGTTTATTTTATATAATGTCATATTACAGTATGTATTCTTTCCCCCCCCCCACGTCTTTTTGTATTGTATATGTATAGGCCTAGAGTGTATCTTCTATGGACGTCATCTGACGTCAAATAACCATCCATTTAATAAACAAATAATAGGCCTTAGAGTATATATGAATAGAGACGGCACCGGATTCCTCCTCCCATCCACTTGCATTAAGTTGCTCAAAAGCGCATGAGGCGATTTCACTCCTCCTTCCGCGTAGGAACAGAGTGCATTCTGGGATGGATTTGCCCCAAACACATGAACGCGCTGCCGTTGACTATCATTGTGCCGTTTGTGCGCGTTCACGTATGAAACATTCGTTCAGGTGTCATGGCCACATGAACGTGCACAATGATAGTCAACGGACCAGCGCTGGCTCGAGCTGCAATACCAAATTCGGCCACTATGTCCATTTCGCCTCAGGGTTTCCTCCGGGTTCCGTCTCTATTCATATATACTCTAAGTAATAGACAGACAGACACATTATAGCCGATCTGCAAGCTCATAACATTGTGAGCTTGCAGATCGGCTATTTGACGTGTGTGACGTCACCGCTGCACACGGAGGAAAAAAACGGAGGTGTGACAAACTGCTAAACAGGACAGACAGACAGACAGACAGACAGACAGACAGACAGACAGACAGACAGACAGACAGACAGACAGACAGACAGACAATGTTACACACATGAACACAGAGACAGAGACATGCGCATGTGCGCGCGCGCGTGCACATGCGCATGCACACACACAAACACACCTGGGTCGTGTTAACTGCAGAAGCTTCTTCCCGGCAGGGAGTCTGCGTGTTAATGGAGATTTAATAGGCTTTGAAATTACTTACTGCAGTTCGTGCACGCTCGTTCGTGTGTGTGTGTGTGTGTGTGTGTGTGTGTGTGTGTGTGTGTGTGTGTGTGTGTGTGTGTGTGTGTGCGTGTGTGCGTGTGTGCGTGTGTGTGTGTGTGTGTGCACGTGTGCGGCCTGGGAATTTAAGTGTGGTACTGTCAGCATGCAGTCTACCAGTGCTTATTCATTTGTGTGTCTGTGCGTGCTCGGCGCACGTTGTATGTCTGTGTTGTGTGTATGTACTCGTGTGTGCGCGTATGCAGTGTTGGGAAAAGTAAAAGTATAAACACTGCAATGTAATGAATACTGTTTTACAAGTGAAAGTCCGTTATTCAAAATGTACTTGAGTAAAGGACCAAAACTAAAATGCTTTCGAATGTACAAAACTATTTTGAAAACAGCAGATCTACATCGGCTATTTACACACAGCTGAAGGGTTTGAAGTGGTTCATGTACGTTGTGTAATAATAATCAACAATCAACAATCAAGTACAAGTATTGAACATTGGCTATACTCCAGTAAAGTAAAAGTACAATAAAGTAAATACAGTACTTCCACCACCTTGCATATGTGAGTGTGTTCAATGTCTGTTGGTATAAAGTGGTGTAAAGAAACTATGTACATTTACTTAAGTACAATTTTGAGGTATTTGTACTAATATTTCCAATTTCAAATCAACTCCACTACATATCGGATCCACATATTGTACTTTTATTCCACTACATTTCTTTGACAACTTTAGTTACTGCTATATTGCAGTATTGATACTTTTAAGTAAAAACTTTGAGTACTTTTTCCACCACTGTTGACTTGCTATACTGTAGGTCATATTATTATTATTATGTATTGGGTATTTGAGCCCCGGACCACTATTTGATGAGATTTAAGCCTCGCAGACCCAAAACTTCCACAATTCCATGCTGTATTGATCTTGAAGGGTCCATTTGGTTACCAACTCTCCATCGTTAAACCCATTTTGAGCGGGAACACCCTTTTGGTGTTTCAAACATTATGTTATAATTTAGCTATTGAAAAATAGCAGATCTACAAGCTGAGCTTGTATAGGTCTGCTATTTTTGAGTGGTGCAACCACTGCAAGGAACAGCAATGTCCGTGTCCGCCTATGTGTACCCATGTGGTCATGAGCACGAGTATATGACTATTAGTACCAGTAGGGGCGCTGTTTGCCAGAAACAGAGAGATAGTATTAGTGCTGTACTGTTGCCTGCTAATGAGAGAGAGAGAGAGAGAGAGAGAGAGAGAGGAGAGGGGGGGGGGGGGGGAAGAGGGGAGTTGCACCACTCAGTTCACGCGGGTGTGATTTTGAAAAATCGT